>NC_052532.1:141036932-141384432 GCF_016699485.2 Gallus gallus
GATCAAATCTAATCCTGTTTTGAAATTGACTTCACAGAAAATAGACTGATTAATATTTATGATTCTGTTTCTTGTCTTAAATGATATTTTTTTGTTCAAGAGAATAAAATCCAGATTGTTGTGACAATTGTGTGAATAAATTAGGTGGTATTTATAAATCAGTTGGAAGAAAAAGTGCTATTGCTGATAATTATGAAATTGAGTGAACTCTGCTAAACATGCTGCAGGAGAAACTGGTTATTTCTTGGCCGCCTTCTTTTACATCTCAAAGCTAGAAACACAGAACTTCAGTTGCTACTGCAATACAGAGTCCAGTACTCCAGACAAGTCTGTTGGACTGCAAAGCCCTACCTGAATAGTTGCATAATTTTGCCTTTCATGTTTAGTAGAAATGTGAAGACAACTGACTTATTTCCATAACATGTCAGCAGTTTGAAAACTTTAATATTTCCCTGTTACTTACAGTCACCTAAACTGTATCAGAAATTAATCTGTATGCTTTAGTTTTGAGAAAATGCATCATATGACTCCCGTTTCCTAGATGTGTAACTCACAGTTCATCTAAGCTATATTCCCACAAAAGTATCAGCACTTGATTGCGTGACACTGAGAGAAAAAAAACTGGTGAGGAAGTGAAGCCTTGGGGATCAACTTCCCCTGGAACCAACCAGCCACATATGTGCACATACACACACAGACATATAAACCATACTTCTCACAGCAGACTTCTCATTTTTTCTTTTTTCTTTCTTTTTACAGATAAACAGGGGTTTACATACACATAGTTAAAGTAGTCCTTTCTTTCTTGTTATAACAATAAGGGCCACTGTTTTTGTGTTTGGTCTTGAGTGACAAAATATTTATACTAAAATACTTAAGAATAAATACTGGAAAGATGGGATAAGTTTTTGTTTTTAAACATCTGTTTTAAAGTGATATGAGGGAGTGAAATTAAATTTAATAATCTCTCTTCCTTCCTCTGCTTTTGAATTCATAAGACAGTGTGGTAGGACATATGTTTCAGATCTACTGTGGTATTTTCAGATGTAGACAATTCATTATCCTTGGTTCTCCTTTTCTATGTAAACCATGATTTTTCTAAGTACAAAATTGTCTACTAAATTGTCCCCAGGTTACACAACACAAAAAGTATTTGTATACAGTAAAGCATTACCTCCACCTGCTATAGACAGTGTTTATCCTGCACTTTTTTTTTTTTTTACTAATTTTTTCCTACTGGACTGTAGCCAGGAAGCTCAATAGTTAGTTGGAAAGCAAAGGATTTTTCATGTCAAATTGTCCAGTTTATTTTACATAAGTTTAACTAACTATTGGTCCTTTTTTTTGAGAGAGTAGAAGGGAATTCCTTCCGTGCTTTTAGTAGATGCTTCTCCACTAGAAAACTCATTTTTGCTGTCCTTGTCATAACTGTATGGCAAACAGGTATACAGATTGCAAGGTATACAGGTATAGGACCAGAGAGATTATTGTGTTTACAAAGGAGTAGTGAAATGAAGAGCTTACCCGTGTCCTGGGCTCATGGAAGGGTTCCAAGAGGAAGGATCTTTGGGAGTCAGCCCTTAAATGGGGTCTAGGAGGAGTGGAGCCTGGCATCAATCCTTCCGGTCACTCAGGTGAAATTGCATTCACCTGTGCCCCTGCAGCTGACTCAGCACTCACCTCAGGTGGTCAATCAGAGGTTCAGGCTGTGATTCAACAGTTCCCATACACATAACCCAACTCAGATATGTGAGTACTTTAAATCTGACCACAGGATGTGTGCAGATTTAAGTACTCAGCTATAGGACTTCTGCGCAAAGGTTAATCATTCACTCAAAAATGTTCATCCATTGTACCAACTACCTGCTTGTTCTGATGTATATAATATTTTCTGAACAACTTTGATTATACCTGTGCCCACCTGTATGCCTCAGAGCATCACCCCTTCCTGGACCGGTAGACCAGATTAATCAGAAAGAGAACTTTACCACACAGAACCTAAATCTTTTGGCTGACTGTCCATGTGAATCAGTCAGTCGAGTACAAAGCAGAAACATAACATTTTTTTTTCTCCCATGTCCAACAAAGCTGTGCTTAATTAGGCATTTAAGAGAGACTTAACTTCCACAGTTCTCACCACACGTTATTTTCAAGCAACTCAGTGATCTGAAACAGCAATTAGTTTCAATTCACACCTATTATCTGCCTTTAGTTCACTGTTAATTCAAAGTCTAAATTCCCCTCCTTGACAAAATATGATAATTTTCTCTTTTTGTAAGTGTTTCCTCTGAAGTTCTGAAAACTATCAAAGCCAAATGCCATTACTTAAAACCTCATACAGAAGACTGAAATCATTTCTCAACTTTTCTGCTCTCATGTTTTTATCCTCTTGCTTTCCCTCAGTGTATTGTTTCAACACTCCTTTCTTCAACATACTTCTCCCTAAATCACTGTCATATCTTCATGGGATTTCATAGTGCTACCAATAAAGAGGATTTGGATCAATGTAGTAGCATAGAACACTACAAATAAGCAAGAAATAAAAGATCAGGCAGAAAGGCTGAAACATAAGGTCTTCCCCTTTCTTACACATCACAAGCTGTTCTGCAGTTCCACCAGGAGAGTACTTAATATGAAAAAAGAGAAGACTTCAAAACCTAAATTACTTAAAAATGCCTGCAAACAAATGAACAAACAAAAATTTAAAAAATAGCCCCCATTCTATTATTTATCAGTTGGTTATAAATAAATCAGTGATACCCACAGCTCTGTGGGTATAGCTTATTCTTGTCACTTATTTGTTCCAGATGTTACTGCTACTTAATAACAGATATTAACGGGTAAAAATAACTTAATCTTCAAAGGTCTTTTGTCTAAGTGCCTCTTCTGCAACTTGAACAAGATCACACTCAGAAAAGGACTCAGAAAAGAAAACAGTCAAGTGAGTACCAGCATAAACACTTGAAATATGCATTTGTTACTACTATATCCCATTATTTTTCCTTTTGAAAACCAATGCTCATAAATTCTGACAACTGATTACCTTAATTGCTGTTATTAGCTTTTTAGAAGTTTATTCTATGTAATTTTAAAATTGATCTTCTCCTTAGTTTTTGAATGCTAATTTTGAATTTTGTGAAAAAAATAAGAAGAGGAATGACATTTCAAATATCTTGCTGATGAGCTGACAATACAGAATTACCCATCACTACTAAATGACTTTTCCTCCATATACAGTAAAAAGTTACTTACCAGTGCACCTGTTGATGTGCTTTCATACATACTGCAGAATTAGTATGTTAGATATACTGCTTTGAGGTCCTGCAAACCAAAAAATCTGCTAAACTTTCATCTCTTCAATTACATTGCCAGTGTTACACAAAATAGTTTGAAATTCTTTCTCAGAAGAGCCCATCATGAAATCTCCACACATTTCAAGATTGACAACATTTATATGAGTCTTTTTAGTATGTCCACAGACTGTATATATGTTTATTGTGGATTGTATTTTAAAAAACAAGGTTTTCAGTGAAAAAGTGGGGAGACAGACAGTTCTACGCTTGATGAGATTTTAGAAAAATCTGAGCTGAATCTGTTGGTTCAGATGGAAATCTGGACCTATTCCTAATATGAACCATGGGCACATCTTCAGATTTTCTGATTTTGGCACAAATGTTTACAGTTTATACGTATGCTATACAACACTGCCAAACAACCTTCAAGCTCCAGCTTATAAATCTTGTGCATACCTTCAGACAAATGCAAATGTACATATGAAAATTACTCTAATGAAAATTTGAATTCTCTCTCACTTCAGTTGCTAAGAAGACAAGCATATGCACACAGGTCAGTTTGCAGTTAACTATGTTAAAGACCTAAATAAACTCAACATCAGATGAAACTTAAAAGCCAAATTAGAATTTACCCAAATATACTATCCATTTGAGACAAATTTGTTTTATAGAGCTACCATCTCACACTCTTTCCAAAATGGAAATGCAGAGCAACAGCAAAATAACTGCAAAGAATTTGACTCAAAAAAACTTTTGGGACATTTTGTCCAAAAAAACCCAGTCCTTCTTGATGTGTAAAGTTATATAGAATCTGCACAATTATTTGAGATATCAAAATAGAGAAAGGAAATTAATGAACTTCATATTTGTATAACGACAGAAAGTGGGGATTAAAAAAACAGCAAATCTTAGCTGGTGGTCAGAACTTTGTCTCCAAACCAACGAGGAATACAACTGTACTTGCTTTGCAAGGGTTAATTCTGGAAATCTCAGCAGTACATTTTCTAGAAAATTTTGTTGCATACTGCAGTCAAATCTGGCCTACCACCAGAGATTCAGCCTCTCAAAATTGAGGATGTTCAAGCTCTAAACACTTACAAATGCTCTGCTTTTCATCTACATTTCCTATCAAATTTAGAAACATCTTTCATATGTTTAGTTTTAACACAGATTTCAGTACTCCTTGAACTTATTTTAAACCATTTCATAGCTATCCTTCCTGCCTGTTCAACACATCAAGTGCTTCAGTGCCAGCTGGTGTCAAAAAAAAAAAAAAAAAAAAAAGTCTAAAAACAAAAAACAGACTGCTGGCTGTCTTCTATCCTTGTTGGCACCCACTGCTTGAAGACAGATTAAAGCACTACTTGTAGCTCTTTCAGCTTTTCTCAGACAGCAGAATTTTATAGTGGGAGAGGCAATTAACAATACTACGCTTCAGCAAGAGACTTTTACTGAGCTCCTTTCTTCTGTTCTGAGATAATCCCCTTTTGTTTAGAAAACAGCTTTCTATGTACCAAACAAAAACAAAATAAAACAAAGAAGCAACTGACAGGGAAATGCAAGGTGGCTCCAGTATTTTCTTTTTTTCTTTTTTTTTTCTTTTTTTTTTTTCTTTTTCTTTTTTTAACATTCTGGTATAACCAGCCAAAAGAAGCAAGGAAAAAAAAAAAAGGTTGCCTTCATATTGTGTACATTAAATCTTTCAGCCGATTTACACATTTTTTGAAAGACACCTCATATGCCATCAAGTTCTAACCCTCCCCTGCCACAGACAGGGCTGCCAGCTGCTAGATCCTAGATCAGATTGCCCAAGTCCCCATTCAACCCGGTCTTAAACACCTTCATGTTCAATCTAGTATTGCATCCATTTCCTCTTTTGGTTCCCCCTCATTCTTGGTTTCCTCACAAAGACCAGGCGCCAGCCACCTTATTACTCCCCCATGCACACCACAAGTTAGCATTGGAAGAGATGCTAAACTTCACCACTACAGATGAGACAGAGGAACACAGAAGTGTACAGAAGTCTTATGATGTTGAAAGAAGAGATATTACGTTAACATTTTCAAACTAACATGTATTAATTAAGCCTTACTTAGGCATTTAACAAGAAAGATAACTAAAAAGTGTCTCATTTACTGCATGCAATGAACTTGTTTGTTTTGGCTGAACTCTTTCTTACGTGACAAATTTCCTACAGGTATGAGTTTTCTATTTACAAACACTAAAACTCTCAGATCTTTAATCAGATCCATTTTGTGGAGTACTATTAAAAGGAGAGTATGGATTTTCAAGCAAATTCCTATAGGACTTAAGCAGAAGTTGTATCGCTATTCTCAATTGTTATTTGCATAATACAATTGTATTTAAAATAAATAAATAAGAAAATATATAAATAAATAAAGGAGGAGAGTATACCAGTTCCTCCTGCCATTAGAAATTTTAAAAAATTACCAACAATATTAATCTATCTAGAAGAATACGGTCTGATTCTCGCAATTGTATAACCAATGCATGGAAAAATATCAACAGATTATAAATTACAGTATAGGAGTCTTCCAATATTACCTTCTAAAAGTAAAACTGAAAGATCCTCATCTAACACAGAAATTATTTTTGTTAATACAAAACTTTTCTTCCAGTAAAATATTTAGTATCAGAATTAAAATATTTCCATGCCTATTACTATTCCTTTTAAGCAATACATGACATTTTTCACCAAATGCACTACCGGTAGGTACATAAATATATAAATGACACTGATAAAAACAGCTGGAGCTGAATTAAAACAACGGTTCATGTAATTTCAATGTTCATGACTACCACTTTTATAAGACACAGAAGTGCTTTTCACTTAAATATTTTAAATTAAAAGTTCAACCCAATACATTATTAAAACCTGAAATTCAATGTCTTTGATTATTACTCATTGTTGGAATAAAAAGAATTAATAATAGCAACTTCCATTTTGGCAGACAGTATATGAACCAAACTAATAACTAGTTTGCAAGCAGTACATTTTGAACTTACATCATAATAGTGATTTTGGCATTATTCTTGTTGCCCTAGTAGAACTACAGTAGCTTTCAATCTCAAAAGTTCTGGACATAATACAATACTTCTACACTTCATGGCTCAGTTCCATCTAAAGCCAGTTAACAGTAAATAAAACATCCAAATTAACTGAGTTAGTATCATTACATTATGGAGGTGCTCCAGCCAGACTAACTTATCTTTCTGAGAAACCACTTTCAGTTTTTCTGTAGGCCAATTTATTGAACTTTGTAGACAAAGCTAAGACTGAGATTCAGTCAAGAATACTGACATTTGAAGCAAAATATATTGCATTAGAAGGCCTGTATACATAATAGCAATTTCAAGATAGTTACATTTATCTGGGCAAGAAAGAGCACTCTCAGCTTCCATACAGAAGCTTAGCCTATTTTGCAGGAGAAAAAAAAAAAAAAATCAGAGTATCAGAAAGAGCTAAGAAACATTGCTCTATGTCCTATAGTGAAAGTAACTAGGTGAGAGAACCAGTGCTTCAGGGCATCTTCAGAGAACCCTTTTGTCATCAGCTACAACATAAAGTCACTAAAAGCTTACACACTTACAAAAGTATGAATTATATTCTTTTCTACTGTTTCAGCATTGAGATGTGGACATTTCCTAGCAGTATCTTCTGAACTCTAGATCTCAAGTTGATGGTGGTGGCTACGTACCTAGCCAGGAACAGGAAATAGAAGAGAAAGGATTTTAGATCTAACATTGTATTCAGTATTTCTAATTGCTAGCTCTGGAATTCCTCTGCAAAGTCATGTAGACACCCATAGGTTAAGTCTGAATAACTATATTGAGAAGTAGTCCAAGGTCCATTACATTCTCCAAGGTTGCCTTTCACATAAACAACAGTTCTCCTGCTATCCTCCTCCTCCTATTTCCGAGTTGCCAAACAATTTTTAGACTAGGCTGAAAGCCTTTCTGATTTTGTTTTGTTTTGTTTTGTTTGTTTGTTTTTTGTTTTTAAGAGATGTTCAAAACCGAAAGTGTTAAACTGAAATAATGCCTTACAGGTTTGACAAAAAATGCATATATGTACACCCCCAAAATAGTTGAATGCTAAGCAAAAACCCTTTTCTGCAATGAAAAATTTTAGTTGATGCAAAATAATTATTTCTTACAGTCTTCATGTAGAATGATTAACTTGCTATTTTTGACATAGCAATTGCTACATTTTATGAGAATTAAGGAAGTATCTCTTTGCTATGTCTTGCACAATACTTTTCCACCAGTTTTAAATGCTAATATCTCCCTTTTGTGAATGATTTTAGATAAGGTTCTAGAAAAAGAATGCACTCAACTTTATGATCAAGTGTAAAGTTCCAACTTCTTTGAGTTGTGTGTAAAATTAACATAACTCAGCCAGATTTAAAAACATAACAATGCAACTTGTAACTTCTGTGAACCCAACTAACAACATAGGTCTAGGATGTCTTTCTCCCTGTTTCTAGGCACTATACTGTGCCAGTAAGCACACAGTTTATGCCAATCTTACTCTAGCGATTGGAAAGAAACAGTCAAAGATATATAGCCAGAACTGTTTATAAGATAAATAAAAAGTTTACTGTTTCCCACACAGCATAGTTATTCCATACACAAGGGTCTGATTTTACCAAGACTAGGAAACCAGAATACCATCAGCCTTTAGGAGAGCATCTTCCTCTCAGAAAAGGCAAAGTAAGTGTTTCTGTTAAAAAACTCAGCTCCCAGGAATTAAACTTATGCTGTCAACTTGGTGGTCAGGCAGGAGAAATATTCTGAAACTATAGAATGTAGTTGCCTGAAATTCTTCACTGAACGGAGTGTCCTTTTAGTTTTCTTTGGCTGTTTTCACTGTGAATTTATTCCTGAGAAAAATTTCAATTATGAGAATTATCAGAGAGGAGCAGATTAGTCCCCATTTAGGATCTTGGAGTGCCTTCAGACCTTTACAAGCAGAGAGGACTCAGGCTGGTACACTCTGAGGAACAATAATTACTCCAGCAAGACTAGGCTGGTCCTTTCCCCATGCCTCCACTCCTGCGCCAGCAATCTGGCATGCCTATGACCTACACAAAATGCCCCGTCTGATTCATATCAGCATATCAGTATGTTGCTAGCATTTCTTAACAAAAGGAGGAAACGTAGGCCTGGTCTGGACTCTGTATTCATAGGGCCTAATTATTCATCTGCCAACATAGGAGCAGACAGCAAAGAGAAACCTACAGGCTTGGTCTGCTCCCGCTAGCAAACAAAGCTTGCCAAAACACTGCTTGCATGGAGATGATGGTCTTATGAAATTTGTCTCTCCAGTATTCTCTGGCATAAGTCCCAGATGCCCCATTACTACCCAGACTCTCCACTGGATCAGTAAGAATAGGTTACAGCAGCATACTGAAACAGACCTCTTTACTCCAAAGTGAATAAGGGATAGCATTGCATGTATATATTTTGGGGACTGAAAATTGAGTTAATGACAGAGAACCTCAGTTCTCTGGGAGTGTCTGTTGGAAGACAAACATAACATGAAGTCTGTTATTTCCTTAAAAACAACTACTACTGGGGTTTCTGTTCTTGTTTTCTTGTTTGGTTGTTTTTTTTGTATCTCTTCTCACCACCAAAGAAAAGGTATTCATATCTTCATTGTCCTTAGTCAAATTGAAATCATTCCGTAACAGTAGGCAGGATGCTCTCTCTTCAAGCAACCTCCAGCCTAAAACTAGGACTACCTACAGTCAGGCCTAAGTTGCTTTGCACTGTAGTAGGATCCAGGAAAGATCAGCAGCATCACAAAAGCCTCTTCCACGAAGAATCCTCCAAAAATATTCTCCAAATTAATGATGTGGTAGTACCTGCAGTTCTTGACTCTAACCAGCACAGAACTGCACTAGGAAAAGATATAGTAAGTGTCTCCTAGGAGCTGACCTTCAAATCAATATCTCTTTTTCTAATTTTCCAACTGTCATAAGTGATTTCATTCCCCAAAGGGAAATTCCAGTGTAAGACTCTCAAACCAAGGATCTTGAAGTCCAGGATTTGGCTTCTGCTTAGACCCAGTATGTGTTCCCCAAAATTGAACTTTGTGAGAACTTGAGTTGTGAGGAAGTTTGCTTCAGAGATGGTGCACAGTTTGCCTTCAGATCTCTTTTCTCAGACTGTTGTCAGTATGAAAAGTAAGCTGTCATCAGATCCCTTGGCAAGCCAATTTATTTTACTTATCTGGCAGAAGAAAACCTGACTAGTTTCCTGCCAGACTAGTAAAACGAATTGTCATACTGCAAAAGTTGGCACAAGGGAAGAGGTGGAACCATATGGCTAGAAATAGGTGCAGGGTTATAAATGTGTAAGGAGAAAGGATTGGGACTGCCAGTTTTCACAGCAACAATGACATTGGCTGCTAAACCACACCCTTGGTACTCACTTGGTTCACAGCCATGGACTGTAAATACTTTGCAGAATGTACAGTTCATGAAAGGAAAAGGGCAGGAGAGGAAGCAGCATTTCATTGAGTCACTTAAGTTCTGGGGCTCAATTCCTGGCCCTTTTGAAGGCAGTGGCAAAATTATGGTTCTCCATCTGGACAGGCTTACTACCCGCCAATCTCATCAGAGACCATTACATTGGTTGACAAACAATAGCAACGCAAATGAGTACTGGAATACCTGATTAAAAATACATAGTTTCAGAGGAAAAAAAAAAAAAGAAAAAAAAAAAAAGAAAAACAGTAGGAGAGAAGTACCTCTAGTATTTGAAGCTACAGCTATCCAGAAAAACATTTTCTAATTTCCCAAACTGCTGCTTATTGGTAAGCTGTTGCCAACATTTTGTCATGCCATAAAATTAATACCCTGTGACTGTTCCCACTGAAATCACAAGAATTTCCACTGTATAAAAGGCATGTATAAATCATTATATGATTTAAACCAGAGATACAAAACTCTGCAGCCTAGAAAAGACAAACAGTAGCATTGTAACAAGCCAGGAACTGTATTAAATGTTAAACAATGTCTTGGAGTTTAAAGATAAGACATAGAATAGGCTAACAAACTATGCAGCTGATGAAAACAGTGGTGAATTGAAGACTTGAACAAAAAGTGTGAAAAGGAAGAACATCTGCAATACCAAACTACTAGAGGAAACAGAACAAATACCCCTGTTTCTTTAGCTGCACTCTATACTTCTAAGGCAGTGAAAATTGAACGCATCTAGAGGTGATACATACCAGCAGAAAAGCATGAAGAAACACAGGATAATGATATACAATTCTATAACCCTACAGAAAAAAAAAAACACAGATGTTATAGCTATATAGAACACTGCAAAACATTTTATTTACAGCATTTATCTAGACTGATTTAATGCATGAATTATTCTACAATTTCTCCACTAATATCTCTGGGCAGCCTGGTCTGGTGGTTGGCGACCCTGCACATAGCGGAGGGGTTGAAACTCAATGATCATTGTGGTCCTTTTCAACCCAGGCCATGCTATGATTCTATGATTCTAGTATCTTTTCAGCAAATTCATATCTTCTGTCTTAACAGATCTTCTAGAAAGACCTCTGTCATACTAAACACTTTGGAGGATAGAGATACAGCACCAAATAAAGCAGAACTGGGGAGCTCCCAGGCATTAGACCTGATCATCTGTATTGCTTAACTGTTTCTTCAGTCCCCGCCTCTGTTTCTGACTGCTCCAGTACCGTACCCCAAAAACATATTTAATGCTACTCAGAGGATAGCTTACCCCAGTGACTGCTTAGAAAAGAAAAATGGGGACGGAATGTTAAGAAAAGTATGCCAGAACTTAAGTAAATTCTTTAGAGAGTAGGTTTTTGTCCCAGTCAAATTTGAAGAGCCTGACTCAAAATGACATGCTGAAGAAGAACTTACGTTATGAAGATAATTTGACAATAGGCAATTGGTAGGTACAAAGGAGACTCAAAAGTAAGTGCTGCTGAGTACTGCATCCCATAAAATGATCTGACATCCTGATTAAAGCCACGGGATAGGTTCTCCCTTTTGAATCAAAAGAAAATGTAGGAAAATTAGATGAATAACCAAGCCTCACAATATTACTATTAAGATATTTTGACAGACATTTAAAAGGGACATTAGCCACATAAATGTAGTTTTGTAATCAAACTGTTAATTATTAATGGCTGGGGAGTACAAAGAGATTGAAATAAATTTTAGGGCATTTACACTTAAAATAAAGCAGATACTCTCCTGTACTGTTTGGTAAGGAGAGCTCCGCAAACTATACTTATACAGATGATATCAAACAGGACACTGTAAATCCACATCAATGTTGCATATTGCAGTCTCTAAAGTCTCTCCTAAGGTATAGGTTGCAAAGGCTAAGGCTTCAGTTCCCAAGTTAGTTCAGTTGGCTAAAGCAGGTTTTAATAAAGGGCACTGTTTGCTTATCACTGTAATGAAATTGCTCCGAGCAGGATGTTCAGCCAAGGTAATTAATGAACTTAAGAATTTCTGGACCCTGAATGCCAGCGAGATTTTTGACTCATAAACATTTTTTTTTTTTCCGCAAAAGTTTTAAAGGAATGCAGATCTGCAGAGAAAATTAAATTGATCGATATACTATATAGAAGACCAGTTCACCCATGTGGATAATTAATCTTTAATTAGATCAATAATACTCAACAGAAGGCTAAACCAGACCTGTTGTTATTTGTTCTATATTACTTAACCTAGCTATTGTGTTTTTATCTTTATTAAATGAAGGGATTATTGCCACAGATAACATTCAGATATCAGAACAGGAGGAGAAGATAATTTTCCCTGCTGATGATGTGAGAGTCTTTGCTATGGATTTATATAAGGCTGTGTTTATGAAGGCTTACAGAGAAAAAAGAAAAAGGATTAATCTTTTTCATTCATTTAATACTGAAACCTTCACCAACAAAATATATTGCGATCTTACTCGATTCTCATCAGATAGTACCATTTCATTAAGATGAACACATCTTGCATATATTTACGTACTCAGACTTTCAGTGCATTAGTATAGGCAACAGGCTTTACAGGTCTTTCAGAAGATAGAAAGCTGTAAAATATTTTCTGTTCACAAGAGAAAGAAGGTGTAAAGATGTGCAGCATTACCTAATCTAGTTCAGATGGAGAAAAGAAAAAAAATAAAAGCAGCATAATGGCTTTGGAGTCCTAATCAATATTTTACAGCTCGCTCTCTCTCAAACTCTGCATACAACATGCAAAAGTCTTTGTGAAACCTGTGGTAACATTCTCAAATATCTGCCTTGGAGACTATCTCTTTCCACAAGCAGCTACCATTGCCTAGGATCTGCAATGAACAGGAAAGCATTTCCTTTAATGAGAAAAAGCAGTTAATTAGTTTGAATTTTCCCCCCAAATTTAGGACCTCAGAGGCACAGCATTTTCCACAACTTCTTTGCCCACAATGGAAAATGACCTTGCCATATTGCTATCAGAGAAAATGACACTTAAACTAAAATCTGGAAGAAAAAAAATGTCACTGCAGTGCAAAGGTTTTACTTCTAATGCTATCAACAAGAACGGTATGAGAAGTGGTATCTCTAAATTCCAGCATATATTCGACTAATGAGAACTGCATCCCCTGAGTATATGTAATGACAACCTGGTTTTGTACAAAAGGTACCGAAGTCTATAAGGACTCACAAATTATGTATGATTGCATATCTAAATGTAAATGAATTACATAATTACATTTATGTTTTTAGGAAGATGGATTTCATCTTCAGAACTTAATGTCTTTGTTAGTGTAACAAACCTCAAAATCCTGTGCAGTAAATGTTTTTATGTACAGCAAGAAAGAAATATGAGACACTTCAAATGACAGCCTGAATGCTGCTTTAGTACCAGAGATAATTTAGTGGTCTTCCTCTGCTTCAGTTGTTGTTTAGGTCAGCTAAAGTTGTGAATCCTTAAAAGCAGAACTGTGAGCAAACAGAATACAGTCCTCTAATAAAACATAAGTTGTTGCAAAGTTGTATTTTATGTACTAATTCAAGACAACAGTTAAAACTCAGCACCCTGAACAATAAAAACAGTTTCTTGAAGCTTCTGAGCTGCTCCTTTCCCCCACTGTCTTCTCTGTAAGGAAGTGAATACAAAAGAGACCAATCAAACAAGATTTTTGTTTACCTTTCACTGAGAGATAGAAAGTAGTGAGCCTGCATATGCTCCTTTGTCAACAAAGAACATACATTAGATTTTGTTTGATACACATTTTAGAAGTTCCTTTTAAGTTTTCACTTCTTAGAGAATAGTTGTGTTGCTATAGCATTTGGCCCCTCGCTAACAGCAGCTTTTACACCCCCCCCACCAGAATCTGAAGCTTTTGATCTCTTTTATCTTCTGCTTGTTCATAGCTTAAGAATTGCATCTATAGCAAAGCTTGTCTTCTTAAGAGACCATTGACTTATTGCTAGAAAGCAAGGAAATAGCTTTCTTTTCACTATGAGTCCTCGTTGAGATAATACATTCTGAGGGACACACTCTGAGTGGAGTAATCAGAGCTATTGTTCACTGCTCTTTGAAATGCACAATGAAAATATATTACTGTGGAAAAAAAATAAATAAATAAAGAGGAAAGAAGCTTCTGCCTAAGAGGAATACACAGATAGTAATCCAAAGAAGGCTTTTCCTAAATATCAGAAATCAGGTAGTATCAAGATGCAACTAGGACAATAGCATGTACTGGACACAAACAGCATAAATACAAATAAATACATATATTTTATTTAATTTCTATGCCATACAAAATGGGAAGTGCTAGTAGCACTCAACTTTCTGATTCAGAATTGCCAAGCCCAACAGACTATCCCATGGTAACACAAGTTTGTGTTTTCAAAGTGACTTCCTAGGCATTTGTGACTCTCCCATAGCCTATTCACAAAAAAATCAACCAAACAACAACAAAAACAAACAAACAAAAAAAAGAGTGCAGTCCTGCACTGCACTATCCCCAGAGTACAGTGACAGCGTTGCTTTCACGCAAGCTTGGTGAAATGACTAATGTTTCCCAAAAGGTATTCCTCACTTCCATCTTACGCAACTCCATACTATCAAGTAACAGTCAAGCAGAACAAATGAAGCTATCACAGTACTCCAAATGATTGAGACCAAACATCTTCCCAGAATAAGATGTGGAGCTTCTGGAACAGGTTCAGAGGACAGCCACGAAGGTGATCAAAGGGTTGGAGCACCTCTCCTACAATGAAGTGCAGAGGAAGATGGGCTTGTTCAGCCTGTGGAAGAGAAGGCTCCAGAGAGATCACATTGCAACTTTCCAGTACTTAAATGAAGCTTATAAACAGGAGGGAGACCAACTTTTCACACAGTCTGATAGTGAGAGTACAAGAGGGAATGGGTTTAAATTAAAGGAGGGGAGATTTAATTTAGATGTTATGAAGAAATTCTTTACTCAGAAGGTGGTGAGGAATCGGAACAAGTTGCCCAGAGTAACTGTGGATGCCCCATCCCTGGAGGTTTTCAAGGCCAGGTTAGATTGGGCCCTGGGCAGTCTGATCTAGAGAGTGGCAGCCTTTCCCACAGCAGGGTGTTGAAACTGGTGTTCCTTACAATCCAAGCTATTCTATGATACTATGAATCTATGAATAAAGCAGTTGTAAAGGTGCACTAAATGTGACATAGGGGCTCCTGAGTAGTTCCTCACTGTGCACGAAGATTTGTGGTGGTGCAAAATAGTTCTAATGCTTCCAGTCTACTGCACTGCAATACTGCACATACTGTGGTCATGCAGTTCCTTATTCTGCAGCTTTTTACAAAGGAGCTAGTTTGCTTAGAATATGTCGTTGTTTCTACTTAGTAAGAGTGGAAAGACAATTTGAAATTATTTACCTGTCTCTTCAGCTGTGATGAGCACTCCTCATATACAATTTAAAGAGTTCAGCAAACAGACAAAATTTCAAGCTTTTAAGAATTACACTCTATAAAAGCAGAATCTCATTACTTACAAAACATTTTTTTCTTCTCCATCACTAGTTTATAACACCGTAGAGATTCAATATAAATTAAAGGAAATTACAAACACCCAGTGGGTGTTTACTATCCAAATTCTTAACACCTTTAACACACAAAGCAGGCCAAGCCCTTATATCTTAAAGTGTGGAAATCACAGAATCACAGAATGGCCTGGGTTGGAAGGGACCTCAAGGATCATGAATCTCCAACCCCCCTGCCAGGCAGGGCCACCAACCTCCCCATTTACTAGACCAGGTTGCCCAGGGCCCCATCCAACCTGGCCTTGAACACCTCCAGGGACGGGGCATCCACAACCTCTCTGGGCAGCCCGTTCCAGCACCTCACCACTCTCCTTGTAAAGAAATTCCCCCTAACATCCAACCTAAATCTTCCCTCTTTCAACTTAAAACCGTTCCCCCTTGTCCTGGTGTTATCTACCCTTTCAAAGAGTTTACTCCCTTCCTGTTTATAGGCTCCCTTCAGGTACTGAAAGACTGCAATGAGGTCACCCCGCAGCCTTCTCCACTCCAGGCTGAATAAGCCCAGCTCCCTCAGCCTGTCTTCGTAGGGAATCATAGAATCATAGAATTACTCAGGTTGGAAAGGACCTCAAAGATCATCAAATCCAACTGCAGCCTAACAATAGTACCCTAACTCTAACAACCCTCTGCTAAATCATATCTCTGAGCACCACATCCAAACGGCTCTTAAACACATTCAGGGATGGTGACTCAATCACCTCCCTGGGGAGCCTATTCCACTGTTTAACCACCTTTTCTGTAAAGAATTGTTTCCTAATGTCCAACCTAAACTTACCTTGGCGCAACTTGAGGCCATTTCCCCTCGTCTTGTCACCTGTCAGCAGTGAGAAGAGACCTACCCCGCTCTCACTGTAAGCACCTTTCAGGTACTGGAAGAGAGTAATAAGGTTTCCCCTCAGCCTCCTCTTCCCCATACTAAACAGCCCCAGCTCCCTCAGCCTCTCCTCATAAGGCTGATTTTCCAAGCCCTTCACTAGCCTCGTTGCCCTTCTCTGGTCCTGATCCAGTACCTCCATGTCCTTCTTGTATTGAGGTGCCCAAAACTGAACACAGTACTCAAGGTGAGGCCTCACCAATGTCGAGTGCAGGGGCAGGATTACTTCCCTAGTCCTGCTCACCACACCACTCCTGATACAAGCCAGGATGCCCTTGGCCTTCTTGGCCACCTGGGCACACTGCTGGCTCATACTCAGCTGACTGTCTGTCAGTACACCAAGGTCTCTTTCCATCAGGCAGCTTTCCAGTCACACCTCCCCAAGCCTGTAGGGTTGCCTGGGGTTGTTGTGACCAAAATGCAGGACCCGACACTTGGCCTTATTGAAACTCATACCGTTAACCTTGGCCCATCGATCCAGTCTATCCAGGTCCCTCTGTAGTGCTTTTCTACCCTCTGGCAGATCAACACTCCCTCCCAGCTTGGTGTCATCTTCAAACTTACTGAGGGTGCACTCAATCCCCTCATCAAGATCATCAATGAAGATGTTAAACAGAAGCAGCCCCAGCAGTGAGCCTTTGGGAACACCACTCGTGACCAGCCGCCAACTGGATTCAACTCCATTGACCACGACTCTTTGGGCCCGGCCATCCAGCCAGTGCTTCACGCAGCGGAGTGTACACCCATCCAGACCATGGGCAGCCAGCTTCTTCACGAGAATGTTATGGGGGACAGTGTGAAAGGCCTTACTGATGTCCAGGTAGATCACATCGACAGCCTGACCCTCATCCACTAAGCAGGTCACCTTGTCATAGAATGAAATCAGGTTTGTCAGAAAGGATCTATAGGGGAGGTGCTCCAGCTCCCTCATGATCTTCGTGGCACTCCTCTGGACCCTCTCCAACAGCTCTCTGTCTTTCTTGTACTGGGGGCTTCATACCTGGACACAGTACTCTAGATGGTGCCTCACAAGAGCAGAGTGGAGGGGAACAATCACCTTCCTGTCCCTGCTGGCCACCCCTCTCATGATGGAGCCCAGAATACCATTTGCTTTCCAAGCTGCAAGAGCACACTGTTGGCTCATGTTAAGTTTGTCATCCATCAGGACCCCAGGTCCTTCTCTGCAGAGCTGCTCTCAAGGACTGCTCCTTCCAGTCTGTATATATGCCTGAGATTCCTCCAGCCCAATTGAAAAACCTTGCACTTTGCTGTGTTGAACCTCATTAGATTCACCTTGGCCCATCTTTCAAGTCTGTTGAGGTCCCTTTGAATGGCAGCCCTTCCTTCCACTGTGTCAACTGTACCACTCAGCTTGGTCATCAGCAAACTTTCTGAGGGTGCACTCAATTCCATCATTGATGTCATTGATAAAGATGTTAAAGAGCACCGGTCCCAAGACAGACCCCTGGGGGACACCTCTCGTTACCGGCCTCCACCTGGACATAGAACCATTGATCACCACCCTCTGTCTGCAGCCTTTCAACCAATTTCTTATCCAACGAGTGGTCCACCCATCAAATCTGCATCCCTCCAATTTGGAGATAAGGATGTGGTGGGGTACCATGTCAAAGGCCTTGGTCAAGTCCAGGTAAATGACATCGGTCACCTTCCCCTCATCCACCAATACCATCACTCCATCATAGAAGGCCACAAGATTGGTTAAGCATGACCTTCCCCTGGTGAAGCCGTGATGGCTGTTTCGGATCACATGCTCATTCCTCATGTGATTGAGCATGTCATCCGGGAGGACCTGTTCCATGATCTTCCCAGGCACAGAGGTGAGACTCACTGGCCTGTAGTTCCCTGGGTCTTCCTTGCTCCCTTTCTTGTAAATGGGAGTGACGTAACCCTTCCTCCAGTTGTCTGGGACCTTGCCTGACAGCCATGACTTCTCAAATATGATGGAAATTATCTCTATTCTTATGTAACATCCCCTCTTTATTCTGTTTCTGCAACAACAGTTGAAGGAAAATCATTTTTATTTAGGGGAACATCAAATTTTGACCCGGGAAGCAGAGAAACCCACTGGAAGAAAAAAAAATCTACCATTGCAAATTTATGAGAAAAATAGATTTGAAAGGGAAAATTTGCCTTCACCTCCTGAAATAAACAAAAAATAACTCAGCTCAACCACTACTACATGAGCCCTTTATACCTTCCACATGGAAATATATACAGAAGTAACAAACAAACCTTCTGGCTTTCTATCCTCTCCCAGTTACTAATTGTTCTTGTCACAAACTAACTTTTCTTCAAACAAAACTTATAGGAAAACTACATAAATAAGAGTTATTTGGCTCTTTTATTAGTAGAAGTATTGGTATTATTTTATGGAATCATGATGCTGTTTAACTTTATTTTGCTTGTCAGCTTTCTTTTCATGGTCCATGTCATCAATCACTAGGATTATTTGTGGGAAGAGAAATGTCAGGGATATACCACATTTGGACTTGGATTGCCCTTTCCCCTCATAAAACCTACAGGATGAAATTTATTATAGGTCCCCTATGAGAATCTTCTTACAAAGTTTTGCCTCTCTAGAGACACTTAATTTTCAGGAAAATCCCTCAGAGCAGTGCCACATCTGTTCTAACTTTGGTGGGTTTCTTAAAGTACAACTTGTATGAAATCATGCAGCATGGAACTCCTATTCAGGCCATTTGTGGCTTCAGTTCACAACATCCACCACAGGGAGAAAATGACTATTGTAATATCACCTGAAGTTGCATAGATCCAGAAAGAAGACACTAGGCTCATCTATCAGTTCCAATCATTAAACGAGATATAAAACTGTCCCAGTTTTTATCATACCTTTCCACAAGACTAAAGGAAACCATAAAAAGACGTATTGATAAGGCACTGAAATAAAGCTCTGTTTTATTCAGATTGTTTCCGATGAGCAAAAGTTAACCTAGACAAGACCCATAGCTCTGGTGGTAACAGTGGATGTGATCTTTCACTGCATTTGTGTTTTTTGTTTGTTTGTTTGTTTGTTTTGTGACAATACTGATGAATAATAATCAGTAAAAAACACTACTAAAATAACTATGAATGATAGCAATGAGAACAAAATACGTCAGTCAAGTGGTCACTCCAAAAATTATCCCTATCTACCACACAGACAATCCTATGTCTTATTTTTTAAAGCAGTCTCCTAATTTCTATAATTTTGAAAAGAGATTCACCTCTCAATTTAGGATCATGCCCAAGGCAATGATGCAGACATCCCACACCACCCGAAAGAAAGACAGCTGCCAGAAACAGTGGTTACCACTTACACTACCATACATTTCCATAGGATAGAATTTTTGCAGGTTCCCACCACCCTACAGACACCTAAAGTTACATGAGAAGCCTTCTAGTCCAAGTTTTAAATTATGAATGAAAAACAAATCATCTAAAGAATGAAAAAATAATCTCTTGTGTGCATAAATACTTTACAGAAGACTTAAAGTTATATTATCATGAACTACTCATATGAGGTATACACATTAAGATATATCCCAATTGAAAAAATAATAATAATAATTAATCTTTAATTCTAAAGCAGGACTATGAAATCACTAAAATTTTGTATTATTACAAAATTAAAATGATTTCAAGAAAAATAGTTAACCATCATCTTCCTACCACCAGTACTGCAATAGCAGCTACAGAGACAAGGCAAAGAAAGGTTTAATTTCTTGTGCAGGCTATCATATTGCAGTAAACACCTCTAAAATGGCATCTTTTGAAACAATAAGCTCCCTTAAAAGAGATGACTAAGAACAAAGTTCTGTGCAGTGAACTTGCCTACTCTGTGATGTTTCATGTGCTCCTACTCCTAACCAACTTCAGATTGCATCAGCATGATTCTAACACAGATTTCTTTTTTTTTTTACGTTACATATTTCACATTACAAATATTATTAAAGGAAATCATTACGTAAGATACAGAATCTCTGCACCCACTCTGTATGCCTAGAGTCTTTTATTTATTTTTTTACTGCTGAGGCAATTGCTTCACTGGAATAACTGTGTCTCCACCAGTGTTTGCCAGAGACACTACTGTAAGGTTACATAAGAAAATCTGAAACCCCTGTGGCTTGACACAAGTAACACTTTGCCAGAAAGTCTCTTCCCTGACAGAGCTCTATTATTATAGATATTTGCAGTCCAGCAGGGAAGGGTAACAGTGAGTCACCCACAGGCACTACCCCAGGGAGATTATCCCTTCCTGATGTCAATCACAATTAAGTCTCTCAACCTTTCATTTGCAGCAAGGCTGCAATGGTCAAGGGTGGATTCAAAAATATATTTATATGGAGCTGGAAGAGGTCCAGCTCAAATGATGCTCATTTATGTCTCAGATGATGTTATAATGATGCTACTGAGACAATGTACTTACAAAAACAAACATTTTATGTAAAAAAAATGTTACTAAGCTTAACAAGAGATCATAGAAGTGCTGGGTCTCTAGGACAAGTGCATCCATCTGATACAAAATGCAGTCTCTCGGTCTGAATTACTAAAAACTGCTTCTGCATTTCCTAACCCCAAAATATTCAGATGGCATCCTTCACACTACGGCAGCCTAAGCTAATTGCATGTATAAGGAAAACATGGCGACGGGAGGTGCAGAGGAAACATTCACTGGCAACACCTCTGGACTGTACAGGATTACCCAGTCTGAGGCCCGATTTTGAAATCTCCGTAATGATGATGATGGCAATAGTAAAAACATATTTGCATTTCTACAGGAACATTCAACCCAACAGCTTATGGAGTAATGCCAGAGCTGACATTAAATTTATCACAATGTTTCTGTGATATTAAATGAGAGAAGAATCACCTCTGATAAATCACCCCAGTATCAGAGAAGAATCACTTCAGTAAAACTTGGTCTCTATAAGAATTGGCCCAGTGGGGCATACAAAATACTGCTCTCTGTGAGACCGATGGCCTTTACATCCATGGAAACTATTAAAATCAGGTAACCAGCCAATCATCGTACCTAATTTTCTGGGGTTCTTATTGTGTTGAAGCTTGCCAACTCCATGAGGACTGGGGCATATTTAAAAGACAAACCACGAAATAAAGTAACAGAATGCATTAGTTTGCTGAATGTACTTGATTTCAAATGTTTCTGTGAATCAAGACCTTGTATTTCCATCATAATTCATTATTGCTTTCATTGCCATTATTGCTACCATTATCACTTTTTCGTATTAAAATGAGATACAGAAACCAGATGGGCAAAGAACACATTCTGATCAGGAAAAAAGTTGACTGACTTTAAACACATTGTTGTATTTACAGACTTCTCTGCCGTTATAGATACATTTGCTTCTATAAATAAAAATGACATTATCCAAACGATGAAGTTTTTCTCCATCAAGGAAGTTAATATGCTTGTCAGAGAATTCAAATGTGCAGACAATAAAGGGAAGGGTGCTTATTTCTGTGAATTGTTAACTTCCCAGTGGTTCTGTTCCAACATTTATGCTGAGGAATTATTACTTAAAAGTGGTTTTGTTATACAAAGAACCTTAGCCAGCAAGTAGGGCAATATTCCATTTTACTTTTTAATTTCTAGGCTTTACATGGAATAGAAGTTTTTAGGTCTTTTTACCTCATTAATGATTTAAAATGCTTTGTATCCAAGTGTCAGCAAGTACAATGCAGACATGTTCAAGTATATGCAAGTATGCTTTTTTCTACTTATGAACATCTGATCTGGCATCAGTGTTGAGTGACAGGAAATACCCTTAAAAGCATACCAACGAATAGGGAGTTCAAGAGGTTTAGAGATAGGAAAGCAACTTGTTACATGCTATCACTTTGCATTATAAAGAGGAGTTTATCTAAAGTAAAAAAAATTACTCAGCACCAGTTCTGACTTAGCCTTTACACAAGCTTTACACAAATTAACATCAGTTTTTTCCTGTATTAAGATGCAAGTTAATACTCTTTAACTTATCTTAACTATGCAAGTTTATTTGTAACAGAAACTTCAAATGTATGCCAAATAGCTAAATCAAGAGGAAAAAAAAAGACATGAATTTTAGGTAGGAAAAGGGTCTATACTAGACAATATTGTAATGGTGATGTAAACTTGGACAATCTTTAAGTACATGTTCTAGTGCAGGCCTAATTGAAGACTTTTCTCATACCCTAAACAATTAATATATTTCTTTATTATAGATGGTTGACATGAGACTACCAAGCATCTCACTGTCATTAGGTGTTTCTGAGAAATAATATTATATTCTAAATAAAATTGTGTACACAGTAGCTACTTTCTAATTAAAAAAAAAAAAAAGAAAGAATAAATTACTAAAATATAGGCAGTTCAGTTTTAACTGAATGCAGTATTGCAAACTCCCTTTTCAATGAGGAACTCTTTTTAATGAATTCTTCTACTGTTACAGGAATGTAATAAAACATTTGAAACCATAAAAATTTATGATCTCCCATAAAATGTAAGAATGAACAAACTGATTTGTCTCAACATTTATACAGAAATAATTGGACTGAGAATCTACATGCCAAGTTTTCACTTGGAAAGAAATTTTAGGGACTGTTATTGTTACAAAACACTGAAAATGCAGTTCATAATGGAAATGCCAATGGACTTTTAACTTCAGCAGTGCTAGCTAGGTACACAAATGCTCACAGACACTGTAAAAATCTAAAGTGTTCTTTGATAAACTCTGCTTCAGCATATAAAAAATGAATGACAACCTTTCCCAGTTTTTCAGTTCAGTACTGACGTAAGTAAAGAAATCACTATCTTGCAAATTTTTTGACTTTCCAGGATAGCTCTAGTCCTGCTTCATAGTGATGAGTGAAGGTGTTTATAAGAATTGCTAATGAGGCATAAATTGCACTTTTTTGTGTGTTTTTTTTTAATTTATTTTATTTTATTTTTTGTAAGAGATTATTCTTTGAAGAGGTCTCCATGCCCAAATTATATTTGCAAAGTTATTTTCTCCTTTCAGGGCAAAGTGAAGGAAGCCATTTGTTTCACATTATCTATCTGACAAAAGTTTGAGAAATAGCAACCTAATCAAATCATGCACGGTTTTCATTACAGTTTACTAGAACGTACTATCTGACATTGCCAGAAATGAATCATATATCTGACTATAGTAATGTCTACACAGAAGTAGGACAAAGCCAACTATGACAAGAAATTCATGGCTACTGTAAAATACCTTTAGCCTATTCTGTTATTATGACTTTTTCCACTAGATGCTTTCCACAGAGAATTGACCAGCTTACTTCTAGTTCATGTTTTTAACTTTTCTGGGAGTGGTTCCCAGTACAATCTTTGCCAGTGAGACAAGGTCACGGTCTTATTAGGAGCACTTTTTAAATTTAATCCCATGATTCAAGCCACCATCCGGTTTTAAAGAGGAAAAACCCTTTGTGGAAATATTGGCCTGACATGTCTCCAGTCTAGACGAATAATTATGCTAAGGACAGAGCAAGTCCATTATCCACATGGAATGGGTGGAGGTTTTGATAAACCAGCAATAATACACGACAGACTAGTCACCGAGGACTTTTCTTGCTTACTTGCTTTCATATAAAAGGAAAATTTAGTCCTCATTCAAGAATTCTGCTTCCACTGGGACTGACAAACAGTTCATTTATTTCAGTCAAAGGCAATGGACTGCATTTAGTGTGGTGCCCATAAAACAGGAACTTGAATGTTGTTCAACAAATGTTGACCTGCTCCTGTAGATTTTGTCTACACTCTTTTATTCAGAATGGGAAGCAGGGTTCCTCTAATTGTACCATTCTAATTCTTCTCATTGCAGCTTTTTATAAATTCAGATGAACACATTCATTTAAAATCACCTATGTTTTGTCAAAATTGCTCAAGTAAAACAAGTGTTGAGAACAGGAACAAAGCTGGTGACCTTCAGTTGAAAAAAAAAAACAAACATGCAATTTGCCTTTACAGTGAAACAGTTTCCAAATGCAAGTACCTTATCCCTTGCTTTAGCTATGCACTTAGAACAAGCTTAACTTTCGTTAAGAGCACCATGCAAAAATATTCAGGCACAAGTCAGTGGAAACAACCACACCATGGTTATGAATCCTACACATCTAGACCTATAGAATTGGGGAACGTATTCTTGAATGCCACCTACTGGCACCTTAACCACTAACTAACTGCTCAGGCATTTTGTGTACGAAGCACTTCAATGAGAAGTCTGAGCAGACATGTAAATACATACTTATCTAGGCTATTCCTATTTTAGTCATACCCACTTATGAATTCTAGAGTAGGGCAATCCAAGGGTGTCTTGCAGACTGTTTTTAGTAGGGCATGCTAATGTAATATTTATACAATCATGTTGGCATTCATCTTTAATGCACACAGACCACCATCCAATATCCACAAGCACAAGTGCAAATCCTTTTGCCAACCACCATGAGTCTATTTAGAGTTCTGAAAATTGTGTTTGCAATTCAAATATGCTCAGCACAGTACTTACTCATAGGGAAAACTCTTTATTCCATCTTGAAAGAGGCAAGAAAATAGATTTTCAAATATACTTTATGGACAAAGGAAAATAAACTATGTATAACACTATTACAAAATATTTGGATTTTTTGATTGCATTTTCCATCTACTTATCTCAAAGAATTGTAAAGAGTCTGAGAAGTACTGTTGTCTCCATTTTCCACAGAAGGAAAGCAGAAGAGGAAGATGAAATGTGGCTTTATTTTTTTTTTCTTACAAATGAGGCAGTCATTGAAAAGGGAAAGAAAATATTTCAGAAATTCCTATTTTACAGGCCATTTTTTAGATCACTGTTTAAAACAGATAATGTATGTGAACTACTTGCTTCTATACTAATTCAACAGGCTGACATTTTTAAATAGCTGCATGCAAATACATAAGGAAATAAATATTTCTAACCTCATTGGAAAATACTGCTGATGCTATCTGACTTCTCAGAGCTATATCAGAAAAAGAGCACTTACTTTCATTTGTAGCATAAATTCCTCTCATAAATTAATAGAGGCTTTGCTACAAAATGAAGCACACAGTTTCATACACAGCCACATGAAAGAGCCCCTGCATGATCTCTATCAGTCTTCAGATAAGATGATCAGTCTATTGAACTAAGTTGATAAACTTAGTTTCAAGTTTGGTTTTCTTTCTTTCAATAAGGAAAATATATTATTTAATATTAAAATACCTAGAAAGATATAGAGACAATAAAAATTACTACTCACACAGTCAGTGTTCTTTGCTCCTATACTGCCACTAAGTTCTAAAAGATAGCTCTTTTTTATAACCAATATTTGGTTTTATAACCCGTTTCCGGGGGAGCAGAGGATAAACAACAAAATTTGAGAACTCAGAGTGATATTTTTCTTTCTCTTCTCCAAACTAACAGGAAGTAACAATGAGATTACAATCTCATTTAATAGGTAGCAATGCTAAATGTAGATGGAAAGGAGATAAAGAAAAATGCAAAGATGCAGTAAAAAGAAAGCAAACAATGCAAATTGAGAACACATAAAGACTTTTAAGATCTTGAAGGCCTGCTGTAACGTTAACAGATAATGTAAGAAACAACCATCACTGAAACAAAGAAAGAATAATATTAATCAGGAGAGGTCTAGTCAAATGGCATTGTCTTTCTGTAAATTAAAAATCATGTGATGCAGCTGGTAAAGGTGAATGGTAATTTGCACCTTGTAGGAAACATCCAATTCCCTTCTCTAGCCAGAGGACTTAGTTTACATTACACAATATAGCTCTTCCCAACAAAGTTGAATTCTTATCAGAGCATTGCTTCTCAGTCACTTTCAGCAGTTTCAGGCTGGAGAAAGTCATGTTTGCCATCACACAGACTTCTGTCTGCTGTCCAAAGCTAGCATATAGATTTGAATTGTTGGAAAAAAAAGCTGCAGCACTCTTCTGGAGAAACACAAATTGCAAACATGACATAATGAAAGGCAGGAAACACAGCTGTCTAAACCTTCACAGCAAACCCAGGCCCGTCGAGTAGCCATTCTACTCTGCCTATATACCCAGATGAATGAAAAAAGTAACTCACAGTGAACTAGGAGCAAGTCTTCCCCCAGCTCAGCTGTACACTGTTAGTGAAGATAACATTGGGAAGGCAGAACAGCTGTTTGCACTATGACAAAGCTAAGCTAGATGGTGCCATTCAATGAGGAAGCACAGTTAGGACTCTAGCAGTGAGTTCATTGTCACACTGACAGAAAACACAACTTAAGCCAGCTCACCCCACACCTTTCCTTTAAGGAATAATAATGCCTACTATAACCTGGCCTTGGCAGGCTTTGTAAATTTGCACATAGAGTGAAATGCAGATGATTTTAAATAGCCCTGTTGCTATATGCGCAAATAGCTTTGTCTCAAAACTATGGAAATTCTTGAAGCCACAGTTGTAGTTCTTTTCTGTTTTCTCTCCCCCTCAGTAAAGAACTTTGTTCAACTATCTCATGATAGGTAGAAGCCAGTGCTCAAGAATTTTTTTTTTTATTTTTTTTTCCCAGTATTAATAGTCCAATACTGTTTTTGCCAATCAGAAAGTAAACAAGAAATAGTTACTGGTCTATGATTTGGAAACTCCCTTGCCTGCCATAAGCTGTCTGTATGGCTGTAAGCACAGCTATGCTTCAGGCTCCGCTCCTCAGTTGGGAGGAACGTCTTTCTTCACAATAGTGTTGTGAAGTTGAACACAATAAACCCTCAGGAACACTGTGGTCATAAGAAGAGTGAAGCAGCAAAGACAAAAAGTCAGGGCATATTTATTTTGCTGGCAGAGTACTACTCTCAGAGCAGTAAGGCAAACACATTCTTGGGGTAATGACAGGTAGAGTTGCAAGTGAGATGTGTTTGTCCTGTTGTTTTTAACTGGTATTGTTTCTGTTGCTAGTTTTTCAGACCTTGCAATCAAATAATTATTGTTTCCTTGGTTGCCAACTATTTTTCTTTTATTGGTAATACCAACCTTTGTTTATTCTTCTTCCTCCCATGGGAAATTTCAACACGCCTCCAGAAAGGATGTATGACTCTCATTTATAATGGGATCACTCCCTTTCTTCTCAGGGGAGGCTTTTTCTTTCCATTTTTTCCTCTCTGTATTTGTAGATGTGGACACCAAGTCAAATCTCCCCTGTGTTCACATTCATGTGATCTGAATAAGATGAACAGATCAGCAGTTCTCACGAACTTGCCTAGGAGACTGATCAAGAGAATTCAACTCAGACATCGGTCCATTTAAAGTGTTTAACATTCATTCTTGCAGCATTAGCAACAGACCATACAATATAGTATTGAAGAATACATCCTTTTTATTTTCCTTAATGCAGTGAGTATTTTCTGAGGTTTCACATTCTTCATTTCTTTATTGTTTTTGTTCTTCACTTCCTTCATGTTTTCTTACAATGCTGAATACTTTCTCTCCAGCACATGCATTTTACTGTTCTCTATCCTATTCCTTGGTGTGTTTTTAGTCTTTGAGCTACCCATCCTCCTACCATACACGACCCTCCTCTTTCAGATACATAGCTTATTTTGTCTTCTAATCATGAATCCCTATGCTACACTGCATCCTAAAAACTCCCTTTCTTTCACTAGGTCATCACGTACTGTCAATCTCATTTGTAGCCCCCAGCTTCACTGCTGGCAACTCCTACTGATGACAGATGTCTCACAATCAAATAAATCTTGGCTTCAAGCCTGAGGGAAGCTCCAGACTTCTTTTTCCATTTGCTTTTTGCAGCAGCACCTTTATACAGATGCACCAAAGTCACCTCTTCCTGAAGTACAGATTCTTTTAGACAATTTCAAGTCCCTCTGCACCATCAAGACTGAATACCTGTAGAAACAGCTTGAGAAAAACTGCACACAATGCTATTCAGCAGGGTGAGTTAGTATGGATGGCATCTTGCCCTGGGAGTCCTGTTCTGAGCAGTCAGAGCATGTCAGTGCATTACTTCATTACCTAATATATACAGCAGGAGCTCTGGACTTAAGTTTGCAGATGAACCTTCAGCATACCAACCCTAAGCTATATATATCCTCCCCCGCCACACAACACAATTCATTCATCTCTTCCCAAGCCTTCTTTGCCATTCATCCTCAGTATTACCTTCCTCCACTCATTTCTCCTACTTACCTTTGGCAAGAAAGCATACATAATTGCCCAATGAGGGCTTAAATGAAGAGAGTCTAGAGTGTGCTAACTCATCATCTGACTAGCAGGAAAGTCTACAAATTCAGATTGGCTAGATATCCCAATGCTATATACACTCACATTGGCTTGGTGCCTATCTATCAGATGCTGACATTCAAATAACAGTCTTCTAGCCTGCAAAAAAATGACTTGAGGAGCTGTTCCAGTATATATCCAACACACAGTGCAATTCTGGACTAGACTTTTTGCAATATCTATGGGCTCCTGAGCAAAGAAGCCAAAAGGAAAGAACTTGCTAACTCAGCTTTCTGTGATGTTAGAGGCTATGTCTGCATCAGCAAGTTGTACTTTGCAATTGAAAGTCTGTGAACCAAGATAGTTACTGCTGGGAACCAAATGCCCAAGCAACATACTTTTGGGAAGTGCTTTACTTTGGGCTAGCTTTAGATCATTCCTGCAAAGTGAAACCTCAACAGCAGATTTCACAGAATCATGGAGGCTATAAGTGACCTCTAGAGGTCACCTGGTCCAATCCCCCTGGTTCAAGCACAGTCACCTAGAAACAATTGCTCAGGACCATATCCAGATGGCTTCTGAATGTCTCCAAAGATGGAGACTCCACAGGCTCTCTGGACAACTTGTACCAGCGTTCAATCACTCTGAGAGTAAAGAGTTTCTTCATGCTCAAAACTACCTGTGCTTCAGTTTTTATTTTATCCAAAAAGGATTCAGTTTATCTTCTCTGAGATGAACATCAATCTATATTGTGGAGTAAATAGATACTGTTGAAACAGTAAAAGTACAACTCTTTATCCTCGTTAAAATGCTAGTGTTGACCCATAGTTCAGTGGTTTTACTACATCCATGTTCTGTCACTATTAGCAGCTTCTGACTTTAAAGTAGTGTTCAGTATGTTATTACTTTAAAAGACTTAATATATTTAGGCACTTTTCCTCATCTCCAAAAACACAACACAAATTAATAAGAGATATGTCCAAAAAAGTATA
The DNA here is from genome assembly GCF_016699485.2 of Gallus gallus. NCBI lineage: Eukaryota > Metazoa > Chordata > Aves > Galliformes > Phasianidae > Gallus > Gallus gallus. The sequence goes on from NC_052532.1 coordinate 141,066,428, forward strand.
TACCACCACACTGCATTGCAATTCTTTAAGCCATAGAAAGATATGCTTCACTCATTGAAAACTTTGAAATAATACAAATAAAAAAAGGATGCCTTTCCACGTCCACATTGTTTCCAACACTACTGAGATTATAACCCAAGAATACATACAGCTGTAATTAGCATCTGTGATAGAAATTTGAAAACAACTTTATCAAACTCGGAAGCCAAAACAAAACACTATCAGTGAACAGTAACCACATACACAGTGACATCAACTACAACATTAGAGAGGCACATATAAGCTTTAGGATACTTCATGCACTTGGAAACTTGTCCAGCTTTAACACATTGCCATCTCAGATGCAGATCCAGAAGAAACAGGCCCCAAGCGCATTTTGAAATCAGTGCACAGTCTGATGGCGGGTTCACAGATTCTACAGAGAATATAGGTGAGATGTAACTCAACACTACGTAAGCAGTGGGCTAGATGCTATGCATGCTGAGGATGCCCAGTGCTCTGAGCTTTGCTAGCACTCAAGACAACCCTGTCCAGTATTACTGAAGAGCCATGATTATGGCTCTATGGCAGATTGTCAGCTGGGACAACATCAAAGTTAGTCAGATCCCTCATCAAGATACAATTCAGTTTGACCTGCACAGTCACTATCATTGTGGTTTAAAAAAAATATCAATCTGAAGACAAGTACTACTGATACTATTTCAGAATAAAGGACATGAACAACAACAATGGAACCAGACAATATGATATACCATTTTTTTTATGTCTTCCGAAAAGAGTAGAAGGAAGAGTCATCCTACAGAAAATTCCAAGAAGGCAGACTTCAAGATGCCTCTTTTCTCTCTAGTGCTTTGTTTCTCTTCAGATTGTTTGGAGAGACTTCTCCAAGTACAGTCTCTAAATCTTGCTATTTCAATGAGATATGTACAGAGAAGAAAGAAAAAAGAAAAGCTTCTATTAAACCTACACAGTAAAATAAATTTGCGTCCTGCTCCAAAGCTTTATTCATTCAACATTTAGCCTACTTAGCCAGACAAATAAATTAATGATTCAACTTGCAAAATGAAGCATTACTTCTCTGAATACAGGAGGCAGAATCTTGCACTCAGAAGACTTCCTGCTAAACTGGCTTGCCCATATAATACATCATGTTTTTCTTATACTTCTTTTAAGAACATATTTGGAAAGTACTAACTAGAATTTTCTGCCATTTTAAAGTTCATCAGTTTGCATGACGGTAAGAAAATAAAAGAAAAAGATTTATCTAACCCCTTCGGATAAAATTTTAACAACGTGGCTGAGAGCTGAACAGACAAAGCTGCTTCCAGGTCAATTCCTGTTAATTCCTGTATCCTTCACTTTATTTTTTAAGTGCAGACAGGATGTTTTTCCCTGTTTTTGTGATATGCATGCTGCTTTTTGACTATGTTACCCCAAGAAAGTAATCACTTCCAGGCATTTTCATATTCACACAGAAAAGTAGTGCTGCCAGATAGATTAGCATCTTAATAAAATGAGGGGAAGAAACAGGAAAAAAATCTGGTTACAAACAAAATTTCCATTGCCAGTACTTCAACCAAGCAGTTTTTGAAAATTAAACGAGAATTAGTTACTCATGAAATATGCACGCTAATCAGGAGTCACAAAGCCAAGAGCGGAAATGCTCTATGTGGAGGCATGGCTGTCTGTGTTAAGGTGCATGAGTCAGCACCACAAGGGTGGCACCTTCATCTATTCAGAAGCCAAAACCTGGGAGCCCTCTCCTGAGGGAGTGCCTACAATAGCCTTTGAAGAACTGAGCGTGGCTCACCCACTTTAAAACGCAGCTGCCGTGGAAGTAGTTATGTAATATCCAAATGGTTACAGGACCCACCAAGTTTTATGTTCCGGCTCTCAAGATTGTCTGTTCCCCCCCCCCCCCCCATGCCTATTTAATAAAATTCAGCCTTGTGAATAGGGACCAAAACCCATGGTGACTCACTTCCCCCTTCCAGAGTACCACATTCCTTAGGTTGCAGCCATGCTGCCTCCTGCCACTGAACCTGTGTATTTTGTGAAATTCACTTGTCTTTAGCTAAGCAGAAAGGACTTTGCTCCTAACCCTCTTCTCACTTTCCTCCAGCCTAGATGGTGACCTGGCGATTAACATACTGTCATGGGGGAGGGGTGGGGGAGAAGGGGGGTGAGGGGGAGTGATGTAGATATGAATAAGGACACACCTGAATCCAGTTTTCACACTTGCTCAACTAGTCTAACCACTATGCTAACCTCCTGATCATGAGCAACTCATTTTTGAGTAACAGTGTCTGTTGCTATTCTAACTAAAAAATAAATAAATAAATAAAATCCACATACTCGTATTGGATCAGTCCCTCATGAAACTTGGATGACACCCTGACTCTTTTCTGGTTGGCATATGTTTCTAGTTACACATGCCAAATGCTGCAAATGCTATGAAATCTTTCAGATAAGTCAGAATATGCCTATGGAGCTGAAGTATCTCCACAATTATGCAGCTGCTGAACAAGGCTGGTTAGATTTTTACTACTGCCAGTCTTCAGTGAACCATGCCTTAGGTTCAGATATAAATACTTATGTGTGATATTAAATCTGCATATTCTATGTAACATTGATTTTAAAAAAATATTCACTGTGAAAAAGACTGAATATGGATGCATACCCTGCTGATCAGTGCCTCAAGTTGTGATCAAAGCTAATGTTCACCACTTCTAATAGCGTTCAAGAGCTTTTATTCAGTAGGTAAATGGACTAGGCAATGTGAGCAAAGCAAGCAAGTAAACATTCTTCTTCCTTTCTTCTATAGAGAGAGAGAGCTCAAATATTATCAAAGAGCGCTAAGTGGACTGTCTTTGGACATTTACAGTAAAATTACCATGTCAATCATGATTTGGTAATTTCATTTATTTCCTAAAATTTAATCTAGTTGGAAATGAAGGTAGGTATAGTTTTCTGTTAATTTGCTTGTCATATATCCACACATTAGTCTTGATTATTCCAGCCGTTCCATTTTTCCATGTCCAAATTACGAAAAACTTTCAAGTGTCCTGCACATTTTGTTCATTTTCCAAACGTATGATCATCATTTAAAATATCCCTCTTTTCTGAATGTTCAGCTAATAGCTAATATTTACATTAATTATCTACACAGCCTTTTTGTATAGATACAATGTTAAAGTCATTTCCATTTATTTAATTTCCCATTGTAAAACACTTCGTCTTTCTCTCAGTTAAAGATTTTTCCCTTTTCAAAGGAGTCCTTTGCAACCACAGTTTTAATGTGGTTCTCTCAAGTCTTAGAAAAGATTACTTCCCTTTCTGCCAACTGTTCCATGCTCCTGCAGTGCCTTCCTCATGTTCTGTGAGTCTCCCAGATGCTTCATCTCCCCACCTCTGTAGTTTAGCAGCTCCAAACCCCATAGTGTTACAAAAAAAACCCCACCAAAGCTGCTGACAAAAAATGCTTCAGTAAAATAAGCCACTTTGGCATCAGGTGTGAAAAAAGCAATTAAGCAATACAACCTCTACATCTGCATAATTTTTCTAATCCACAGTGTGGCAGGAATCTCAGCGCTGACTCATACTTAAAAAATAAACCCTGCATATACAGTTTCTGACCTTGTAACAAACCCACATTGAAATAGCTACTTTGAAAGATTTGACATTTCAACAGTTGTTCCCCTCCTCCCCCCCCCCCCCAAAAAAAAACAAAACAACAAAATCTTAGCTCTTCTGTGCTTATTCTGTCCTTTTACTGAAGCAAGGCTACTCCAGGTCATAGTAAATTATATACCAAATGCTTTATCCTACTATATCCTGTTCTGCTGCTTTCTATCTCTACTTACCCTTCAGAATCCTTCCACTTCAGACCTATTACAAAGATCTTATACCCAGCTGTGCTACACTCTTAACACAAGCCAAAGTAATCCACCTTCAATCTCCCAAGATTCCCTTTGACCCAGCTACTACAGAAGTGATGGCATGAGAGCAGATATGATCTGCAGATTATCATAATACAGAATCTCTCCACAGGGCTACTGCCAAATGCCTACAGGTTGAGAGATTTCATATGATGATAGTAGCCACGTTACAGAAGGGTGAGGTGCTTTAATTATGCCAACATTTGGATACCAAATAAGGTGCTTTCCAACTCTAAGGCAACTGCTTTAAGAAGCAAATTATGTTCTTTAATCTACTGAATATATTAAAATGCAGAAAAATAATGGTAAAACACGAGTTCATAGAAATTGAGCATGGCTAGAAAACCATGAATAACATTGTGGTTTACAAGTGACCACAAAAAAAAAAAAAAAAAAAAAAAAAAAATTCCTCAAGAACTCTAACAATTTAATTCAGAATAAAACTACGAGATTTTACTAAAAAAATTGAAAGCTTTGAAAGGGAATTGACTAAGGAAATGATCATCTTACTCCTAAATTAACTTAATACAACAAACTAGAATACTTGATGAAAACAAGTTCTTTAGTTTAGAATTCATAAGAAAACTTTCCAATTGTACTGTAATTTCATATCCACTGTAGCTACACCTGGGAAAAAAAGACCAAGTAGTAATACTTTATTATTATTAAGCTATGGAAAATGACAGGATAAAAAACTACCAAGCTTCAAAGTAAAACAGAAATCACAGATAGAAATAGTCTCCCTGACAGCAGCACAACCGGTGCTCTCTGATAGCACTGCATACTTCTTGGACTTCTTTTTTTTTTTTTTTTTTTCTGGAAGTACTAGTCTGCATAAATATGAAAGTAAAAGCACTAATGACTATTTTAGTATAGGTACTTAAATACTTGTGTTCTTGCTAATTCAGAAGTTTAAATGAACACTGAGATGGAAAAATGTAACAATGATTTGGGAAATTATTTAATTATACCATATCATATATTTCTGAACTCCAAACAAACGTATCATGAATTGTTCAGATAAGATATTGTATTTATTTTATACATCTGAAAAAGAAAAAAAAAAATAATGCTGTTAAATAGGAGTAGAATTCTGGAGTTCAAATCTGTATTTCTTCAAATAAATAAGAAGCAAAGCAAAGACACTTATAATAGAGACATACCAAGGGAAAACAAAACAAAACAAAAACTAAGCTCATGGCAATTATTTTTACATTTAATTTGTAATTAATTCATAACTAATGGTAAAACAATTAGTGGCTTCTCAATGTTTTCAGTATTTCAAGTATGGTCTGGTACATCCAGCACTCAGCATAGACCTAATAAAATTATAACAGAATTTCTAACCAGAATCAATTGCTTCACATCAATTCAAAAGTTCCAGCACTTGAGCGCAGCCAAGTTGTTATAGTAATTATGGTAGTTGAAAACTCACAAGCCTGGTCCTTATTTAAAACATCCGATTGTCAAGTCCCCTAGTAACCTGTTGCATGGATGATGCCAGGGCTAGAGGTGTGCAAACGCTCTCAAGGTCCACGGCCCTATAAATCCCTGTGGTGCCATTCAGCTTTCATGGTGTCCATCCGTTACTCTGTTGCAAATTTGCCCACTGGCATATCAGAAAGATGTTTCAATGATATTTCTTTTCTGTACTAATTACAGAAAGCCTGAATTCCAAAATTAGAACCACATAACCATAGAATATCCCCAGTTGGATCCATAAGGATCATTGATTCCAACTCCTGGCTCCACATAGAACCACTCCAAAACAAAAATGAAAAACAAAATCCCCAAATCAGACCATGTGACTGAGAGCATTGTTCAAGCACCCCAGCACTCTAGCAGCTTGGGGCTGTGATCACTGCCCTGGGCAGCCTGTTCCATGCCCACCACTTTCTAGTGCAGAACCTTTTCCTGACATTCAACCTGACTCCCCCCTGACAGCTCCATGCCATTTCCTCAGGTTCTATCACTGTCACCAGAGAGCAGAGATTAGCACTGTCTCTCTGCCCCCCTTTGTGAGGAGCTGTAGGCTGCCATGAGGTCTCCCCCAGTTCCTCTGCTCTGAGCTGAATAAAATAAGGAACATCAGCCACTCCTCATACATCTTCCCTCTAGACCCTTCACCATCACTGTAGCTACCTTTGTACACTGTGGAACCCAGAACTGCATACAGTACTCGAGGTGAGCGCAGTAGATTGGGACAATCCCCTCTCTCAATTGGCAAGCAGTGACACACTTGATGCAGCCCAGGATACGGTTGGCCTTCCTGGCTGCCTAGGCATGCTGCTGACTTGCTGTTGCCTAAGACACCCCAGTGAGACAAGAGAACGAGATAAAAAGATGCTTTTGATTCTAGCCAATGAACAATGTTCTGCAAAGAACACTTTTAAAGTTCCAAAACAAACAAACAAAAAACAATAGGTCTACTAGGAAAAAGTCTTAATTCTGAAAGACACAAAGCAGCTGGCTTCCTCCAAAATTTAAGAGGTTGATCTACCTATGGCCCACGCTAGTTCACCAGAAACTAAGGACAGCATCAGTTGCAAGCTTTGTTATGGTGGAAAAAGTAACAATTACCTGACAGAACTAGGATAAGGAACCTCACACAGCCATGCTGCCTGAGTTGCCAGTTCACGCTTTCCATCTGACTTGAACCTGCTCTTACCAACAGACCCACAGTTAACAAAAGACAGCAATATCTACAGCTGAAATACTGTGAACTTACATCAAAACAGACATCCACTGGTAACATAGTAGCGATTAGCTACAAAGAAATAGACTCCAGAAACCACATAATTCAAGCGAGGACTCAGAAAAACTAACTTTTACAACTTTATTGAGAGGGGGAAAAGATACTTAAATGGCTTTTACAACTTTCAGAACATGCAGTGAGACGTGACATCTGACTCCTACGTTGGAGTAATACAAGTAAAACATTAATTAAAAATCAAAGCTCCATGAAACCCTCGGTTAACGAGGACACAGCCACTCCTCAGCCACAAAGCAGCTCACCACTGGATGAGGGGGATGCTAAGGTAGGCCCCAGCTCCTGGGAAGGCCACGGAAAGGAAACCCGCCCGCGGGCAGCATTACAGGCATGCGGGAAGCACTGGGACAACGCCTGCAGAAGGCTCAGTACACACAGGTATGGCTCAGCACACTCCGCGTTTTGCAGCCAGTACCCAGGGCAGCCTCCCGAGCCGTAAGGGCCTTCCAAAGCCGAAAGCTCCTTTCATCTCCCCCCAGCCCCTCCAGTGCTGCCGGCCTAACAAAAGGAATCTATAAAGCAGCTAGCAACACTACTAGAAACAAGAGCCAACCCTATCCTCAACACTGTCTCAACGGCAGCCAACTGCGCTTGCGCAAGAAAAAGCGCCGCTTGACAGCGTTTCCTCCTCTGAGCAACGCCTGCCATTGGTTACCGAGCATTCCCGAGCGGCTTCGTACACCTCCGGAAAAAAAGCCGAAGGCGGGGGCGAAGGGGAGGGGGAGCAAACGGCTGGAGCGCCGCGCGGTGCACTGTGGGGCGGAAGCAGAGAGTCACCGCTCCGTTAGGGCCGCCATCTTGTCTGCGTCCGGACCTGCTGCCGCTCTCGGGGCCTGCTCGTTCTCTTCGTCGCGTGAAGCGGTGGAGAAAGTGAGGACGCGGCGCACGGCCGGGTGGTGCTGATGCGTGCGGGGTCTTCTCGCTCCTCCCTCGGGCGCCGCTAGTAGAAGGGGGCGGAGGTAGCCGGGCGGTCTCCGGTGCGGCCTTTCCTCTCCTCGGCCGGGATGGGTCGGTCCCGCAGCCGGAGCTCGTCCCGCTCCAAGCACACCAAGAGCTCAAAGCACAACAAGAAGAATCGGAGCCGCTCGCGGTCCCGCTCTCGGGAGAAAGAGCGGGCGCGGAAGCGGTCCAAGTCCCGGGAGAGCAAACGCAACCGGCGCCGCGAGTCCCGCTCCCGCTCCCGCTCCAACACGGCCCCCTCCTCCCGCCGCGATCGGGAACGCGAACGCGAGCGCGCCTCGTCCCCGCCGGACCGCATCGACATCTTCGGGCGCACGGTGAGCAAGCGCAGCAGCCTGGACGAGAAGCAGAAGCGGGAGGAGGAGGAGAAAAAAGCAGAGTTCGAGCGGCAGCGGAAAATGTGAGTGCCGGGCCTGGGCTGGGGGCTGCCGGGCCTGGGGAGGGGGGGGGGAGGGGGAAAGGCGGAGGGAAGGAAGGGGATGCTCCGTGCCGCAGTGCCTTCCTCCCCTAAGCTGGAGCCGTCTGCTGTTAGGGAGAAGGCGCTGAGGCCTTGCTGAGGCCTACTGCTGCCTGTTTCCCGCCATCCTTCCCTTCCCGAAAGGTTTCTTCTGTCGGGTGCGTTGAGGCCGCCCGCTCCGAGCGGGGCCGGCTGCACGCAGCCTCCCTGTCACCCAGCAACGCGCGCTGACTGTCGCGCTGCTGCGCTGCTCTTAAACTTAGTCCTATGGTGAGGCCTCCGCGCCCGGAGGCTTTGTGCTGCGCTGCCACGCTCCGCGCCCCTCCCCTTTGCGTGGCGCTTGTGCGTCGAGAGCAGACATTCGGGGTGGCCCATCTCTGGGTTTGAAGAAATACTGAGCAGTCACTATGGTAACTTTGGATTTTGTTGTACTTGTTTTGTGTATCGACAAGGAAGAGAGTGAAATCCGGAGAGTTGTTTCAAATGAAGCTCTTCTAAAGTTTTTGTTGTGGGAAATGTAGGTATTCATAAAGTCTGCAGAAAGAAAGAGGATTCATTTTAGTAATGTTGCGTTACCATAAGGTGTCTAGCAACCTTCCTAAATTAGGAAAGAGACCCTTCTTCAGCAAGGGCATGTAACAGTTGTGCTAAAGTGATTTCTCTTTGGATGCTACACTCACTAGTCAGAGGGCTGAACCTAGAGGTAGCATTTGTATGTGTGAGGCCAGCAAGTTCTGATAATTCTTAAGTGGAGCTTTGAGTTTCTTTTCAACTATGTTGTTCTGATGATACACAATTTGTAATTCAAAAAGTCTGAGTTGTCACTTTCAATTTTATTTGTCATCTCCTTCATTAACTTCAGAATTTGGCAGTGGTGTCGTGCGAACGCGTAGAAATGTTAAGGGCTCTTTGAGTCATTGACCCTAGTTTGGCAGTTCAGAATTTTCTTCACTACCTAAATTAATAAAAAATATTTTCTACACCTCTGGAATGAAGAATTGGAATGCACATAATTATTTAGGAATACAGTGAATAATACATCTTGGTATTCCTTTAGACGCATCTTAATTCATGTGTGCTCTTTTAAATACATTAAATGGCTTTTAAAATGTTATTTAAATGGCTTTAAAGACTACTAAATAAATAATGAATTAATAATAAATAAAAAGTGAAAGTTATCTAACTTAAAATATTAAATGGTGTTGGTCTTTGTTATGAAGTTTATTGTCAGTCTGTGTCCAGAATTCAGAAGGTGAAAGAAAGAATCTGTTGAAGTAGCTGAAAACGACGTAGTCAAAATATTTAAAAATATATTTAAAACATTTGCTTTCTGTTTCAGTGGAGCGCACTCACTGAAGGCAGCCTGATTTGTAGCTCATTAGGTAAAATTTGATGTAGCAACATGCATTTCAAGTCTATTTATTTTTTGTTGTGCTAAGTTATCTGTGCAAGTCAGAAAACTTTGTTATTTGAAGGTACTCCTGAAGTCCCTGTAGGAAGAATGTGATGTTTGGTTGGTACTGACAAGAGAATAACAAACTTGTGAGCGAGAAGTAGTATTGGAAAACGTTAGGCTGTTGATGCTTCCAGAACACGCTTCATGTTTCAAAAAGATCAAGCAATAAATCTCAACGCAGCATAAACCTATGGTATTTGTGTAAGACATCCCTAATTTGTGTTACTTATAGTCATTTTTGGGAAGAAGAAATACTTGCTGACCGAATTAACTAGTAGACAGATCATACGTGGAAAATGACTTTTCATGTCTATTCAAATCTTAATACATACCATAACTTCTGCTTTTAATATAATTCCAGTTTTCTATTTAAAAAAAAAAAATGGCAACCCTGTGTAATTGGTGGGCTGTCCCCTCCACCTGATCCCTCACCCTTAGAAGTCTGCCTGTTGCTAAGCATATTTTGCGTATTTTCTAGAACTGGTCTTCAGGAAGTAAATAGAATATACTAAAAGTATTTTCACATTAATAGCTCTTCTATTTATATGGAGTTACTGCTCAGAGTGATATTTATGTGTAAAATACTGTAAGTACTTGTGATTAAAAAAATGAATAGTTGATCTCAATCTAGTTGACGTTTACATCTGTGTTTTTAACTTGGCTTTCTTGAGATATCCAGTCAGTGATTGGATGTAATTATCAGTAGGCACAAGGCAGTCTCATAAACAAATTGTGAGAATAAATTTTGACTTTATTCTATTTTACTTCTTTCTGCTTCCAGTGTATGAAGAAATCTGGTCACGTACACTGAACAATTATTATAAATTTGTAACACTGTTATTGCCTATGCTCATGAAAAGTTGCTCTGTGAGAAGATGTATTTGCATAGTTTAATGGAATACAAATGGGATTTGTGGAGGTGATAAGAATAAAACGTGTGTAAGGCACGGTGTTTACTTTGATTACATCGTCAGTTTCTGAGGATATTTGAAAACTTATTTCAGGCATGAGTGTCAGGGTTTTTCTATAGCAGTGTGCTGTCTTGATTCAGTTAGTTAACTTTCATTCTCTTTCTTTCCCTAACATTGAAAGTAAAGCTAAAATAGTTGAATAGAGCACTTGAATATGAGCTTTCTGAAAAATGCATTTCTTTAGAACAGAGCCTCTTGTGTGTTGTTGTAGGACTCATTACAGAAATAATAGTCAAAAAAGGGAATAAAAGTTTCAAAAAATAAAGCATTACTTAGTGTGTAAGGAGTATGTTAAAAAAAAAAAAGTGAAACTTTTGACCCTTTCTCCAACTTCTATCCAAAAAAAAAAATGACCATCAGTTGGAGAAGAAATAGTAACAAAATGGGGTTGATGCATTTTTCTGAATATCTCTGAGGAGCTTTTATTTTTTTATTATTATTTCATTATTTATTTATTTATTTTAAATAAATCACCTCGGGAAGTTTTGTACTACTTCTGAACAAGTGAATGCTGATCTGATTTGTCACTGGAAAAATGGAAGAAGAAATTTTATATTCTGGGGCTGAATGTCTAAGTTGGGGTTTCCACAGCTTTTTAATGAAGGACTGTGTCCTTCATTCAGAATACTATTGTTAAGAGGATATATGAGCCAGGGAAATCTGGGAGCCTTTCACCCTAATATATTAGATGACAATCTAGATCAGCAATTTTGTGTGCCTTGATTTTTCTGTGATCCTTTATGAAGTTATGAGTTGGACTTCGTGGTTCTTATGAGTCCCCTCCAAGTCTAGATATTCTGTGAATGTAAATAAGGTAGGAAAATGGAAGCATTATGAAAATGAGAGGATATTAGAACGTTAAAACAATTGGTATTATTCTGAATCGTGACTTTCTGGTGTTGACAAGCCAGAAGGTAAGTTGATAAGTTTTTTTTGTTATACATGGAGTACTTAAAATGGAAGTTCAGTTTCAAGGTGGAGGAAAAAAAAGGAAAAGGTTGTTTTTTTTTTTTTTTTACGAAATGAAACCCTTTCCTTTTACTATATGAAATACAGCTATAAAATGTTCACTTTATATTAGAACAAAAAACAACAACGTAATTAATTTTGGGGTATCCAGTTGTCATACACAATTGGTTACTGTTTGGAAGATTTTATTTCTTCATTTGGTAATAAACCTGGGAATTGACCTAATCATTTTGTATCTTTTTATTTTTTTTAAATGAAAACTTAAATACTAATCAGACTAAATAATAATGCTGCCTCAAAAAAAAAAAAAAAAAGACATTTGAAAATACTTCCAAAAATCAGAACATGGAAAACTGTAATGGCTGCAAGAGTTCATTTCAGAGAATGGCCTGGGTTGAAAAGGACCACAGTGATCATCAAGTTTCAACACCCCTGCTATGTGCAGGGTCACCAACGACCAGACCAGGCTGCCCAGAGCCACATCCAACCTGGCCTTGAATGCCTCCAGGGATGGGGCATCCACAGCCTCCTTGGGCAACCTGTTCCAGTGCATCACCACCCTCTGTGTGAAAAACTTCCTAATATCTAACTTAAAAAACTAAAACCTAAAAAACTTCTAATATCTAACTTAAATCTCACCTGTCTCAGTTTAAAACCATTCCCCCTTGTCCCATTATTATCCATCCTCATAAACAGCCATTCCTCCTTCTGTTTATATGCTCCCTTCAAATATTGGAAGACCACAATGAGGTCTCCCCAGAACCTTTTCTTCTCCAAGCTAAACAAGCCCAGTTTCCTCCACCTTTCTCCATAGGAGAGGTGCTCCAGCCCTCTGATCATCTTAGTGGTCCTCCTCAAGACCTGTTCTAAGAGCTCTGCGTCTTGGGGCCCCAGGCCTGGATGCAGTACTCCAGGTGGGGCAGCATTTGGCATACTGTGTTTCTGATAATTATGGTGGGAAACAAAGGAGAGCTAAAATATTTGAAATTTGATAGGGTGTTAAATGTCAAAAACTACACCATAAATTCTAACTGAATATTAGATTTATAACTTGTATTGCTTCTGTTCAGTTTATTGCCAAACTTAAGTCTGTTTTGTTTGATACTGATTTGAAGACAAGTGCTTACAGGGTCACATTACCTTACTTTGTATAAAATTAAGGGTGATGGATGACCAGGCTGTCATGTGAGGTGTCTTTTTTTTGTGTAAAATGGAACTTTTTCATATCAAGAAGTACTATGACAAGCTGTTGTTGTAAGCTTCTCTCAGCTTAATGTCTTGAGATACGGAGAGATGCTAAATATGATATGATCTTAACAGTCCTTATCATTGCCTGAATGTTCATTTCAGTGCACCTTTCAGCATTGGTTGAAATTATTGAAATATCTGGTCTACACTCATAGCTGTGCGTATGGAATAAAACTATTAAAAAGTTGATTCAGTAGTGCAGTTGGAGCTTTGTATGTATGAGTGTTTCAGTGCAACCATTTTTATTGATTTTAAAAAGTTTATCTTCACGTTTGCATTTTCTAGCCGTCAACAAGAAATCGAAGAGAAACTCATAGAGGAAGAAACTGCTCGAAGAGTGGAAGAGCTTGTGGCTAAAAGAGTGGAAGAAGAGTTGGAGAAAAGGAAGGATGAGATTGAGCGAGAGGTTCTCCGCAGGGTGGAGGAGGCTAAGCGCATCATGGAAAAACAGTTGCTCGAAGAACTCGAGCGACAGCGACAAGCTGAACTTGCAGCACAAAAAGCCAGAGAGGTAACGCTCGGTCGTTTGGAAAGTAGAGACAGTCCATGGCAAAACTTTCAGTGTCGCTTTGTGCCTCCTGTTCGGTTCAGAAAGAGATGGAATACAACAAATCTAATTCCCTTCTCGTATAAACTTTTATTGCTGCGAAACTCAATTTTTAGCCTATTCAGAGGAGCTCACTGATACTTAACAGTTATTCTCCTAAAACCTGAACAAGGATACTTGATTTTTAATGGAACTGACCTACATATTTCAGTATTGTTTGAAACTTTTGCCATGGCTGCAGGATTTATCAACGGTCCTTTCTTTTCTGGGGAAGGGTGTTAAAAAATCTGTAATTATGTATCCTTCATTTGTTTCATTTTGTTTACCTAGACTGTAAGAGGCATTTGCCTTCAGTCAGGCAAAGAGCAGGGTCCAGCACTGAGCTGCAGTACCTGTCCTTAACAAATAGGTTTCTTACTCTTCTTTTGAAACATTTTCTTTGAGCGTACATTGGACTAATTCTGGGACTTCGCGCATAAGCCCATCCACGTCTTCACGAAGGATCTATGTCCAAATCATTATATCCATTTTTAATAACTACTAACAATTCCTTTTTTCCCTAGAAGTTAATAAAAAAGCAGATTGCCCTTGTCTGAAGTCAAGTCAAGCTGAACATGTGACTTGGGTTTTTTTGTTTTTATTTTTTTGTTGGGGTTTTTTTTGTTTTTGTTCTTTTTGTTTTGTTTTTTTTTTTTTTTCAAATCAGCAGCTGGAGCAGAAGCTGAAAATGTCTTTCTGTGAGACGGTAATTTGCTACTAATGGCTTTGATGCCTGCCTGCACCAATCATTCCAGGATCCAGAAATGTCAGGACAAATTTTAAATTTTGAAGAAAATTTGCACTAAGCAGTCATGAGTATCAAATGCTTTTTTCACTTTCCACCTTCATTACTGTTTATCTTAAATTAATATTTTGATTGGCTTACAAAAGGAAACACAGTAGCATTGAAGCTTTACCTTCATGCTAAATATGACTTGTCTGTCACAAGCACCTTTAAAACGAAGAAAAGTCTCTGAGTTGCAACAAATATTAAAGATATTAAATTATACTTGTTCTCTAAATTCAGACCTTACCCATAAAGGAATTGAAGTTGAATTTAGATGTGTATACTCAGCAAATGCTTTATATAGGTTTTTATTTAATCATGTGTATGACTTTTTTTAAAGTATTTTTGTTACATTCAATGTGATGTGGAGAAGCCCCATCAGTTCTTTGCAGTGCAGAATAAACGTCTATGCCTGGAGTGTAGTGTGCTAGCTAGTAGCTGGTTACTAGTCATAGTAAGAAGTTTTCTCTTCGTATGCTTGCTTTGTTCATATTAACTTTTTTTTCTTACACAGACACAAACCTCTGGCTTACTTTAAATCTTCCAAATATTAAAAATAATTTGGATATATTATGTGAACTGAAACACCTCAAAATCTTTCACGCAGTCTTCATATTTATGGGTTGCATAACAGAGTTCCATAAAATTCACCAAGAAAACAACAATTACAAGGCTTTATTTCCTGATCTTGCCTTCCCTGGATTCCAGAATTCCAAGTTCAGACTGCTAATGACAGTTTCAACTGTCTTAAAATTGTCAAAATATTGAATGTAAAGTCCATTTCCCCATGAAGGAAGCCCATAGCTCCATGAAGTATGGATTACCATTTGTATTTTCCACTAACAGTAAATGTATTTTTCTTATTAATTGTTTGCCTTAGGAATGATTTACATATTTTTGTTCCTTCCTATCATAAACATCTGCATTCCTCAGCTCAGCCTTCCTTGTATGTTGTTTCTTTATAAATGGTTGAGCTGCTGATGCAGGTATTGCCAAGCTAACAGTACAAATCATTTTAAAGAGGAAGCTGGCGCGTATGGCAGCCGAGGAGCACACTCTGCAGGACACTGGACAAGACAGTAAATATTCAACTTTTAATGCTGATTAAAGGAGTATAGGTAAAGAATACGTAGGTATACTTAATTGGTGAGACAAACTATTCACTTTATTTATATTTTATATATTACTTTTAATTTGGTAAATACTTTCCAGTTTTTGTAGTTGTCCTTGTTGATTTGTGTGATATTAAAGTTGTAGTAATAAATTGCCAGGATTCTGTGATTAGGGAGGGTTTAGTTGGTTGCTGTTTGGACTGGGCGGGATGATTTAAATTTAGTATTAGAGATGAGACCGATTTTTAGTGGCTGCACAATTTACCATTGTGAGACAAAATAGGTGGCTCTAAAGCTGCCACTTTAAGTCAGTTCACAAAAGAATTCTGAGAAAGATTAGTGAAAGTGCAGAGATAAATGTTCTACTTTACTAACATTTTACCCTGTCCTCCCCTTTAGGAAGAAGAGCGTGCAAAGCGTGAGGAACTAGAGCGAATACTAGAAGAGAATAATCGAAAAATTGCAGAAGCACAAGCTAAACTGGTATGTAAAGATGCAGTTAGGAGTTTTGTGGGGGAATACAGGTCCCTCTGCCTGATTTGCAACAGTATTAAAATAAACAAATCAGTGCATTCTAGAATTTAACTTGCCCGTTGCTGGTTATGTCAGCAATACCGTTGTTGTCCTTCCCTTGAGCTTAACTAACCAGATCCCTAGCAGTAACAGTAGTCTGAAAAAATTGCTCTAGTGCTTTGTTAATTTAGAGCAGAATTGCTACCTTTAGAGTTAAATATGTTTTTGTATCTCACAGGAAAGGATGAAGTAAGTTAGCAAAGACATTCAACTTGTAAAAGAAATGTCTTAATTTTTCTCACTGAACAGGACAAGTGTAAACTGGATTTGAGACTATTATAATACTGATGCACAATTGCTGAGCAGGGTTTTGAGTAGAAGTCTGTAACTTGAAAGTTACGAAAGTCGATTATGTTGATGTCCAAACTGAATTAAATGAGTTCTTGTCTCGTGATTATGTTCAACGTGACTTAGCTGGTTCTAATCACCTCATGATAAAATTTAAGTTGTTAAATGGCGTAATGAACAAAATAAGCACCTCTTAGGAGACTATAGGAAGAGCTGTAAGGATTGTAAGTCAGTATGAGGAAGGACTTGTTAAAAATCAAGTAGAAATTGCTTTGAATTAGGAGGGCCTTGGAGGTGGAAGACCTTTGTTGAAGGTCTGTTATTTCATTATATACTGACTTCATCTGATGTGACAGGTGTCCGGCAAATTTCTCTATATGCTGACTTCCTTAATTAACACGTAATACCTTGTTTGCAAAACAGTGCTGAAAAACATTTCAAGTAAGCATTCCAGATTCTGATATTAGCTGTAAATCTGTAAAAAGTTTTTGACGCTTCTTCTGCATTTACTTAATGTAAATATTTTTTAATTAGTTCCGTTGAAACTGACTATGGCATCTAGCTCAGGTAGATGGTCGCATGAATATGTGGAATTGGTTGCAGACTTTTAAATTGTTTTTATGACTGCTAAATATGCTGGCCTAAATTGTGCCATTTTCATACATAGGCTGAAGAACAATTGAAAATTGTTGAAGAACAAAGAAAGATTCATGAGGAGAGGATGAAACTAGAACAAGAGAGGCAACGTCAGCAAAAGGAAGAGCAAAAAATTATCTTGGGCAAAGGAAAGTCTAGGCCAAAACTGTCCTTCTCACTAAAGAGCCAAGATTAAAATGCAACTCTGAACTCTTGCAAGAAGGAAAAAAACATTAAAAAAAACAAAAACAACAAAACAAAAAACCCCACCACCAACAAAAAACTTTGTATGGTAGCTTCATGTTGAAGTGTTTGTTTTTTTTTCTCAATTTTTTTTTTGTCTTTTTATTTTATTTTTTTTGAAAATCTGGAAAGTTAGCTTGTTCTAATAGGGGCTGTGCTCTGCAATTCTTAATTTTTTTTTAACTCCATTAAGTTAAACCCTTATCAGATCATTGTTGCCTTTTAGAGAATAATCAGTTCTCATACATTTGTTTCTGTATTAGTGGTCTGAAGCACATCAGGACACTATGAATTGTGGATGATCTGATAAGGTTTTACGGACCTACTCATCAGAGTTTGACTCTGATAATTGACAGAACTTTATACTGGGTATTGCTGACTCTTAATTATTTTTTTTTAAAAGTCAGTGAATACATGAGTAAATTGCCATGGTATTACTGGACCTCTGTGGCTTATTGTTAAATCAGTGTCCTATGATACTGTCCCATTGTTGCGCTTGATGTTCCTGATACAGGTAAGGAAATAGTTTGTCATTTCTGCTATGAATACATAGGGAGAGTTCAGTATTGTCTCTGTTAGATTTGTTTTTATTACATTGACAGCATTCAACCAGCGTTCCCCATTGTGTAAATAAACCAATTTGCTGAATAAAGTGAAAGTCTTAAATTCATATGTTTAAGTAAATTTTTTTTAGTACACTTCTATAAACAGCTATAAGAATAACAATTCACGTTATTAAACGCAAGACTATAGTGGTATATTTTTAATTTTGCTTTAAACTATTGTGGCTTCTCCTACTTACAATGCAAAATTACACACAGAAAAAAATCCCTGCAGTTGTGAATGTTTTTGATGGCTGCTGCTGTTTTCATGAATGTTGGTTTTGTTGTGTTTTTTCTTTCTGACAGAGACTTATTTCAGCTCTGTTATCATGTTTAAACAGCTGTATGGCTTACTGCACCTACACCAGTACTTAAATATCACCTTCAATTTACCTCATAACATAGTATACTGCTATAAGTTGATATCATTACCATATAATGAATCAGATCCTAAAGGATTTAGAAATTGAAGTTTTTTTTCCCCAAAAGGAAAGCAGAAAGTAAGATTCTGTTTAAATACATTGTTTTAGCAGACTGCAAATGCAAACTCATATACGATATCTTCAATGTTATCCACTGTTTTGAAAAATGAATCAATAGATTGAAAATGATATTAAGAAATCCCCTTTTGGTATACAACTCTTTTACCACAACCTGAATTACTATAGCTTGTCCAGCTCTGAAACTTTTCTCCTACCAGAATGCAACATCTGTAGTATACATAAAATGAAAGAAATCAGTAGTTGCCCGCATTTGAACGTTGCTGGATAAAGATGGAAATAATTCCTGATACTCTCTACGGATCTGTTTCTGTAGATTTGCCAAATTAAATGTAAAGCAAGTTGAATGTGTCACTGACAGCAGCATTCAACATGCTTTGTATGAAACCTGGGCTTGGGGCAGATGGATGTGTATTGCTTTGTCCACTATGTCAAGAAAAATGCAAAGACAGTAAAATACCTACACTTTAACTGTACTTACATTTGTCTCTATATATTGTATTACAAAAGAAGGTTGAAGGTTTCTTAATGCATAAAAACAAAGGCTGAAACCAAATAAATCATGTACTTGACCTGTTGGCAGGAGCAGGCTGTATTTAAAGCTCAACTGGTACCTGTATTTCTAAAACAAAACAACCCCTGTTCCCTTAAGATAAACAAGCTATTAAAAGTGGATACTCAAACAGGCCTATGCATTTTTGTTTCCTCTTTTAAAAGCAAGAAGCTACACTGTCATATATGCAGCTTTTTTTTTGTTTGAAATCACTGATTTTCTGTTAAAGAGTAGTATTTGTTATTTATACTTAAAATCATGTAGACTTAAACTTTGAAAGGTTATTTCCATTCACACTTTTAGGACTACTGTGTGGACAAAATGTTTTAGTTAGAATTAATCCATTCCACAACTTCCTACCTATGTTTCTTAAAAAAAGTATGAACAGATACTTTTTGGGGGTGAGCAGAAGTGCAGGTGGTGGGAAATGTTCTAGGTGTTAGTATCTTGTAGACGTGGCATAGATGACATACATATTTGCACTGTTCTGGTGAGGGTTTTTGTTTTTTAGTTACTGTAGGACTTCAGGGCTGCTTTTGATTTCTAGGGAAATATGAGGGGCACAGTTTGGGGATGGTTAAACTGACATTTGATAAGAACTTCAGATATATTTATTTTCCTCTGATACACATCTGATGTAGTCTGTTAGTACGCAGACTCATATTTAGCTAATGATTAATCTGAGTGGGTGTCAGTCAGTCAGTTAAGATATTAACTTACCCGGAAAACTTGCTGAAATTGCTGCTAGAAATTGTATCAGGTGATTATTTATTATTATATTATAGTTCAGAGTTTAAACTTCCATTTTTTTGGTTACTCGAGCAGCTTTGTTGTGTTCCTTTTTTTTTTTTTTTTTTTTTTTATTTCTCCCCTTCTCATCCCCAGGGAGGCAAGTAAGCCATTTTCAGTTGCTGCTGCTTTGAGCAGTATTCGTTTTCCATACTTAATTCCAGAGGAGATCTTACTTTTTCTCACCCCCGATCATAAAAGTCCTGGAGAATTATTTTAATACCAGGCAATATATCCTTCTGGCAGATGCAGGAAAGAGCAGAAGATATGGCAGTGGTATATTAGTCTGTGCTCTGTTTCATAGTTGAAAGAATTGCTTTGGAGGTTAAACTGCCCATTGGGCTTCCCATGTTCATTCATCGTTATTTTTCTGTAAATGTGGAAGGCTGAATGCTGTGAGATGTACCGGAGAGCTGGTGCCCTAGAAGCTTCACAAGGTGGAGACTTGGTTTGCTGGTACCTCTTAAGCTGCTGTGCGACTGCATACTGCATATAGGAAAATAGGCTAGTGCTAGCTTCAAGTATCAATATTTCACTTATTCTCTTGTTTTAGAACAGAAGTGTACATCTTCATTGTCTGTTGCTCTTACTGATTTGAGGATCATAAGCCCATCTTTCTGACGCTGTTAATATGCCCTCTATTTGAGTATTTTTGTGCTGTTCTTTAAGTGCACCCCAGACGTGGAGAGGTCTGCTATCAGTTGTTTGTGATTCACTTCCAACTGCACAAAACGTCTTGTTAAGTGTTCTCAGAGCATTTTGGGGCTGTGTACTTTGGCAAGCGGCAGCGAAATGATTAGCTGTGCTCTTGTAGAGTCTTGACTTAAGTGCAAGTTCAAGTAAAATTCAGGTTTGATAAATACTGTTCAGTTTGCACTGCAGAGGTGATTTATTTCAGAAAGAGAATTGTGAAAGTATCTGTGTGCCAAAGACTTTCCAGTACGGATATGGTAGCAGTGCCCAGGCTCAAGTAGGTTTGGACCAAGAGTGAACTGAGTGGAGCTGAACCGTGACTTTTCCACACATCTCCGTTTCATTTTCATGCTAGTGCCACCAAATGCATGCATGTCAGGGTTATTCTCCCTCTTGCCATCCCATCGCTTCATTAGCCAGCTGGGGAGTACTGCATCTCTCTTGACATTTCCATACTAAACAAGCTAATGTTTCCTATCATCTTTCCTGGACTGACATTTAGGCTATGTTGGCTCAGTGGTCAGCTGTGGACAAGGAAACATAAACCCTTACAAAAAGAGGAGTAGCGTAGTAGAGGTTCAGCCTGTTTCTTTCCCACCCTCTCTCTCTCTACAGACCACAAATAAATAAGAATTTCTATTTTCACTAAATAGCAGTCAGAGTCTGTTTAAAAATAAATAAAACAGAGGACTGAAGCTCATGGTTAGAATGTACCAAGTTCTTTTCCGGTTTTTATTACAAGGCTGCTTTAATTCTATGGCTATATTTAGGAAGAGCCAAGCTCATTTTCTAAAAAGCTATGGTTAACCAAAATTGCAGTTATAAAACAGGCATGGAGAAGTACTAAAACATCTGGATATACATTAACTCTGCCATAAATACAGAAGATACATTGTTATGGTGTTAATGATATTTTAGGAGCTTCTTCGAGTATCCAGCGCACTTGGCCTTTTGTACAACCAATAAACACTGCGTTTAAATTGCTTTAAAGAAGCGGCAATAGCCCGATCATTTATCTCTATTAAATGTGGCAATACTTGTTAGGTCTTTTACACTTTTCTTTTGGTAATTTTTTGAGTAATGACAAATGAGGGTGGGCTTTTCCACTTTCAAATTTCCATTAAAAATTTCCTGTCCCCTGTATTCTTATTTCATAGAATCATAGAATGGCCTGGGTTGAAAAGGACCGTAATGATCATCTAGGTTCAAACCCCCCTGCCACGGGCAGGGAAACGATTAGCTGTTATTTCTGATACATGTTTGAAAGCGAACACGGGGTATGGGCCCAACCTTGCTCCGGTTCAAATTAGCTGCGAATTTTGTCACAGATTTCTTAGGATCAGGGCAAATATTTATGTGTCGCCCTCCTCAGTGCCGAAAAGAAGCCAAAACAAATTATTCCAGGATAAACCCGACTTTTGCCATGAAGCTGGCTGAAGGAAATAGAGGTTTAAGCAGTGCAAACAACAGAGCCCTGATTTTTATCGTTACTTTTTCCCTGAAGGTCACCAGCACTCAGCGGCTCTCGCTCGCTCGCCTACCCGTTCTTGCCCGTGGCCTCCCAGCGACCGGCATGGGCAGCCGGGGTGTAGAGGGGATGTGGGGCATCGCTCCCCACGGCGCCGGCAGGATTTCCTCCCCGAGAAGCCTGTCCCTTCCCAGTTAGTCTGTCAGGAAACCACGTTCCCGGCGAATCCCAAAATGCGCTTCTCCTCGCCTTCCTCATGCAAGAACCCCCCGCGTTTAAAAAATAATTTAAAAAAATAGCCTCCTTAACTTTGTTGTTTATTTTTTTAGTTATTATTTTACCCCCTTCCCGTCTCGTATTCCCACGTCTCCTTGTCCGAGGCGATGCCCTTGGAAGCAGCGGGGCCGCGGGGAGTAGCGCGCCGGGCCCTCGGCAGCCGAGCACTGCCCGCTCCCCGCTCACAGCGGCTCGGCCCCGCTGGCAGGAAGGGAGCCCGAAGCCGCATCGCTTTGGGCTTTTTTTTTTTTTTTTAAACCGTTGCTGCTTGGGATATCCTAGAAATAAGTTCCCGTTTTTTGCCGGGTTCCCAAGTCAAGGTGGTTTTGTTATTGTGGGTTACAGCGAGCACGGTGAGGACGAAAACAGCTGTATTTACGCAGAATGATTAGCCGCTGGACAATAGGAGTCAAGTGATATATTTAGCCGCAGGAGGATATTTTCAGACAATACCAGCGCTCTTCATTTCCTCCGGTTTACTTAAGGAAAGGATACGGAGAGTTAGAGGTCACCGTTTACACACAGCTTTCACAAAACACCGCCCATCACCTTTTGCTTCCAAACAACAGAAGCGGCAGCGTGACAAAATCGAGGCAAACCCACTTTACACGTCGGTGGTGCTGGGAGCGTTTGTCGGGCTCCGTGTTTACCTTGGCTCCCGCCGGGCTCCGCGCCGCGCGTTTGCTCACAGTCGGATAACGAAGCGCTTCGCTCCGCGGCGGCCTCCGACGCGCAATCTGTGCCTCCCACTCGGGCGCTAAGCCCCCGTCCTGGGGAGCGGATCCTTTTCCCACCAAAGCGCGTCTCCGGCTCTGCAATTCCGTCCCTCCTGCGAATTCAGAATGAATTAAGCAGTTTACTTAGAACACGTTCGATGTTTGGTGCGAAAAGCAAACTGCAGCCGCCCTCCCTGCCCGTCTGCGCGGCGTTCGCGCGCCGATTTTCAAATGAATGCCGATATTCCTCTGAGAATAAAATTACACGAATTTGGTGCTTTATTTGCAGTCCTTTGTCGCGCGCTCTTTGCTCACTTGAACTAAACGCTAGGGAAACGACAGAGGGAGCGGCGCCGTAATTTCCTGGGATTTAACTTTTAAGCCTTTCTACAGATACAATTTTGGCATGAAATCCCTGCCGGAGGAAATTCTGCGACCCCTCTCGCGTTCTACTTAGTGGCTATTCACCGCCTCGAGGTTCTGGACGAAGTCCGTTCGGTTTCCAGCCCGGCTGGGAGACCCCCACCCGTAGTTCGCGGCTCTTTTCGGGGGGACCGCGTGGGCTCGCGGCCAGGGCATGGCCGAGGGGCGCAGCCGAGGGGCCGCCGCCGGCCGCTAGTGGGAGCTGTGGGGCCGTGCAAGCGGCGCCGGGCCGAGCGTCGGGGGCGCAGCCTGGGGAGCGGTGGTGTCCCCCCGTAGGTCCTCCGCAGCCACCGGGCGAACGCATCCAGCGCTGTTCGCGCTTAATAGTAACTAAAGCGAATGGTGACATGAGATAACAGGGCCAAGTGGGATGTGCGAGGGGCTGAAAAAAAGTCGGGTCCGAAAATCCGGTCCCTATCAGTGTGGAAGGGCAGAAAGCGGCGGGCGTGAAACGACGGGGGCATGAACCCGGCGCGGAGCCACCGCCGGTTCCGCCGGTTCCGGCCCCACTCCCACTGAGGGCCGGGCCGCCGGGTCGCCGCGCAACCGGAGGGACTTGGGAAGCCCACGGAGTGCGTGGGAATGGTCGGCCGGCAGCGGACAAGGAGAGCCCGCGTCCCATCCCCGGCTCCAGGCAGAGGCGTGCTTCCAAAACGCTCAATTTTAGCAATGACTTTTAGTTCTTGCTTTTTTTTTTTTTTTTTTTTTTTTTTTTTTTCTTCTTTAAATCTCCTTTTTCACTTCCCGGCTGCTCCCCTTCCCCATCGGTCGCCCGCGGGGCTGGGGGGTGTTACCTGCCGGCTTGGCCCGGCCCGTCGCGGCCCCGCCCGCCGCGGCCCCGCCGCTAAGTGACACGCGCGGCGCCCAACCAGCGCGGCGGCCCGGCGGCGGCCCTATGAGCGGCGGCGACGGGGTGGTGGGGCCGCGCTTATATGGCTACGGCGGCGCTGTGCCGCCGGCCGCGCTCCTGCGCCGGGGACTTCGTCGCGGTGGCAGTGGAGTGCTCACAGTGGCGGCGGCGCGGCTGAAGGCGCCGCGGTGGTAACGGCGGCGGGCGCCGCTTCTTTTTCCGCCTCCCCCGCGCTCAGCTACGCGCACGGCTCTCCTCCTCCTCTCGCCGCCGCGACACGCACTGCGGATCTCGGGAAGGGGGAGAGGAAGGGAGATTTTGACGCCGCGACCCCCTCTTCTTCTAATTATTATTTTGTTGTTTTTTAATTATTACTATCGTCCTTTGCCCCGCTCCGGGGACCGTGCCGGCGCCAAGGACAGCAGCGGAGCCCCCGGGGATCGGAGCGCTGCGGATACGTCTGCCCGGCAGCGCGGGTGCCGTCTCCAGGAGTGGATTTATGGACTCGCGGCTGCGTCCGAGCCGCCCGGAGCAGCGCGGGCCGGTGCCCGTGTGGACCGCACGCTGCGGGGAGCGCTGAGAGAGAGCCGCGAGAGGAGCCTCAGTCGTGGCAGTGCTCTAACCTCTTGATTTCTCCCACCGCTTTTTAATATTGTTTTTTTATTATTATTATTATTTCTACTCCTTTTCACGCGAGCCTTAGACACTGTGAATGTGTACGGCGCACTGGATCCAAATGGGAGTTGGCAGTGTGAGTGGCATCTTCCGAGGCAGCCGGGGGATCCTGAGCAGGAGGAAGGACTGAAGCGCTGCCCGTTCCTGCCGTCGTCGCTCCGGAGGTGGCCTGGATCTTTACCCCGCGGAAGGAGCGCCCACACGCGCCTGGCATACATGACTCAGTAGATCGGTGGTGGCTCTCGCCCAGCCTCTGACAAACCGCCGCCGCGCGTCCTTTTCGCCTTTTCGCCCCGTCCCGGCGGCCGGGGACAGCGGCAGCCCCCGCCGCCAGGTGCGGGGGAGCCGGGCGGGGACTCAGGGCCGCCCGCCGGCACCATGGCAGCGCGGCGGCGCGACGCCTCCGCCTGCAAGTACTGCTGGGGAGCCCTCATGGTTTTATGGAGAACTGCGCTGGCCAAGTCCATCGTTTTAGACCCCATCTATTGGAATTCCTCCAACCCCAAGTAAGTGGCCGTCCTGCTCCTGCCTTCCTCGTTCTTCAGCCCTCCGCAGCCCGGGGACTGGACGCGGGGCTCGGCCCTGCCGGGAGGGGAGCGGGGCTGGGGGTACCCCTGCCGCCTGGCTCTGCCAGGAGGGCTGAGGGAACCGGGGCGGGGCGGTGGCCCTGAGCCGAACCCCGCGGGGCCGCCGCCCCCTGTCCGGGGTGCGGGAGGGAACCTCTTCTTGCGGGGTGATCCTCTTCAACTTCTCCGTCTGCAGATGCACGCTCAGCCCGCTGAGCCCAGCGAAGCTCCATCTGCTTATAGCAGGGCTAAATTTGGTTGTGGAGTTGATGGTATCAAGGCACATGGCAGTGAGTAATGAACTAAGCATTACCCATCACACAACCATTTAGTGTCATTCTTCATTAACAAACCCAGGCAAAAAAATTACATGCGCTCCCAGAGCTTTCCTATCAAAGCACACCCTTAAAATAGGAGCATGTCCTTCAAGAACTTAAGCCTAAGAAATAATGAATGCTTTGGGGAACAGGAACTTTTTGGAAAGTGGGCTGTTCTTCTGAGGAGGAGTCTACAGGATGAGAGAACTTCTGTCCCTTTCATTTTTGACGTATGCAAAGTAAAAGTTGGCTTTCTCCAGTGGTGAAACCCTTTGAACTTGGGTGATGAGCAGCACCTTAGCAACGTTTTTTCCATGCTAGGGAGAAAGACTGTAATGAGTTTAGGAAGCTTCCCACCAGGAATGAGTTGAAGTAATTTCATCTAACTCATACTGCATCTTTAATGATATATGTATTTAAAAGCAAACTGAATTAATTGAATTTTAAATTTCCCATTAAATCCAGTGAGTACACGTCTGTATTCCCGGGGGACTTTTTGGAGGAAATGTTGTGCAGAAATGAGAAGAAAGGAGTATTTCCTGGATTTGGGGTTTAATCCTGTGTGGGTGGCAGACTCTGAAAACTTGGGGAAGGTTTCCAAGTTTAAGCTCAAAGTGGCAGCCTATGTTGACCAAGTAGTCTTGCTTTGCTGTTATCATTCCCCATCACTGTTCCCACTGGAGAAAAAAATCACTGGAAAAACACTGGTAGAGATCAGCAATAATGAAAATATTTGCTGCGAGACTTCTTTCCAGATAAGTTTTCTAATCTTTCATATTTTTTTTAAAGGAAAACTGACAGTAACACTGTAGACTACCCACTGTTATGTTTTTATTCCCAGTACTGTGTGACAAATGACCACATCACATATACACCAGGTGGGAAGCCTGTTAAGATAACAAAGTTTAGCTCCGGTCTCTGGCTCTGCACTTCCATGCTGCGTACAGCCAAAGCCTTTATTTGGCTTGGGGAAAGATATGGCAGGACACCTGAGAATAAAGCCAACCGCCCGGCTTGCGGCGGGCTTTACCATGCACTTTGAGCTCGCTGGAGTGGCAGCTGTGGGCCGGGCTGCGCTGCGCTGCACGAGTGGGCCTGTTGTGCTCGGGGCGCAGCCCGGCAGGAAGGGGAAGGCTGTGCTTCCCCAGCCCTGTACGCGGTGTTTTCCTACAGAGGTCACTCTTCCAATACAGAACAGCCGCTGCTCCGGCCTCTGCAGCTCCTCCGTTTCCAACCTGCTTTCCCTCTTTTTTTTTTTTTTCCTTCCAACTTACCGTGGTAGCTTTTATCGGCCACCAGTGAAATGAAAATATCCAACGCAGCTGAACTCAACCCATCTTAAAGAGCCTGGGGATACGCTTCCTTTATCACATATAACTTGTGCTTCCATTTGGCTAATTCTAAGCTGTTTGATTTTTTTTTTTAAAGGCTTGAATGTTGTTAATGGTAGATCTAATGATAATATCTAATTACTTTTTCAACTTAAATGCATGCTTAAAAATAGGTTCTGCTGTTGATGTAATTGAGTTTTCTTGAGTGATTCATTGAGGCTTAATTACCACAGTGAAGAAGTACACTATTAAAATTAGTCTTTTCAATTGCTGGGGCAGTGATTTATAGGCCACTCGGAGGCCTCTACTTTGAGGAAGCTTACAAATGCATTACCGATACTGCTGCCGGTGAGACAGCTCCACTTCTTGGAGCAGGATTTCTTACTAATTCTTGTCACAATTGTTTGCCCGAAGGATACTGAATAATTTCTCCTTAGACAAGGTTGTCTTCACTCGGAATTCAAGCTGCTTGAGAAGTAAGCTGCTGAATGGATCTCAGCGTAGCATAATAAAGCTCCTTTCCAGGCTCAAAATAATAACTATCTTTAGTGCTGGTTAATTTATTCAGGGAAGCTATGCATTTAACTCTATTGAAAGCCTCAGCACATAAATCTGCCGAACAGGTAGGCAATTAAATGCTGGGAGAAGTTATTAGTCAGGTTAATATAAAGTAAGAAATAATAAATTTTAGGTTAAGGTGAGCATATAAACTGAATTGGTTTTGCACTGAAGTTTAGAGGTTGTAATTTCTAGCAGGTGGCAGGGATTGAGAGCACGCGGTAGCTGTTTGAACACAGACTTCCCTGCCCTGCTCCTGCTTTTCTCCCTTCCCAGAGCTCTGCTTTCACTGCCTCAACCCAATCACAGGAGGTGTATTTAAGTGACACACACACAAGATAATTATACCTGTGACTTTATAGCTTGGGAGGCAAGTGTCATTGTTACAGATGTCTTTGTAGGTGTTACAGACTTCTCATTTGAACAACAGTAGATTTCATGATATTGAAAGTACAGTGAAAAATGTATTCTGTACATTTAACTCCTGTTGATACTTTTTAATTGGGGGAAACTACCTTTGCCATTTCTGCCAAGATAAACAATGTGTATAGATCACTTCTGTTACACCTCCCAGGCGCTGAGTGTTGCCTCTGAAATGTATGACGGAGCATAGCACTGTGGAGTGCATTTCAGTCAAATCTCAGAGAAATCTCATTCAGAACCCATTGTTTCTGTCTCAGTGTTGCTATGCCTTGCGTGCTGTAGGCTGGTGAGTGAAGCAGTTCTCCTTGGTAACATGTAGAAGCTTATCCTCAGAACTGCTGCATTTGACACTGATTAAGTTAGATTATATAGCTGTTTATCTCTGATAACCAATTATATATGGGATATTTCACAGTCCATCTCTGAATGCATGCTCACATGTCAGAAACCAATAAAATAAACTACAATTGATGACCCTGTTAAATGGTCTGTTCAGCGGCATATAGACTAGTCTGCTTCTCATTGTATCTGAATTTCTTATTTTTTGTAGGTAAACAAATGCGCATTCACTACCAATTGAATAGCCCCTTGAACTATGCTCTGCAGTCTGCATTTGGGTTAATCTTGTCGGTTTTAATATAGAGAGAAAAAAGGAGAAAGCACCAGGGGTGGAATTGTTAGTGCTTTCACATCCACATTCCTCACATTTTGTCAGGATGATAAACTGTAGGTAATGGACAGTCCTTGTTCCACAGGACAAGTGAGCCTGGCGAAGCACAAAGAGCTTGCTAAAACGATATCTCACAACATGTTTGGTAGCCTCTTGCTAGACAAGAATTTATTTGGGAGTCGAATGTCATGGGAGTGCACTTTCTAACCTCAACAATTGCAGCTTCAAGCTGAAGAAACAGGAGTGGAAGGCTAAAACGATTTAAACACATGCTTCTAAATTGTACCCAAAACATAGCTGTTGACACTTGGCATGCTAATACAAGCAGTGAGTGGTGGCCTCCAGTCCACTTGATATCTCTGGTGTTTGTAGCCAGGTCTTAAGACAAGTGAATTAACAAAATGAATTTGGAATGAGCTGGCAGCCTGATTTTTTTTTTCACTTGGTTATTTTCTCCAGTCTTTCATATGTGAAGTATAATTTCTATGTGACTTATAGCAATTATTGTAAAGAATGTTATCTGTAAGCTGTGCTGCATTGTTTCACTTTATTTAATGAAGTAATTGCCTTTAGAAAGTCAGTGACTAAAAGTCGAGCTAGAATCACAAAGTTCTGTCTTCCCACATGCCAGAACACATTCTTCCCTCTTTTTTTTTTTTTCTACCTTCCTCCTTCCTGATTTCATTGCTTGAGGTGTGATACTTAGGATGGTCTCAGATTCATTCGAAGTTCCTGTAGTGGGAAGGTGGTGGAGGGCCTGAAGTGATGGCGGTGACGTGCTGGCACAGATACTGGCCTTGCAGGCCTGCACAGCAGCTTCTTCGAGGATCTGGTCTGCCTCTGTCGCACAACCTGCAGTACTTGAAATTGCTTATTGCAAATGAGAAGAAAGTGTTCTTCTGAGGAAAAAAAAAAAGTAGTGATTAAAATGTTATTCATGTGAGCCTAATGTCTGCCTGCCTTGACTGCTGACATAAAGGAACCTGTTTTTCAGGTCATTTATCATACATCTACATGGATTTGCTTATGAGCTCATTCTTTGTGAGGCATTGTGGAAACTTAAATAGGAATGTTACACTGCTTGAAATATTTTGATTAAAATATGCAGTGCCATGGAACTATAAACTTTCAAGCAGAGCACGGCTCTGGGGGTGGAGGGGGGAAGGGAGTGGTGGGGGAGTGGAGTTTGGGAGGGAGCTGCCTGGAAAGCAGAGGAAGGGAGGATGGCAAAGGGACAGTGTCAGAAGAGCTTGGAAAAACTCCTGTGGCTTCATTGTCTCCTTAAAGCTGGGGAGCACAAAGACAAACGCAGCTCAGCCTTTCTCCCATGATGGAAAATGTAAACCGTTGACACAGCTCCCATGTTTAACTTGTTTAATTCTCATTTTAAATTCAGCACTATACCGGCCGTGTGAACTCTGAAGATTTCTTTAGTGTAATCCATTTTGTAGTTCCGAATCAAAAACAAAGTGAAAAGGTCTGACACAATTTGCTTTTATTTTTAGGCAAATCAACCCTGGTCATAGTTAATAAGGGGATTACAACCCAGACTAGGTCTTTACAGATGTAATGTAAATCAAGGGCAGAGTATAAAGAAACTGATCCCTTTTGATTGAAGTATGGTAAAAAGGCATAGAGAAACTAGCAGCAGTAATCTGATTGTATGGCAATAAAACCACCATTTTCTGTCTTTCAGATAAAAATAATGTGGTAAATCCATGCAGTTCATAAGATGCAAAGGCAGATAAAGGGTGATGCCATGGCAACATATAGATTAGCTTGATGTTAGAAATGACACGTCTCTGAAAGGGGTGCTGGAGACTAAGGGCCTTGCTCGGGGCTGCGGGGCATTATGTGAGAGCCGCAGAGAACTTGGGAGCGGGATTAGGAGGTATGAAAGCCCTACTTGTGGCTTGGGCTGGGTAAAGCAGCGAAGAAAAGCTGCTCAGTTCTTGCTCATTGGTGGTGTATAATATGGTAAAGATAGATTTCATTTTGCTGCTCCATCTGGAGAGGGGGCTGGCTGAAGCTGCAGGCCGCAGTGGTGAGGCTGGGAAGGCCTTGCTCCTCGAGGCCTGGCCTGACAGCAGCCATGTGCCTGCCTTGGTTCACAGGCACAGGAACAGGTGGGGCTGGGGTTATCTGCCCGGGAAACAGAGACCTTGTGATTTCGGCTGTTTTGGGCTGTGGTGTCAATCCCAAACTCCGTGGGAGCAGCACAAACATGCTGCATTGTCCTTGCCTCAGCCAGGTGATATGAAGACACTTCTTGTGCGAAAATAAAAAAGCAGTAGGAAAAATAGAAACCAAAGCCAAAAACAGCATTCTTTCCTATTTATCAGGAAAGCTTGCAGATAACCGAATTGATTGGTTTAGTCTCTAGGTGGTGTTTACTCCTGCAAGACTGCCTGAAATCTAGAAATGAACCGAGATAAGCATCTCCCCTTCCTCCTCCCTACCATCCCCAGTCATTGGGATGAGTTTGCTGTCAGCCTCTTGGTTCAGCCTGCAGAATATAGCCATTGCTTTGTCATTTATTTTAAGCGATCTGCAGCTGCAAAGGTAGTAAAATACCTCTCCCAGTGCAGCTGCTAGTGTGTTTTTTTTTTCTTGCCTTTTCTCGTAAAGCGCCTTCCAAGTAGTTAAGGCTTGCTTTTCTACCCAAATAACAACCATAAACACCCAGAACTTCAAGTCAGCATTACACTGCAAATCGGGGTTACCATTCGAAAGAGAAATATTTACTTTATTGCCTGCTCATTTGTCTACTGAAGGGGAAAAGAAAGTACTCTGCATTTGTTAGGCAGTCTAGACATAAGGGAAAAAAAGCACCAAGCCTACAATAACAGTTGTGTCTTTCTTTAGTGGGAATGAGCCTCGGATGAGCTCGGCAAAATAGGATTCATGCTGTTTGTTTGGCAGTGGCTTGGACACTTTTTAAGTTTTTTTTTTTTTTTCTCTTTTTTTCTTTTAATATGAAGATGTTAATTACATGCTTGAATTTATCATTCTTATCCTACCCCATACTAAGTTGGAATGCTTCACAATTCTGCCTGGAAAGGGGACTCCAGAATCCAAACTGTCAAGCTGCTGATGTCGATGTGATTTAGCAAAGGAAAAATAAACAAGTGCATATAGGGAGCCGAACAGATTGGCGTAAGTCTGAAGTACTCAGATATGTTTCCTCTTTTGCAGCTTAACCTTCAGAAATCTGTATCAAAAGATCCAATTCATTTGCTGAAATTCTCCAAAGCGCAGGGGCACCCTCATCTAATTTACAGGCCGGTCACATCCAAGCACCTTGCATTCTGCATTTGACAATGATTGCTAATGGGCCATTCAACTAAAGTATTTGCTTGTTAACAGGGAACAGAGCATGATAAATGTCCAGCAAGCTTGCGGCCTCCTTCAGCTTTTCAAATGCAGACTGGTGCATATTTATGGCAGGCAAATGACAAAGAGAGAAGCTGAATTACTCTGGCCTTATGCTTTCTGTTAGAACAAGGGTTAAAGTAATTAAAGAAATAATGCAAAAACCGATGTCCTTTGTTTGCCAACCATTATCCAACATTTAGCTTTCGAACCTGCCTGTCATGTCACATTTCAGAAATGTGCGAGATAAGACTCAGTCCGTTTGGCAAGGCACAGAAAGGAGTAGGTAATTCTTTGTGGAGGGCCTCCTGTACTGGGGGTGCCAAAACTGTGTCCCACCACGCAGGTTCCGCTTTCCTGAACCAGTTTGCACTATTCTATTGCATGTCAGTTCAAAGATGCACTTAAAACACGGAGGTTTTGCAATTTGCACTTCGTTTCCCTAATTGAGGGGGTAAAAAAGGCATTGAGGCTGTAAGAAAACAAGCATATTTTCACTCAGTCTGTTTCTGAACGCCAAGTATGAAAATCAAATGGCAGAACAAAAAACAGTTTTGCCGTTGCTCCTCTGCCCTCAAGGACAGCTAGGTCTTCAAAACTGAACTGGTAAAGCACACATAGAAATTCCTTAAAATAATAATGTCTGCAGCGTCAGTCTGAATTAGTTGATGGTTTTGTTATTTTTGTTGTTATAAATACGTGTTTGGGGCAATCCAGATATTCAAAAATCTTCAAGCAGTCTTAAATATAAGATAACAATCAATAATTTTAAATTCCGTATTTGAATATGTCTTTAAGAGTTCTGTATTTTCACTTTTAAGCTGATAAGCATGTTTAAGGCTTCTGTCTAGCTCCTGTTCAATTCCATGAAAATATCTCCAGTGACTTCGGTATTACACTAGCCTTCAAGGGCTTGACAGTATAATTGTTTGGGCTTTTATAATTATTATTATAGGCAAAATTTTTAATTTTCATGCAATGAACAAAATCTGTCGTTTTCCTTGAGGAACAGAACATCCAGGTTCCTTTTTTTCTGCCAGTTCTGATGCAGAGAACTTTCCTTTGATGTGATTATATACATTGTCAAATGCAGCGAATAAGGGCAGGACCTCTATCTTTTTTGGCAATCCTGGCCAGCCAACACCCACTGTTTATTGCAGTATCAGCATGATAATTATAATGCAGCTGATTTAAACTTTGATGTAATAGTCTGTGCTTTCTTCTGGTATTAAACACAGGTCCCAAGCCAAAAAAGATAAAGGCTGGTAGAGGATTATGTTGCTAGGTGAATCATTCCTGATGTAGAGCATATACATAAGTTTCTTCTTTTTTTCCTATAGTGTTCTTTTAAAATGTCTCAATTATTGGCTAAAATAGAATTTCCAAAACTCTCTTTAGTAGTATTTGGAACTGTGTACACTTCAAAGAATAACCAAGTTTTGTGCATCAACAAAGCAAGAAATTATATGACTTACCTTGCACAGGAGGATAGGTTAGATATTGGAATGATATGTTAGCCTGAAAAATCTGTGGTGTTGTAAATTACTTCACGCTATTTTGTTAGCTTTTGTTTGAATAGTGTATTTACTTAGGTACCCGTACCAAAAACAGTGGTGGGAAAAGCGAACAATGCTCTATAAAGGGAAATGCATGTTAAAGTTAATAAGAAGGATTTAAAATTTATTATTATTAGTTAAAGCCCAGTTGCAATTGAAAGCTATTTTATTTTGAATTGGGAGATCTGCCAGACACCAGGCTGTCAGAGCTGAGAAGACTCAAATCAAGTCCAGGCCTATTTCTGCAGCAAACGGGAATCCTGGCTCCTCGCCTGTGGATTCATTCAGGAAGGCCCATCTGGCTTTTGATGTTCTGCAAGTTTGAAGCAGTTTGTTTAAGGAACCTATGCAGCGAGTGCTGGTGAAAGCACACGTAACTACAGATCTTACTCTTCAAGTGGTGCATCGTTTTGCATTTTCGTTTTTGCTGGTGGTTGCCATCTGCTTTACCGGCCTCCTGAGCAGTGGTTGGTTTCTATACCTGGTGGGATGAAAGTGTAGATTTGAAGTGAGACACATCTTGACTTCTTTTGAGGTTTTACAGTCTCATAGCATTCACTGTCCATATTAAGTTGCTTTTGTCATTTATAATTAATTTCAATTTTGTTCAGAAGCAGTCTAGTTTAATCACCGCACAACACTTGGCCTTTAGGTTTTTTTTGTTCTTTTTTTTTTACTTAGGTGTTTCCAAGCTGTATGGATTAGCTGAACAGGTCACATTGACAGACAAGACTCCTGGTCTGCACGATAAATATTCTAAAATATGTGATTTCTGGTGGTAATCTTTGATCCTTCTATTTTTATTTTTATTTTTTATCAGACAGCATTCACATCATTTCTGGAGAGAAACAAAAGTCACATCTTACAAATTTATTGCTCACTGTAATCTTCTTGGTGCGTGACAGCAAGGTGAACAAGATTGAGCTGTGCTCCTAGAGCTTGACTCAGAAAACTGTCCTCATTCAGAAGAGCTCATGTTGAGCATGTGCTGAATGCTGAATATTTTTGCTGAAGCGGGACGAATTTAAGCATGAGCTGTCTTGAACGAAAGCCAGTGTGAAAAGGTTTTTTGGGGTTGAACAAATACACATCTCTCTGAAGCTTCATTACATTTCTTTATATCAGAAAGTGATGTCAGAAGCTACAGCTCTGTCTGCACTTGGAATGACTCTTAATTTCCATGCAGCTTGCCAGCTGTCAGGGCAGCCGTGCTGGTGGTGATGCTTCTTGCTGGCTGGGACAGCTTGAGCAGGTCTGTCTCTGCACCAGTGGCTCTGCCAGTACCAAGTTTTATGTCCTTTTTGCTTGCAATTCAGTGTGATGCCAGTGCATTTCTACAGACAACTGTTTGCTGTGAGCAACTCTGCTGGTCCCCAAAGCCGTACAGGTTTACCCCCTGAAAGATAATCCAGTTGGTTACTAAATGGCTATTCTGAGCCTCCCTGTGCTAGAGGCTGAGACAAAACCTTGTCAAATGCAGGGCAGTGAGCGGAGTCAAATAGAGTGGCTGAGGCTTCTGCAGCCTCCAGCTGCTTGGTGAACCCCCTTTTTCAGCTGGGTAGGAATGTCCAGTCTAGTGATGAGTATACCTCTGGGCCTTTGCAGGAGTGTGTAAACTATTCTACAGTCAGTGTATCTTAATTTGAGAGGCTCACTGCTGCAGCGGGCCAAAAGCTGATTTTCAGTAGTTCATATGTTACTGCTGTCTTGGAAGTGGCATCAGCAAATATAGTTTGTTCTGCTTCTGCAAGTCAAACTTCAAAAAGTTGGTATTTAACATAGGATCCCTACACTTGGCTTAATTTGGGGTTTAATGTGAGGTGCAGGTGTCTCGTTTGTTTTTTTTTATTTTTTGCTCAAGGTCATTTTTTCCCATCCAGACCTGTATTTTTTTTTAATAAATGGGAAAAGATGCAATATGGGAGTTAAAGAGGATTGTAGCTGGATTCTGAAAATCTTTGCATAACAAAGGTTTGCCAAAATGCATTCGTTTTGTCTTATGATGGTGTAGCTGATTTGGCATAGCTTTTCCTGAATGTTGCGAGTTAACAACTTGTTCCGCTTCCACTGTTTCCTTATGCA
The DNA here is from genome assembly GCF_016699485.2 of Gallus gallus. NCBI lineage: Eukaryota > Metazoa > Chordata > Aves > Galliformes > Phasianidae > Gallus > Gallus gallus. The sequence continues at coordinate 141,101,842 of NC_052532.1, forward strand.
GGCAAATGGTATGCAGTAATATCTTTTCTAACAACTGCAAAGCAGCTGAATTTTTTTTCTTTGAATTTGAGATATCATCACTGATAATTAATGTCTCATCAAGAAAGAAGACAGTCCCTGCCCTCTTTTATAGACTTTGCTTGAAGCATGTCTTGGAACAAGACCGTACAGGTGTGAACAAATTGTAGTCAAGAGGAGGAAGACCAAAAACCTTGGTTTGTATCCCTGTGTTGTGGCTGACATAAGATTTGTTTCTGTAATAAAAATGGTGGAGAAGAGTGCAGAACAGCACAGCAACAGAACAATCTGTTTTCATTGTTTATTTCTCCCATCCATAGCCTGTGATTTACAGTGCCCTTTTTGAAAAGTGGTTTTTTGGCAAATGCCAGCTGGTCTCTGTTAGCTTTCTAACAGCAAAGACTTCAGTGACTTCTGTAAGAAGCACACATGGTTTGGTTTGACTCTGTGTTCCATGCTAACTACTGCTCTGCATCTTTTCAACAAAGCACCATGTTTCTTAGGTTTGGCACGCCCTGCCTCTGTGAGCACAAGTAGAGCAGTGGTTTTGTGTTACGCTGAATCCATGGCACAGACTTCTTTTATTTTTTTCAAAAACCCAAACCATATAAATACCTGATTATCTTTGCTGCGAGAGTAAAGAGCTACTTTAATATTCCCAGTAGCGTATTTTGAACAACAATTCTTTAATTAAAACAACATTGGTCTCTTCCTGTATTTCATGGCTAGCAAATGAGAGAAAACACCAGTGTTAATATCAAAGGGAGTCAGTTTTCATTACAGTAATGGTTCAATTGTGCAATGCTGTAGGCAGTGAAATTTAATATTATTGTGACTTGTATTGTAATTGTAGGATGACAGAGGAAAATGGATTAAGTTTAAATATAAGCGTACGCAGCAGCACATGGACTTTGTCAAATGGAAGCGGAGGGTGAGGGCAGGACGAGTCCCCCTCTGGCTCTGTCATAATGAATTAGTATTTTGTAAATAACTGGCCACTAGACTATAGATTTATTACCTTTTGTAGATATATGTGGACACACACAGACACACATGAATTCTGCACTGACTGTAATTGCAGCGTGGAGTTGCAGAACGGGTTTATACCTGTAGGCTTGCAGGGTATTTGAATGTCTAGGCTTCTTGTCTTCACCTTTCATGAAAATATCCTTGCCTGCCTGTTTGTGAAGTTTTCTTCTGAAGGATACACCCATCCTTTCAGTTAAGAGATTGCTAACACATGAATGGCCTTGGACTAGAAAGCCCTTTGTCATTCTTTTCTTCCCGTTGAATAAAACCAAATTCAAGTTACAGATGATCTGTGCTTTAGAAAATTGTGACAGAAGGACAACTAGTGTTAATGAGCAATATAGCTTTCTTTCTCCATTGCCTATGCACATGCAGATTGAAATGGAACATGGTCATTTAAACCACCCTTTACCGATCTCTTCCATGGAAAATTAGGGACAATGAAAGCTAGATGTTTCATTTGTTTACAGTTCAGGTAAGTGGAAGATGTCCCCAGAGCAGAGCCTGGGGATAATCTCTTACTGTATAAACACTGTGCCCTGTCGTCTTAACCTATTTCTTAACAGTGTTCCATAAAAGTGTGCATATGTTGAAACCTGTTCTAATGTTAAAGTGCAAAAGGGGGCAGTAAAGTGCTATCCAAAAAATGTTTATTTTTCAAAGGGTGCTTTTTTTGTGATAGAAGTTATATTTCTCAATGGGTTTATAATCTTCTGTATCTAGAATAATGATCATATGAATATTTTCTGTTTGAAAGGCTTTTGCAAATATAGCAGAAGTGTGTCTTTAAGCATTGTGGGAACAGTGCTTGGAGGGTGCGTGTCCATGTTCTGTCCTTTAACCTAATCCTGAAACATGCTACATATTTGGAAGGAATTGAAGGCGGAAGGCTGCCCTCAGATATATTTAGGGCATAGCTATATGAAGCATTTCTGAAAGAATTCCAACATTGCTAATCATGTCTAGTTCTCATTTTGTGCATTACCAATGCTGCCTTTCTGGAAAAACAAAATGAAAAGAGTGCTGAGGCTAGGGGTTTCTGCTTGAAGTACTAAAGTGTGTAGTGGTGGCATGGGTCAAGAGTTGGGCTCTCATCCAGACCCACATGCATCATTTGTCAAGAGGTAACTAGAAAGAGCAACTAATTACAATGCACCTACTGAGTGTTTTCTCTTTCAGAAATTCCTCAGAATAAGCCATTTATACAGATTGGCTTCTGCTCTCCAGTGCAGCCACTTGCAGTTTTTTAAACTCTATGTAGAAAGCATGTTTCTGCTGAACTGCAATAAAAGAGAGAGTGTGTTTGTGCGTCTGCATGCTTGTGCGTGACAGATAGCAGGCAACAATATGAGGAGTAAGTCCCTCTTTGTTGAAGTTAAATAAGTCCAGCACTGTTGTGATGGTTCATATTTTTGTAAATGCTGATGAAATTATATTAAAATACACTTACAAGTTAAATGTTGGTCTTACCCATTTTTTTTTTTTCTTAATTAGCAGCCTGTTCTGAAGCACATTAGGGTTCTTTGGTGATAACCAGCATTGATTTATTAAGTAGATCACAATTCTGTAGTGCTGTATGTGCTTCTAGCAAAGCAGTAACTGCTTTATGCACAGTAATACAAAAAGTTAATTGGTAATAATAGTGCTTTATGTGAAGATCATGTAGAAAAGCTGAATATAAAACCTAATATACAAATCCTTTGCCATCATTGGTAAAATATCAAATTGTATACATTTTCAGTGTTACAAGCCTTATCTGTGCAGTAAGTATACACTGCTTTGTGCAAAAAGCCCAGATCTTGCTTCCCTTTGTTATAAGATGACTGTTCTAGAGGTGAAAAAAAAAAAACAAACAAACCAGAAACAAACAAAAAAATAACAAGATAGGTGTTTGCTCTCAGAGAAGTTTTTAAGGCAGAGGAAAATGTGCTTTCCTTTTACAGGAGGAGAACTGCACATTCGTTGCACACCCTGGATTTATGTTGAGGAATGACAGCTAAAGCACAAGATGATCTGAAGATTTTATTCATATAACTAGGTGGTTTTTATTTTTATTTTTTTGCTTTGTTTTGTGAGTGAGAACCAAGCAGCAAGGGAAAGGGCAGTTTTCCAGCAAAGCTAGCTTTTATTTTTATTTTATTTTTATTTTTATTTTATTTTTATTTTTTGCCTTGTTTTGAGAGTGAGAACTAAGCAGCAAGGGAAAGGGCAGTTTTCCAGCAAAGCTAGCCCATCTCTGGGGAGTAGGAAACTCTGCTGTACAGCAAGGCCCCCATGGAAGAGTCTCCAAAAAGATGTACCTAGTACTGGCTTGCAGGTGACCTTCCATCTACACAGGGAAATAAAGGACTAGGTATGGTTATCACTACACATGTCACGGCTGCGGGTATTGGGCTCTGTCAGGTGCAAGGCTGCTTTAAATTTGTGACTCTCTTAAATTGAATGGAAGGTAGAAGTGAACATATATATATCTGCAGCAGCAATAGTCACAGGAGTTATTTGGTGAAGGAAACTCATGACACATCATTCAAGGAGGCATTTCCCAATGTGTTTGAAGAGTCATCGTGTCCGTGGGTGTCCCACTGTACACTGCAAGCTCTGTGCCTTAAGGACTGTGATGTGATGGTACAATTTGACTGTCAAATCTTGCAGATTCATGCAAAAAAAAGTCTTATTTGGAGAAAAGTATATGCGCTCTCAGCAAGTTCTTATTTTATGCCTATAAAAAATTATTTGTTGTATTTTGAATGCTTTCCTGTGGTATTTTACAAAGGGCAGCATAATGAATTGCTAAATAAACAGCTAAAATTTCATACATGCTTTGTTCTCTGTTCACTTAAGATTTTGAGAAAATACATTAAATAATCCTTTTTGTACAGGTAGCTAAGCATTCATCTGTAAGTGTGTTACATGAACATGCCCTAGTGGAGTCGGTGGATGTTTTGCGACTGACTTCAGTGAGGGTTCAGGAAAAGGCACAGAGTGTGGCATCAATTTGTGTGGTTACTTGAGACACAAAATGGTAGCACTTTTTTTTTTTTTTTTTTTTCTTTTTAACCACTTTGTTTCCAGGGTGGTGATTAAAACAAAATAAACCCTTGACTGTTCCCTCTTTCAAGTCACTGCAACCCTTTCTCCCAAAAGGTCCGAAAGAGGATGGGCTACTGGGGAGGTGAAAAAAGATGGACCATGAAGGGGTGAAAAAAGAGGAGGGACAAAGTGGTGTATGGCAGAACTCAGAATGGAGCTGAATTACAGTTTCAGTGAACTGTTTCAGTGTATTTATGGGCTTTCTGCAGGGGTTAACTACAGAAGCAGCTGAGCCCCCTGTAGAGACTCTTCCATTCCAATGGAAATGAGAAACACAAGAGCTGTAGCTTCAGAAACCTGTGCTACTGTATTTCATAATTTTACTTTGTGTAATGTGGTGCTTAGCATTAAAGATTCTAAGGGATGTGAATGTATTTGTTTATTTATTTCTTTGAATTCCATTTAGTTTCCATTCTGCAATTCCTATTAATGCAAGTAACCATTGGTTTAGTTTCATTAACTGCCTGGAAAAATGTTACATATAAATAAAGGTTAGCAGATTAAACTTCTTAAATTTTATTGAAATTCAAAAATATACCTATTTAACATATTCTGTAAAAGCCTTTTTGTAGTATTAAAATAATTTAATAATACTGCACTGGCAAAGAAAAGCAGCTTCCAAAACTCACTTAAAAGAATGTTAATGATATTAGATGCTGCGTCTCCTCTTGTGTTTTCAAAGTTTCATTTGTTAGTCTCTGTATAAAGCCAGCTCTATCATTTTACTGTGTTAAGACTATGGTAATTTTTCTTGCAGAGAGTTCATGTAAGAGTAGTGCCTTTCTTTTTAACTGGGTTCCTTACTCATTTTGAGACAATGACTCCGCATTAATCTTTTTTGACGAAGCCTGTTTTTCTGTCTGTTCCATAGCAGTTACTGATCCTGTTTTCATTGAATTCTTGTTTGCTTAATCCATTTAAACTGGCATGAGATCAGTCCTATACAATCACTGAATCTGGAAAAAAAGCATTTGGGGTTTATAGCTGGGTGTATACCTTATATCCACATGACGTATCTTTATATGTTAGATTGAATATGACAGAAACTAATATGAAAGCTCTGTAAGAAGCAAAAGACTCGTTTTATAGGGAACTTTGGTCTGTGTTTTTGGATTTTTTTTCAGTTCAAAGTCTTTAGGAATCAGTACACAGATTTCCAGCTCATTCAGCAGGCTGCAGTTAGGCACTGCTACATCACTGGGATTACTAGGACCCTTTCCTAGAACTTTTTATGTTCTTTGCATCAAACTCTTTTAGGAATTTTGCTTTGCTTAATTATTTTCCTCTACATAAAATGATGTTCAAGATCTAATTTTTTTTCTTGGAAGCTGGGCTGGATGTGGCTCTGGGCAGCCTGGTCTAGTGGTTGGCGACCCCGCACATAGCAGGGGGGTTGAAACTCAATGATCATTATGGTCCTTTTCAACCCAGGCCATTCTATGATACTATGAATACACAAACTATTTAATAACCATTCTTTTTAAACAATAAAGGCTAGTGTGTGGCATGCTATTCTGTATTCCATTTGCACTTGCACAAGTAACGGACTAACACACTGTGCTATTAGTGTTCATGACATTTCCTTAATAAAAGTTTTCAATGAATAATTTTATAGTCAGGCTGGTAGTTAAACTTCAGAAAGCTAAGTGGGTAGGATTCCCCAACAGAAGGTTTCAGTCTGTATTTTAAGAAACATCTTGATAGTTCACATTACTAGGGTTGTTTTTGTTATATTAATTTAAAACTAACCGCCTACACCGTTCAGGTAAGGTATTAAAGCACAGAATTTTGGCACTGTTTCCCCAGTTAAATAAAAAGAGACTCTCAACAAGTAGTAACATGCTCTCTAAAACTGCATTTATTTTATAATTACTAGGGTAAAGATAAGTCTCTTGCATATATATATATATATATGTAATTTTACAAGTTATGAAGAGTCTGCCAACACATTTTTTACATCAGTGTTGATTAACAAAATCTTTCTAAAATTTATTTCTTAAAAAAAAAAAAAATCTGTTGATGCTTTTACAGATTCAGAAATGGTTGTGTAGTGAGGAACGGTCAAATATTCTCAGTGAAAAAATCTGTTGGCAGATAGAGTTCTAATTTTACGAAGAACTTACTATTAAGTAATTAGGCAGGTTTTAATGGTTATCATTAAGGAAAGTTCCATTAATATTTAGCATGTGTGAACGTGCTACATTTCTATACAACAAAAGTGAGGTCCTTAAAAAAGCTGTTTGAAACTGTATTTTTTAATAAAAATAAGTAAATAAAATTTAACTTTTCTAGGACTTGGACCAGTTAGGACACATTAATGCCCAGGAACTGTGGGACCTTAAATGTGTAGTGCTGAAAATTGCTGTAACATTGATGGGAGTGAGGAATAGACTGCTGCTTCTCTTTTTTTATTTTTTCCCACTTCCTGTGGCATGTGATTCTTAGAGCTAAGAAAAACTTATTTTTAAAAAGCTTTGAGAACTCAGTATTTTGCTGTTTTTCGCTAAGCTGCACTACCAGCTGGATGTGTGTGGGAGGGTTTCACATCCATGGGCTTTGCACAGATGTCATATGTCACCCACAATACACCAATTTGGGGCTGCCAGCAAAAATGCCCTCTGTATCCAAAAGTGCCAGACAGAAAGTGGATTAATTTCATCATACAGCATTTTTACTGTACTTCATGTACTTTCCTGTGCTTTCTCACAGAAAATGCTATTATTATTAATTGTGGGTAAGATTGTTCAAATGCCCCTGTCATTTTATCTGACTACTAGAACAAATGAGTCAGGAAAGTAGCTAGGGTTTTTTTCAAAGTTTCTGTTGGGATACAGGAACGTACATTGGTATGTAATTTTCCCAGTAATGAGAATTTATATTAGAGAAGCAGAGAGTTAGGAAGTTAGCTTTTTACAGAAAGAAATGGCTCTGGCGCTGTCACTGCTCCCGACTGCTCAAAGAGCCATGTAAGTATCCTAAGCAACCATGGGTGTAATGCAGCCTCCCTCGGTGTCATCTGCAGGACCCTGGAAACTTCTTGATCCATTCTTAATATATTTCTGTTTGCAAAAAAAAAAAAAAAAAAAAAAAGGCTTTTTACTCACTGAAGGCATGCTCACTTCAGATTTAAACCCAGTTTATTAACTTTATTTTTTACAGATGCAGCCCTACAGGTGTGTTTATATACTAGAATGCTTAAGGCTGCACCAGCACTTGCAGAAATACAGATTTAGGATACATTCAGCCTCACTGAAGTTTTTATTAGCCTCTACCGAGGCCAAGTGTACATTGCCCTCCCCCTGACTTTTTTTTTCTGGGATGTAAAGTGGTCTAAAGAAGCATCATAAAATAGTAGTCTTAATCTTGTTCCTTGTCATTAAGTAGCAAATAATTATGAAAATACAGTAGCTCAAGTACTACGCAAAAAGAAGGGTAGCAGTGCTGTCTAGTTAGGAGTGGTCGCTGAGCTGTTTTGGTCAAACTGAAGTGCATGAGGTGCAGCTCTATCCATATTTATGCTTTATTGTTTTAAGGAAGTAAGGAAAGTAAAACTAGTTTTACTAAGTTATACTAAGGATAACTGGTTTTACTTAGTTATACTAAGGACAGCGAAACTATCTTTCTTGTAAATGCCACAGTCAGAACTACAAGCTGTTGGGAAAAAAATTCAATATGATCAAGTTCTCAGATTAATCCTTTCATTTTCAGCTTTTTTTCTTTCCTAATCCTATCAACGTTAGATCCTAAAAGTTGAGAAACTGAAGTGGAAGCAGATTTACCGATTTTAATGCTAAAACTGTACAGACTGCAGGCGCATAGTGAGAGTATTCCCCTGCCATAAAGTCTAACGAGTTCCTGGGTTAAAGCTCTTGTAAAATGTGCTTTAGCTGTCTGCTGGGGGTGGTTTTGTCCTTTGCTTTTTATGGGGCAATTCCTGGCTGCTTAACCAAGGCACATGAGTGTACTTTCTGTCTGGTAGCTGTTTCTGAGAATTGCTTGTCTGCTGTCCCTGAACCTGTCCTGGTTTTGCTCAGGATTTTCATGGAGAACACACATTGATGCTAGTTGATTATACAAATCTATATGTGAAATCCAAGGTTAGATTTTAGCTTTTTTTGTTTCTTTTCATGGCGGTTTTTAGGTCATTTTATTGATATTGACAGACAGGTGCATGTTTCTAACCTTATTAATTTTGCATTTATTGAGCACGCACATCTAAATTAGTCAGCTAAAAAACAAAGGGCCTCCCCTGAAAAACCTTAAACATTCCCATGATATGAAGAACTGCAGCAGGAGGGTTGCATTTGTCCTGGCATGCAGGTGGAGAAACAGGGGTAATGTTCATCTCCTGCAGCATTAGTTTGGGCTGTGATCAGACAAGATAACAGTCAGTTGTCAGTGGCCTGGGTTAGCCCAGAAATGTTGCTTTGTCTTTGCCTGGTTAGAATTGTTCCCAAAGGAGGGGCTGAGTCAGAATCCGTGCTACCCTCTTGAAAACATTGCTTGCTGCGGTATTTCTTTCCGCATTTTTGATGTTACCTTGCAGAGCCAGACACTCCCTTGGTAGCTCCACAGGGCTGTCGACTCCAAGGAGGATATATTTCCACCTCTGCATTTCTGGTGCCATTTCAGTTTCAGGGACATGGTAGTCACTGCATTCCTATGTCTTGTCTGGGAACTGAAGGAGGCGGTGCAGCTTCGTCCTGTCTCCAATGTACCTCTATTTGCACAGCCGTGGCCAAGCCTGGTTTCTATAGTCTAGAAATTACACTGCACGACACAAAGGAGCGCAGTGATTTATGCATCAACAGTCTCTCTTCTTGCCACAACATTTCATTGTTCTTTTCCCCTAAATCTGTAATTACATGTCTTTGTCTTGCGACTTGCTGCTTCACAACAAATATAATTCTTACACAGGCTTTGTGAGTGAAAATAATCCCACTCAATTAGCACAGATCATAAACTCTCATTGTATGGGAGCAAGCAGTTGCAAATGATGTGTTTGAAATTTGGGGCATTGCATCCTCCTTTTTTTCCTCATTTTGTAGGTTCTCTTCCAGTACTGCTCCTTGCTGGTGGGCTCCTATGGCAAAGCAAAAGGCTGGGAGTAATCTACGCCTACAGTTTTGTTCCTGAGCCTTAATATTCTAATGAGTTTCCAGGAAGGCTGCCTGTGAATAAGCTAGATTTACTATGCGTGCTGTTTAGCATTAGCTCTTGCAGAAGGGTGTTCATTAGGCAGCAATTGTTTCAGTCAGTTTTTCAGGCTGATTCCCCATTAAGGAAGCTCTTTGGAAAGGCTGGCAAACAGGAGAAAGAGGAAAGAAAGTCAGACTTTTAGGTCTGTGCATTAGAGGACATTGTATCATTGACTGTAGTTCTAAAACTGTGCTTCCTGGCCTTAATTGGAGCAAATATATCTTAAGGAGAAAAGAAATGAACAAACAAACCTGCTGTGGCTTTTGTACTTGTAAGAAGGAGGCTCTTCATTTTGTGGATAAAGTGGTACTATACGTAATTATTTATATTTTTCATTAGTGAAGAAGTAGTGAGATTTGTCTGGTAACTAATACCGATGAGAAAAATAAAATATCAAACCTGACCCCAGACACCAAAGCTTTCTGCCAGTCTGTGTGAGAAGTCTCCATGTATACAAAGGCAAAAGCGCACCCGTGTTTCACTTACAGCACAAGGAAAAAAAAAAAAAAAAAGATAAAAATGATGATGAGTTTACAAAGAAATCATTGTAGTGTAGCAATCACACTATCTTGAAAGAGTGTTTTATTGGAAGCATGTGCTGCCCTTGGCCCGAGTAGATCTCCAGTCCATCCTCGATCTGTAAGAATCATCCTGATGAGTGACTGATGTTCTTTTGTGCTACAGCAGTAACATTAATCAACGTTTCAATATGTTAAGTCTGAAAGTCTAAGTTGCTTCCTTTCCCACATGGCTGCTCCAAATGAGCAATCATTCTTGTCATTCTCCCATATCCAAAATTAGCAAAATATGTGCAAGAATAGTAGAAATGTTACCAACGTGGAAAGACAGGATTGTAGCCTCTCATATACTGCAATGGCTGCTGCGAATGGCCAAATGTGGAAGAAACTGTGGTGCCTGCCAGAGATACAGAACCTTCTAAAGTTCCCAAAACAGAGAACTTTGGCTATAAAATCCATCAATCCATCTGTAATTTCGAAGATCTAAATAAACATCTTGCTGATATTGAGTCAGGCCCAGACTGTTAAGATCTGGCTTGTTCACTCTGTCATTTTGGTTTTGTAAACTGTGTATTTGTTCCTTTCTGTCCATTTTAATTGCTACTTTTCTAAATGAGATTTTGTCAAGTGTTTCACATTTTCCCTTTTTTCTTTCCTTTTTTTTTTTTCTTTTCTTTTTTTCTCTTTAGGTTCCTTCCTGGACAAGGATTGGTACTATATCCACAGATAGGAGACAAACTGGATATTATATGCCCAAAGGTGGACTCTAAAACTGTTGGCCAGTATGAATATTATAAGGTCTACATGGTTGATAAAGACCAAGCAGATAGCTGTGCTATTAGAAAGGACAATACACCTCTACTCAACTGTGCCAAGCCAGATCAAGATGTTAAGTTTACCATCAAATTTCAAGAATTCAGCCCTAATCTCTGGGGCCTGGAATTTCAGAAGAACAAAGATTATTACGTCATATGTAAGTTTGAAATAACGGTTGTTCATTCTTTATAATATCATTGTTCGTTCCTTTGTGTTTTGTCTCATTTGCAAACCAAGAAGAGTCTGAATGGGTTTGTATTTTTTTACCTGAAAATATTTTCTTGGCAACATATTTTGATATTATTGCTGATTTTCATAGGGCGTCTGTCTCTTTTTTCCTTGATTTGTGCAAATCAAATCATACTGTACTTCTACGCCTGCAAAGAGCTTCTCCTTTTGTGCACAATTTTATGTCCTGTATTCACATTGAAAGGTTGTGTGCAGCTAAAATGCGATGTGTTTCCTCAGTGCGTCTCTGATAGTATGCCATGCTATTGGCCTTTCCCTTGAGTGCCTTTTATGCCAGATGTAGAGTAGGGCAGCCCAGCCATTGTGAGCTGAGGTATCCTAGAAGAGATGCTTGGCCTTTGTTCCAAGTGGTATGGGGATTCTCCTAGGAAACATGTTTTGGCCATGTTGATTGCCAATTTTGTCAGTAAAATTTCCCCAAAAGGTAGGATAGTATCTGACTACTTACCTACTGTGTCCATGCAGTAGCTAGGATTGTTCTTGGGCAAAACTCAGATGCAGCATTATCTTGAGTTTCCTCCTGTTATATTGTCATAGACTTGTTAAAAGAATTTGCATGTCACAGGCCTGTTGTCCAGCAATTTCAGCTTAGTGAGAGTTTCAAACTAATCATGGTTTTATGCCTTAAAGCTAATCTGGAGTAATCATTAAATTTTGTGATTCAGATTACTTTTGTGATTGCAGATAACTTTACTGTGTTAACAGATCACGGGACAGCATAAGTTGAGACTTCAGTAGTACAACAACAGTTTTCATTAGTTTATTTTTTGTCATTGTAATATTATGTGGCCTGCAGATTTAATTTAGTCCTACGAGGACTTACGAAGTCCTGAGCAACGATCACTAACTAGTTAGTAAGAGCTGGACAAAGTCTGTGCTCCTCAGTCTGGAGCCTCCAGCACAAGAATGATGTGGATTTGTCGGAGCATGTCCAGAGGAGAGCCAGAAAGATGATCAGAGGGCTGGAGCACCTCTCTTATGAGAAGAGGAGGCTTCCAGGACATCTCTTTGCAGCGTTCCAGTACTTGAGGAGGATTTATAAAGCTGGAGGGAGACCTTTTACATGGTCTGATAGTGATAGTACAAGGTGGAACGGCTTAAAGCTAGAAGAGGGGAGATTTAGTTTAGGTGTTAGGTGTTAGAAATTCATTATTCAGAGGGTGGAGAGGCACTGGAACAGGTTGCCCAGAGAAACTGTGGATTCCCCATCCCTGGAGGTATTCAAGGCCAGGTTGAACGGGGATGTGGGCGGTCTGATCTGGCGAGAGGCATCCCTGCCCATGGCAAGGAGGTTGGAGCTGGTTGGCTTTTGAGGTCTTTTCCAATCTAAGCCTTCCTGTGATTCTGTGCATTGGCTGATCTGCATTTACAATGAAGTCACCTACTGGTATGTTTTATTTCTCCCATCTTCTTGAAATTGGATCATTCAAAGAGGCTGATAACAAACTATTTCATGTAATATCTGCCACATTATGTATTTCTTAATTTCTTAGTTTAAATTACTGGCAATTTTACCAATGCTCTAAGTAATTACTTTAAAAATGGGAATGGAAATGCTTTAAATATAAATTAATGATCACTTTCTAGTTACAGCCATAACGGAACATGCTGTGTCACTATGTAGAATATAAGTTGTGTGTCACAGAAACAAAGTAAGAATTCATGGTATTTAATATGTACAGAAATAACATATTTTACTAAATAACAATTGTGGGAGATATAAAACAGCACTTGGTGTTTTTTAAGGTTTGACAAAGCGGTCAGTTAACTCAGTTTAGTCAAGGGGTATATAAAAACCTGATCCCACTTACATAGACTTTAACTTTGTCAAAATTCCTACTGAAATCCTGTGAGATTTACTGGAGTAAGATTAGGTGCTGAGAGATAGTTGTCTGAAACTCCACAGAGAACATGCAGCATAAAAATGACCATTCTCAAATAGCTGGTTTTGATGGTGAAATACATTATTGAGTTCCAGTTTTTAGAAAACTCAAAACAGACCAGCTATAATGAAGCGAATGGCATTGTTATGGTTATTGTTTGAAAACTGTGGGCTTTCTGTCACACTGTCAGTTCTGTCTTATCCATGTAATGGATTTACCCACAGAATTATAAAGTACGACTCATTTTCATTAATTTTGTATAATTATTTCATTACAGCAATAAGACATAATAGACATTGCATTTCCTGAAAGGATAGTTTGGTTGATAGAATTTGCTGAGACTTCAGCCTAATGCCTCAAAAGTCACACTGGCCTTGCAATAATGCTGGACTGCCTTAGAATACTACCTTCCTTGACCAATCTGGCATAAACAAATGACTGATTTATCATGTGTTGCTAGTGTACTAACTCATCTGAAGCAGAATACCTATACATTTTAATAGGTTGAACAAAAAAGCCATGATAATCCAACCGTCCTTAAACTAAAACTGTGGGCTTTTTGTCTTTCATGGAAGAAAGCAATGTAGTCAGTGATCTTGGCCTCTAAAACATGAAGAGGGGCAGGAAACTAGGCTATGGCTCAGCTAGGACACTACAGAGACACTAAAGCTAGATAACGTTTTACCAGTTTGTGTTCAAAAGCTTATGACCTAGTATATACAGCCTTGTCAGACACAAGTTCTAGCAGTCAGGTTGTTTACTGTCATTTTTTAAAATAATAACAGTGCATCTTAATCATGTATGCAAACTGGCCCTTCAATCATTTGTGTAAATCCCTATTACCAGACCTGTAAATCACCAGGTGTGCTCAGACCTGAATGAAGAGTGCACCCCGTCTCCCTCCCACTGACTCAGAAACACAAGCATTGCTCCTCTTTCTTCTCTTTCCTTTCTGTTTGTTTGGGAATTTTATTGGTTTTATTGTTGATGTTTTGAGTATTTGGAGGTGAGGGGGATTGCTTTGAAGCGAACACATCAGTGCATTTTATACACCAGCTTTTGATTTTGAGGTATTCTTGGATCTTGTATTCCCCTGAGTAAGGGGCATCAAACAGCCTGAGATGCCAGTTTACTGAGTCTAGCATTGGTTCAGCGCTGGCTGTGGCTGTGTCTTGTGCTGCTTACGCAAGCATGCTGCTGTCAGCCTTTAAGTTCTCTGCATTGTCATGTACCCTTATCATCTTGCCATTATTTGAAACCATGGTATTGTGTTTTTTTGTTTGTTTGTTTGTTTGTTTGTTTTAAGGTAATAATATGTGGTTTGTGAAGCTGTATTATACAGTAAAATCTCTATTTAGATTAAGGTGTTAGTCATCTGGGGAGCCTTTAAGTAACAAAGCAGAGGAGTTATAACACAGGATAAAGAAGCTTATTGAACCCTGTGTACCTTTAGGGAAATGTGATGGTACATGAATTCTTCAAGCCAGAATTTTTATATCACTTAGGTGTATTCATGACAGATACAGTAGAAGAACTTTTCTGCTCACTTCTTCCCTGGGTCTGAGCACATAAAAGATGTAACTTTTCTCATTCCCCATTTCACTTTTTTTTTTAAAGTAGAAATGATGGTAAGTTTTTGATACTCCTTTTCATATTTAATGGTATTTTAGTCCCAAAATAATCTAAATCTAATCAATTTCTTGCAACAACAGCAGGGCAATATACTCCTCAGTATACAAGTTCCAGGATTCAAAGAGTTAATTCTGTGAATTGTAATACTTAGAAAGATGATACTGAATTGTACTGTGTAAGGGAATAAGTGATGTAACAGAATGTCCTTGCTTTTCTCTTCTTTACCATCATCAGTTTTTGGTCCCTGGGAAACTAATAGATTCATTTTCCAATAGCTACCTGATTTCTTTTCAGCAGAAGGTCAAATGCCCTTGAGATCATGGATATATTAATGTTAGATTATCCTAAAATACTCAGCCATTTAGCCAACATATCATAAGTCTCTAAGGAAATCCTTAATCAAATGCATGAAGATACACCATGCCCAACAACATAAATACCTGTGCAAAGGGCAAAGTTAAGCGGAACAAGGGTACGTAGATTTGAAATTCTAATGTTTGCATCAAAAAGTCCTTTTATGTCTTTGCATGCTTTAGGAATGAATTATAATTTTATGCTGTATGGATTGCTCAGAATGAATGGGAACTTCCTTGATTGTAGGAGATGGCTCTGCAAGTGTTTGGATTATTGTGTAATTGCTTCGGTACCACACAGCTGCAGCGTTTTTTCTATGGGTAGGAGATGTGGTAGAGCAGTACAGGCATACGTACTGTGCCAAAGATGTTTTGTTATGGTGAATGGGAATTGTCCTGATCTCTTCCCGACTACCTTGGCCTTTAGTCACAGGGCATGGGGAGAGCTGCAGTATGCTGAGTTTGCACTGATGGAGTGCCTCAGGGAAGCCTGCAAGAAGCTGCATAGCCTGAGGGAAAGGAGCGCTGTGCTGCCACTTGCCTTCAGACCACTGTCACGCTTCTGAGATAGTTTGGCCAAGCAAGCCCATCCTCTTCTCACTTCATCTCTCCTGTATAAAATGAGGGTTATATACCAGCACCATCAGTGTAAAAAAATAACACATCGCTTAAAATGAAATTTTACCTGCTCAAAATTTGTTCGCTGAAATTGCGGAGTTTTTGGTCAGTGAAGAATATTTGGGATTCAGGGAGGGGCTGCAGAATGGTCCTGCAAAAGGTTTCTCTAAAGCGCTTGCTCTGCCTGGAACCTCATTAGCCAAGCTTGCTGAGCTAGTGATGTTCATTGGCTTTGACACTGGCAGAATGTGATATACAGCTTTTCTTAACTGCTTTTTGTCATTTTTTTTCTCAAATGACCCACATACATAAATGGCTTCTGGCTTAAATTAAAAAATATATTATATTCAACCTCTGACTGATTTAAAGGGTTAAACTGGCTAGCAGCGCTTTGTTTTGGATGAATTCTTGTAATAGTCTGGTGGCTTTTAAAATGGAAACAGTTGTTCTGAAACTTTAGCATTAGCTGGGTTTAAAAATTCACAAAGCTTTTATGTTTTCACTTTGTCATTCTGTTACAATTAAAGGGCAATAACTGTCTGAGGAGAACACATTAAAGGACAATATAGATTGCACCCTGAAATACAGCCCAGTTGGGAAGAATAAATGTCTTTGCATGGCCAAATAGATTTACATTAAAATGCTATTTTAGTATTCTGACCAAACACCAGCTAATCTGCCTGGCTGGACATTCTGACACCTCTTTGAGATAGGATTCAGTCTTCATTCCCCTGCAAACACCCAGCAAGAGCTACCCTAAAGAAAACAGTAGATTCTCCTTTGTTTTGAGGTTAATTCTCATCTAGCTAAAACTGGGAGAAAAACAGTATCAACATTTCAATTTGATTTCTTTTGCAACACAGACGTTACAGATTTTTTTTTAAAAAAAGACAGCACAGCACAGCATTCTAATGCTATTTATTTTTTGGTGGGGCTGGTAATATTAAGGAAAGCCTGTGTGATAATAGCCACCCTGATTCCAGTTGCACAAATATCCGTTTTTTTCTTTCCTTTCTCTTCCCCCTCCTTCAGCAAATTAGATAAATGATTCCTTAGTGTAAAATGATACCAGAGGTCAGTCACTGACTTTGCTGAGAGTCTTTTAAGGGATATATCAGCAATGCCACTTAGCTCTTGTTGAATTAAATATAAATACAGCTCATACAAATAATATTATTGGAGAAGAAAATCAGTGTCTGTGCAGCTTCAGATTTCTAACAGTGTCTAAGACCTACAGGATTAATGGAATCATGGCCCTTTGGGGTTTTGTCCCAGACCACACAGGTCTTCTTGTAAGAGAATAAGGCAATTTTAGATTGATGGACTTTGTTCATATTTAGTGCCATTACCTAGGCAGTGCCGACCGTTTATCTCTTTAAAGTAGACAGAGATAGTTGAGCAGAAAATCTGTTATTATTTCTCTATTCCTTAGGGAAGGAAATGAAAGATAGGAATGCTCCGTTTGTTAATTGATGGTATGTTGTGAAAAAATACATTTATCCTTCCTCCACATCCCCCAGGTATTCCGAACAGATATGGAATCAGATGAAAATGAAGAATAATTGTTTGTGAAGAAGAAAGAATTATTCAGGAAATACTCAAGAATTAAGCAGGATTTAAAATTTCATAGGAGGCTGTTTAATATTTTTAGTCAGTTTGCTGATTTTATTAGCTCCTTATAAACAATTTATACCTACTGAAAATACAGTACATTAACAAAGAAAAGCACAATATTCTCACTTAAAGTCTTTATATATATGTATAATAAAATTTAAGCCCTGATCTTCAACGGTTGTATATATTCTTACATTTACATATATATCTTTGATAGGACTATGTGCAGCAGGAGAGGATTGGGATGAGCATGTTGTTTATATGCTTTATATTCAGACTAAAAGTAACTGTTCACATAGTGGGGGTGTATTGTGGGGAAATACATAATGCTATGAGGGAAGTACTCTGAACTGAAACTGAGAAATACACCAGCATATTGAAACTCTTTTAACTTTCATTTAACATTAGCTAGGTGATGAGCATATATCTGTCAAAGTGAGGTGATCGGTCTTTCTTGTATGCTGTTGCTTATAACATATCTATGTTACAGTATTTTAATTCCTCAAATAAAAGACCAAGAAAGCGTAAGCATTTGTTAAGGCTTTAATGAAACTGATTTTAAATACATGAAGTCATTTTCCTCTTTGAAGTTTTTACACAGTTGAACTGATGGGAAATGTATTTTTGTCCGAGAACTGCATTAGCCAAAGCACAGGATTGAAATGGCTGAAAACAGGGTTACATGTCAGTTTATATTTTCTTTTCTGATTTTACTCAGTCCTGGAAACTTTGGAGGAAGAGTATTTCAGGATTAATTTCTGATAAGTCTAATTATAAGACTGAGCCCTAAAGGGCAGTCTTCCAGTTGTTTTTTTTCAATCCCAAAAAATCATGCAAATATTTTTGTGAGTAAAACCAGGATTCAGCTTAAGGTTGTCTTAGTAGTTCTTGGAGAACAGTTTCTACTAAGCTGATAAGCCTGGTTTTAAAAGCATGTTCAGGCCTTTGTTAGCAGAATTTGTTGATTAGATGACAGAAAAAATAACTAAACTGCAACAGCAGACTTGTCTTTATGCTCACTGATCTTCTGTGAGAGAAACAACTTTGAATCTGAATCCTGCCAGGGAAACTGAGAAGGAATTGTTTTTCAAGTATAACAAGTTAGCAAGTAAATGCATTAGACTGCTGCAGTGCAGTTGTTCACAGAATCACAGAGTGGCACCTTCCCAAGCAGGATCAGCTACAGCAGGCTGTCCAGGGTCATGTCCAATGATGGAAACTCTGGAGCCTGCCAGGACAACCTGTTTGAGTGCTCAGTCACCTTCACAGTTAAAAAGGATTTCTTAAGTTTAAACAGCATTCCCTGTATTTCAGTTTGTGCCCATTCTTTTCCTGGCACTAGTGAAAGCAGCCTCAATCTTTGTTACTCTCCATAACAGGTACACACATGGCTAAGATCCCCTTGAGCCATCCCTTCTACAGTCTGAACAGTCCTGGGTCCTCACCCTCCCTCTTCATCATCTCTACAGGCACTTGCTGGATTTTCTCTGCTACGTTCTATCCTTTTCACAGTGGGGAGCCAAGGCCTAGCTGCAGCTCTCCAGATGTGTCAGCAGGACTGAGTACTTGCAAGGGATCACCTCTCTGGACCTAATAACAGCACTTTTCCTAGTGCAGACTTACAGGGCTGTTGACCATCTTTGCTGCACAGGTGCATTGGTGGCTTGTGATCTGGTGTTCTGGTGTCCACCTGAACCCCCACTGCCTTTTCTGGAGAACTTCTTCCCAAGTGGTTACCCCAGTTTGTGCTGCAGCATTATGATTCCACCTATCTTCCAGAGTCTGCCATAGCAGACATAGTAGAAGACTCAAGACATTAGTGTTGTTTAAAAAAAAAAAAAAAAAGGAAAGAAGAAAAAGGACTAGATGTCCTATAGCATCTTGAAAATTCAGATTGCTTTCTTTCAGCAGTGTTCCCTCATTAAGTTTCTCAGAAGTTTTATAGAAGTTCTAAGCACAAACAAGCATGCAGCAAGCAAAACATTGCTTCACTTCTGATCATCTTTGCCAAGTGCGCAGTCATCCAATAGTATCATAATTGATCTCAGTACTGAGGTGCCAAACTCTGTGTTGCTGAAGGATAGTTAGATGATGTAAATAGCTTTTTGTGTTTTGCAATAAAGCACACTTTTGTTGTGCCTGATGTAAAAGCGGGAGATGAAGGTATTCTTTTATTGGAGCAAACATGTGGAAAATTGCTCTAGATTGTTATAGTACAGAGCATCTCCCCTGAAAGGAATGAGGTTCATCTATAGGGCAAACTCTGACTGTGGTATTTTATTGGGGTTACTGTTGGACTCTGTGTGGTCAAAGCAAATAACGTCATGTCCATCTAAACTGTTATAACCATGAGGCCGGTGCATTTTCTCATCTATAGTGTTATATTCTGAACTGTCACTTGGCATTAACTCAGTCAGTGGTGAAGTCCTACCACCTAGAGATGAACTCTGCCTCAGAATGATGTTTTCCACTTCAGTGCTACTCGTATAGCAATTACTGGGTCATTAATATCATTGCATGCAATTAGTGACAGTAGAACGAGCAAGAGGTTTCTTATTTATTTAATATGAATTTTCACTATAACCCTTTCTTATCCAAGTACTGCAGACAGAAATGTGAGATTTTCAAGGCAGATAAGCATCTTCGAAGAGTAATGTTGAGTTCATCTGATATAGAATATAGATCCTCATTTAATATTAAACCCTCTGATTTTGTTTCGTGCAAGGCCACTTGTCATTAGTGACAATCAGTGTAACTTGAATGGTAACTAATTGTGTTAGTTCTGTTCAGCTGAAGCAAAGCTCACTGTGGTAGCAAGAAGGTATTCTCATCCATGAGAGCCTTTTGCCTGGAGTGTGCTGGGAGAAAGGATAAACTATATAAAAAATACTGCTCATGGCTGGTGAAATTAACTAGCTAGTAATCCGTTTTAGATGTATACACTCTGATATACACTGAATACATCATAATTAGTGGGCTTACATCTGCCACAGTTTCTTCAGTGCTCACAAATATATAATTTGTTTATGTAAACTAGAATCAACCATGTGTACAGTAGATCATTATCTGAAAACATTTCTCAAAGTATGTGAAATGTACAACTGAAATAGTTTTAGAAATGCTTAGCTGTATTGAAAGACAAATTGTCATTTGTAGTGGTACAACGTAGAGATGCTTTTATTCTTTTTCATCATCTGTAAATCTTTCTGAAAGAAAAGGGACACAACAGCAGTGAAGCAAGTAGGCTTTTGCTGTGGATGGGTGGATGCTGTGACCTTCTGTATTGGATAATAATGCAGCATATAGTGTACAGTTTAGTACACTTAAGTTGCGGTGTTCCTTAACCAAGAGATAATGTGGTGCTGTTATTAAAATAATAGGCAGCAGAAACCAGCTAGAGCTCACAGCCTCTTTGGTACAAGTTACTCATTGTCTCTTTTTCCCTTAATGGAAAGGTTTTTTTTAAAAAAAAAAAAAAGAAATGAAGGGATTGTATTCTTCCTGTACCTGTTCTCTTGTTGTGTGATGCCATGTCCACGTGGAATTAGTAGAGTCATTCTGAGTGTAGGAAAGGAGGGAAACTGTGCAAGTACTCTCTCCCTATTTTGTGCTTAATTCTTTGGTCTTTGGGTGTTCTTTTTTCAGTCAAGCAATGTGAGACTCAGTAAGGAGAGTCTATGGATTTCCAGAGGTGTTCCTGTAATTAAGCAGTTGATATTTATAAGGCATATACAAAGGCATTTTAAAGTACATTGTACAGTACAGACCGATTGGCTCTGTCTTAGTTGTGTCCCCCTGCACTGCACCCCTCAAAGAATTAAATAGTAAAAAATTCTACCCCTTTCTTGTCATATGAATATAAGTAGAGAATTTTAGGGAAAATTTTATAGAGAACCCTGTTAGCCACAAGTCCATTCAAATTACCACCAGTCACACCATTTGCATTTGGACAAGATACATTTCAGAGTAGTGGTTAAGGAAGTGAATCACAGAATTCCACTGTGGAGCCTTCGCTTTCTTCCAGGCAAGAAGAGGCCTGTTTTTTATTTTACTTCATCTTGTTCTGGATTTAGTTTGACTGACGTGGGCCTTGCTTACTTACTTGCTGTGCAGAATATATTTTGTGGATCCTGTTTAGATATCAATTTGGAGAGCTACAATATAGGACATAATTTAAGAAATGATAAGGATGAAATGTGAAAAAGAAGGGAAGATTCTTCTTGTCTTTCGTTCATGTAGAAGTTTTGTCACATGTGGAGAGTGGAAAAAAGGCTGGCTTCAAGAATATTTAGAGTACTCCATAATATTTAATTTAAGAGAAATTATGTGTTAATTTGAAAAAATATATATATGGAATAAAATGGAACCAGTGAGAGTTTCTGGATGATCTTTAGGTTGAGAAAATCGTCATGAAATTCTGCTGCCACTTTGACTTTGCAAGTAGGACAAACAGAACAGAGGTGTTAAAAATACAATGAACGATGACTGGTAAAGTGTATTTTGTTTATGGATGCTTAATGATTGTTTTGGTGTCCTACACTAGAAAATATCAATTGAGCAAATCCAGCTAGTTTGTATATTTATTTATTCATTCATTCATTTATTTATTTATTTTAAATGAAAGATCTTCTCTTTGTTGCTGTAAGATCAGTGGAAAAGGTAGGATGCAATTGTGTTGTTCAAGCATAAAGAGTTAAACAGAAGTCTCCAACCTGCAGATAGAAATGTAGGCAACATGCTGACAGTACTCTGTGCAACTGTTCCTAATGCACTGAAATATTACCAGTTACAGTCCGTGTTTGAGGCTGCTCGTAGATACATTCTGGGAGACATTTTCATTCTAAAGCAAAAAAATGAAGGTTTCATCGTCAGTGTGAACTTTTTTAACTACAAACAAGGGTACACTGTTAGTTACTAGTAGTTTAAATTTGTATATTTATCTTCTCTCTTTAAACTTTATGTAGTTCATCCAATACCAAGTGTTTGCCAAACTACCTGTTCTTTGGTGAGTGGCCTGAGCAATTTTTTTTTTTTTTTTTTTTTTTTTTTGGCTGTCTCAGATCTCCATGCAGATCTGGCATTGCTACTAAGTGAAAAGAAAAAGAAAAAAAAAGAATTTAATTTCATTTAATTAAAACACTTTATTACCTCAGCTGCCTTGTTCTTCATCGCTGGCTGGTCTAGAAACAACCTCTGTGTTGTGATCTGTGATTTGTGGTTTCTCAGTGTGTGATTTCTTGTGTTCTTAAACCTGTCCCATAAATTCAGATAATTTATGGGAAAGAAGAATTATTTATTCCATGCTTTACTAAGAAAGTCATTAAAAGTACTGAAAGCAGATGAAAGCAGTCAGAGCACGAATACATGATGCCTGGCCAAAATAGTGTACTATTACTTAATACAATTTAAAAAGAAAAACCTCAAAAGCTTTACATGTTCTTAGTAATCCTGTGACTGCATATTAGATCAAGTGCAGCTTTGTATTAAGAATAACTTCTTACTACTGTTGGATCTATAGCTTTTGTGATTTTTTTTGTTTTTTTTTTTGTTGTTGTTCCTGCAGCGTGTAGGCTTTTCCATTCTAAGCACGGAAACAGCACAGCTGTGAACAAGTGCAGATGGATAGAGTTTTTACGTTTTATTTAGCTCTGCTTTTGAGAAACCTATTTTCTGATGCTGACTTTAAGGAGAATCTAAGATAAAAGATGTTGACAGTCACTACTGTTAAAACAGTACTGACCTAGCTCAAAGAAACCTGTAATTCTCACTTCCCCTCTTAACAGATCCACACCAGCAACAATTAATTGTTATTTTGATACAATGCTGAATGGCTTATGTTGTCCACACACATGAAACCAGTTTTGTCCTAACCCACAAGCTGAGATCACTTACTCCTTCCTACAGTCTGTGGCTTAAAGTTCATTTAGTTTTCACAGGAAAATTATGTATGACAGTCTGAATTTCCCTCCTCAGGCATGTAGTTCATTTCATATCCAAGGTGCAGAAATACATGTGTTATGAAGTTGTCTTGGTTTAAAGGATGTGACATTTAATTTGGCAAGTGGGTAATGTTTTTCACTATCCTAAAGCATAAAAGTACAGATAATTGCAACAGAATTAAGTGGTTGAGGTTTTAGTTTACTGGTGTTTCCTGTTAAATAATTGTGATGGTGTTTTTTAATTTTGTAATCTGTATTTTTAAGAGTGAGGGAAGATGAATTTTTGTTACTGTGCCTTCATCTCTAATCTCT
This sequence comes from Gallus gallus, assembly GCF_016699485.2. Classification (NCBI taxonomy): domain Eukaryota; kingdom Metazoa; phylum Chordata; class Aves; order Galliformes; family Phasianidae; genus Gallus; species Gallus gallus. The sequence goes on from NC_052532.1 coordinate 141,125,112, forward strand.
TTGTGAATGAAAAGCTATACAGGCACAAATCCAGCAGCTTAATTCTCCATCTGATTAGAGCAATGTTACCAACCCGATAGGTCGAAAACAGCCAAGATCCGTGCAGTGGCTTAGCCTCCTGGGAGGCAGTGTAATAACAATCAAATGAAGACATATTAAAATGTAATATTACTTCCTCTCCATGGGGACTGTATAAGAATCATAGCCAGGAACTATTCTTGTCAGCTGGTTCTGTTTTGCTCACTGATACTCTGCCCCTGCATTTATGACTAATGCATTTCATATAATAAACAGAGCTTGTGAAGTTTTAAAAGCAAATGAATGTAAAGCATCACTCATTGATTTACATGAGTTCCTTTCTTAACAACAAACATATATATATATATTATGTGTGTATTTCAAAGAAGGGAAAGAAGAGCTGGAATGAAATTCTTTGGTCCAAATAAATTTATTTCTGCTTCTGTTAAAAGAGATAATATATTAAGAAAGTGCTTTATGAAACAGAAAATGTGTAGTTTCTTCTCCAAAGTAAGACTGCATCGGCAGACTCTTAGCCATAATTTCATAGGAATTCATTTTTTCTTAAAGTTGAAAGCCTAAACTTGTATTCCTTACAAAATGACAGCTGCAGTTTTATTTGAGGAGTGCAGATACAGGGTGTTTCTGTAGATTTCAAACATCAATTTTTACTTATTACTGAAAAAATACCAATCAAAATTATGATTTTGTCAAAAAATCTTAAAATTAATAGATATTTTAGGGCAATTACATGCATTTATTTGTAGGTGTGGTTAAACTGTAAATGGTTTAATGTAGTATGCTTTGGACTGTAATTAGTTTTGCAGTTGACACCAGTAGTACAGGACAGGTCTCAGAAAATCAGAGAAAATCCATTAAAAGATCTACAAATATTTTGTTACTAATACTTAGTTTTAGTTTCCTATGTGTTTCTGTATTAATATAAAATGAAGCGTGGGATCCTGAGAAAATTTAATACGCGTGAGAAGCATCATAGTAATTCTTAACTGTTCTTATTAATGTTAACATTGAAGTAGTATCTAGTCTTAGCACAAGGTCATGTGTATGTGAATAAATTCCTCTAAACATATCCATATTTGGACCTAAAAGTTAAAAAAATGCTCTTTTATTTATACACATGTATGTAAAAATAAACTGAATGGAGATTCTAAAATTTGATCGTGTAAACAGTTAGAGAGTAGCCTTTCCCTCTTAACATAACGCAAAGATCTTCTGTTACATTTCTGTGTTCATACCCAAATCTGTATCCACAGACACTTTTCTTTCTCTTTTTGTAATATCACATCAATATAAGTAGAGATCCAGGTACAGTGTTACTTCCCTGCAGAAGTGTGAGTGTAATGGAGGAGTTTGGGTGGTAGCAAGTATAATTTTCACTTGAAGATCAATATAAAAAGACAGCAGCAAGCATTTGAGGAATATTTTATTCTTGTTCCCTTGTTTGACTTCTGCACACTATACTGTCAAGGGGTATTAGCAGTATGAAACTGTTTTCTCTGGTGTCCCAGATTACTTCTCTCTCTCTGTGCCACTTTTTGAAGCTTAGAAGTATGTGTTTAAAACTACCCACATTCTTCCTGGTACGCTAGGGATATGTGAGGTTATATTTCGATAGTCTTAATGAATTTTGAAAAATAATTTCCTCCAGTGGCCTTGGGTAATTGTCGGTTTAATTACAGGGAGAAGCGGAGATGGAAACTTTGCTTTGTCACTGAAATACTCCTCTTTGAAAATTCTCTGTTCCTCAGGATGTAGCGCTCTCTACTCTGAGCTATAACATAGGCTTTCAGAAAACCCCTTGAAGAACTGTGGAAAAAGTGAATACTTCTGCAAATTCATTCATCTGACATCAAAGCTATGAAAGCATTCTTTTAGCAAGCAAGTGAGGCAGATTGAACTCTCACAGGCACACAACCAGACTCATTGTGTATTTGGTCCCTCTCATTTGGAGATTGTATTTGAAGTAATTTTGCATTCTTTTTGCTGTCTTACTTTCTTATTCTGTACTGAGGTCAGACTGCATCCTCTGCATCTTATTGAGATCTCCTGCTCTGTAGGTTAAATGGATAGGCCTTTAAAGAATAAAAAGGCATTGATGTTCAGAAGAAGCAGCACTCTATTCAATTAAAATCAAGTAGAAGGTGGTTAAAGAGCTGTGAACCCCCATAGCCTAGATTAAAAAGCAAACGAAGAATTACAAAAAAGCAAGACAAAGTCAGTGTTTATTAGTTGTACTTTCAGTTGATGCTCAGCTTTGGTGTTTCTATTTACTGCTTTTTTCCCTTGTCCTTGTGCTCTGGTACATTGGCAAATAGGTCATAAAAAACACTTTCAGCAAAGACACATTTGATTTATGTCCAGAACTGATTCTTAGTATTGATTTTTTTTTTCCCCTCTGGAAGAAAAAAAACAAAAGAAAACAAAACTATATGTCTCCATTATTTTCTGAGCCTGGCAATGCAGTGGCACATTTCAGATCTTTTTTTATCTTAAATTACTCACTGTGCTATTTTATATTTTAGAAGTCTTCCCAATTCCGAAAAAAGCAGTAGTTTCACATACTTCCCTTGCCGTGATTTTACAGGGTGGGGGGGGAGAGAGAACAAGAGGAGGAACTGGGAAGGCCTATATACAGGGAAACGGGAATTTTAGAAGAAGAAAGCGTGGTTTGGGAAGTTTGTATGGTGGCTGTAATTTGAGTTAGTCACAAAAGAAGCAGGAGTGGAACAAAACCAAGAAGTAGATCAAAGGCTAGGAAGCAGGGTTCAGCAGTATGGGGTTTATATCTTTACAGCTAGAGAGAAGATTAGAGCAAGAAAAATACTGCCATGGGGCTAGGAAGACATTGTGAAGGCATAAGGAAATATACATTGCCTTCATTTGAAAGAAAATCCCCAAGGAAGCAGAAAGAGAAGGAGCGAGAATTAAAAACAAAGATCTGAGCAGTGTGAAGCCCTTGTTGAATCAGATCCCTAGCTGAAAAGAGGGAGGCACACGTAGAAAAGTGCTGCTTAAGCTGTTTGCCAGAACTGCAGCGAGCTCTGCTCTCTCGTTTTCCATTTGTTTTCTCCAGTTGGTGGCCTGGTATCAGTGTGCAAGCATGTGTCTGCTTGCTTGTGCATTTGGGGCCTTGTGTACATAGGTCCAAGAAATGACAAGGGTACAGGAGAACACATGGGCTTGGGACCTGCTGTTGGGGGTCATTAGGGGCCGTTTCCCTGCCTGGCTTATGTGAGGTGTCCCCATTGTGTGCGCCATCCCACTGAGGCCTGCTGTGCCAGCATCATGGCTGGGCATCAGCACACACTGACAGCAGCTGGGGCCTGGCACGGCTCATGGTGGCAGTGGTGCACAGTGCCCAGGAGTTGCCGAAGGGTTTTCTGGCAGCTGATAAGATGTGCAGCCCTCGTTGTGGTGGTGGTGGTGGTGATTCAAACCTTTGGACTCTCCCTAGGAGCTGTGTTTTGCACACACGTCAGCTTGTAGTGACAGGATTGTGCGGGGGTGTGCGGTCCCAGCAAGTGTGGAGATAAGAAAGAACAATATAAACACAGGGGAAAACACCCGTTTGTTTGCATGAGCTGGTAGGTTTTTGTGAGAACAGAGCATGTGTCCCCCCACCAGCCTGCCCCCAACAAGGAAGGCTCCTCAATGCTGAGAAAAGTGAGATTGTACTTTCAAATATTAAATGGTTTTCCAATCAGTGCAGAATCTCAGCTTTCACCTGGGTCTTTTGTATGCCTTTGCTTCTTCCAGCAGGAGATTTGTAATAGAGGAAGCAGGTGTAACGTGGTGATTATAAAGATATTGTTGAAAAAAAAAACACCAACAGAGTGAATTTCCAATGCTTTGCTCCTTTGAGGCTGCCAGGGCTTCCCTTTCAGCTGACTCCATTACCTTTTAGCAGGTGCTGTGTTTTTGTCCAAGTCAGTCAGTCAATTGTGTGCAGAAAAAAAGTTGCTGGGTAAATTTGAAACCTTGATAACACATTCCTCCATTTGTATGTATTGTACAGCTTACCAATGTATTCATTCCCTTTGGCTTTCAACATTTCACAACTTTCCATAGGTCAGACTGAGCAAGAAGGACAGATCTCAGTAGATTGAAAGATTTCTGCTTGCAGACTCTCATGTTCACATTACTTTGCCTGTTGATTTCCTGATTTTATTTTTATTTTATTTATTTTATTTTTTTTTTAATCAGCAACATCAAATGGGTCTTTGGAGGGCCTGAATAACCAGGAGGGAGGGGTGTGCCAGACAAAAACCATGAAGATCCTCATGAAAGTTGGACAAGGTAAAGACCATCTGCTGTTTCATGAAACCACTTTGATCAGTCTCAGTGTCCTTTTAGTTTTCAGGCTTCTTTTGCAAGCGTAGAGCAGAGAGCCAGCTGAGCCTAGTGTGGTTGTTCCTCCCTCATGGTCTGAAAGCAAAGCCTGTTTTCTGCTCCTCAGCTACTGACAGATTTCTGCAGGAGGAGGGTTGGTGTAATAAGATCTCTTCACTGGAGAGCTCCCTAGAAGGAAGGGTCACCTGGGAATTACGTGTTTCAGTCATTTTTATTTTCATTTTAAAAACAAAAGCCACAACTGCGCTGTTCAAAATTATTTAAAATACATGAAAGGAGGGAAGCTAATATTTCTATAGTTTGCTTGTTATGAATTCTGATTACAGAGAGGTTTTTGTTCATTGTCTCTTTTCATATATAGATAGCCTATTGTGCAGAAAGAATGAATTATTCTTCTAAGTAGAAGTTGGTTTAGTAGTCAATCAACTTCCTCAGTTAAAATGAAATGTCATCTGCAAAGCTTTTCTTGCCAATTACAGGAGTCCCTATAGTTTCTGCAGATGGCCTCACAATCTAAACCTCTGAAATAACTAATACAACGATTTTGCTTTAAAAGGAAAATTACATTCTTGTATCTCCTAGTCCTTTGCATAAAGATTCTTCTGTTCAAAGCTATCCGTGTCTCACAAGATACCTATAGCCGGCTTATAAAGCTTAATATCTTCAGGCGCCTAAGCTGCAGTGAGTCGTTTTTCTCTCCCACAGATCCCAATTCTGCAGGGTTACCTCGGAGCACAGACCCAACCAAGCGCCCTGAACAGGAAGCTGGTACAAATGGGAAGAGCTCCACCACGAGTCCCTTTGTGAAGGACCACTCAGGTAGGTACTATGAGGTTTCCCCTGGGATCAGAAAGGCTCTAGCAGATTCCCCTTTATTCCGAAATATGGGGTTTTTTAAGCATTAAAATGTCGGAAAAGCAAATGTTTTCATACTGAGATGACACAAAAGCCAGTTTTGATACTCTGATGGATAGAACTTTGGAACTCCTGGTTTTGGCAACAGCTGCTCTTTCCCCTCTTTCTGCAGTAGAAGTTAATTACATCTTGTAAGAGTATCACTCATTTACAGGAAAGTTTTTGGATAGGGCATTCTCTAAGCAGCTTTACGATGGTGAATGCTACCTTACATTTAGTACTCTGGCAGATGAACGAGTCTTTCTGTCTTTCTCTTCCCGTATAATACATTATCAAGTGGTTCTCGACAGCCATTTATAAAGTTTATTTGAAGACATCTATAATTCATATCCTTATCTTTTTACTGACCATATGAAGTCTACATATCATTGGCCAGTCTGTCACTAAATTTAAAGATCAAAAAAAAAAAAAAAAAGGAAGAAAAAACCAAGATAAACAGATGGGATGGTTCAGAACAAAAATCTCAAGGGTGCATTTCAGGTATTATGGGCAAGAAAATGAATAACTTTTAAAACACAAGTTCTCTGGAAGAAAATTCAGTGAACTGCAAATGTTACAAAGCAAAATTTGCTGACAGTTGATTTTGGGGTTCCCAAAAATGGCTGGCTATTTTCCTTGCTAGCTGCATCATTTGATATCATTGATATGACAGTTACTGGGCAGGCTTCAGCCATTTCCTGCTGAGGTTCCAGATGTTATGAGGACCTAGTATCTGCAGCATTGTTCTACATGTAAGAGAGTATCAAGAGAGTGAAGTCAGTTCAGATTTTCAAGTGAGAAGGTCTCAAGTAAATGTTGATTTAATTTTGTGACAAATAATGTGACAGTATTCAACAGGCTGTTCAGTAGTTGAGCCTTTCCTGACTACCTAATATGTGCTGTTATTTTTTTAAAAATAAATGTAAGATATGTAATATAAACAGATATAGTCCATAATCATTTTGCCCATCTCCCACACTGCCTCAAGCTCTTTTGTTTCATTTGTAAGCATGAGGAGTCCACATAAAGAGACACTAAGGACAGCTAAATCAATATCGGAAGAATAAAATAGCAGAATTGTATGACACTAAACAGTACCAGTTGTTTTGAGAATTACCGTTTCACTGTGTTAATTTTCCCCTTGCAGTCCTATCCCACCCCTTTCTGCTGCCCTGAGCTGGCCGGCATCTGTTAAAAGATGCCTTGTACATCAAAGGCTGCCTTGTCAGTGCCAGTCCTCACTGCTGATGGATGATGATGTATGAAACAGGGTGGCTTGGGAGCAGCACAAAAGTGAGACCAACAGACACAAAGTCTTGTTTAATATTGATTGCTGACTTCGGCTGTTTGCATTTAGCTATCTAACAGGGTAATTGGTTTGTCAAAGTATAGCTGTCAGTTAATTCTTCTAGCTTTGCTTACTCTACACATTTTTAAGCAGCGTAAACAGGTCACAGGATGGCAATAACTTTTGTCTGTTGTATTTCCATTCTTTCCAGGATCTAGCACAGATGGCAGTAAGGCTGGGCATTCCAGTATACTGGGTTCAGAAGTGGCCTTATTTGCAGGAATTGCATCAGGGTGCATCATTTTCATCGTCATCATCATCACTTTGGTGGTTCTATTATTGAAGTACCGGAGAAGACACAGGAAGCATTCCCCACAACACACCACAACTCTCTCACTTAGTACATTAGCCACCCCAAAACGCAGTGGCAACAACAATGGTTCTGAGCCCAGTGACATTATCATTCCTCTAAGGACTGCAGACAGTGTTTTTTGCCCCCACTATGAAAAGGTCAGCGGCGACTATGGACATCCAGTGTACATAGTACAAGAGATGCCTCCTCAGAGTCCAGCAAACATTTACTACAAGGTCTGAGAAACACTCCACCAATTCTGTGGTACAGTTGAGGCATAGAGGACACTCACTGGTCAAATGCTTTCTGTTGGGGTTTGTGATGACGCCTTGTGTGCTAGCATTGACTCAAGCACAGAGGGAAGAAGGCAACAGCTCTTTCTGTGAGAGCCAACTCGAGCTGGACAGCTAACCTAGTCTGTAGAATTCCTATCTCAGTGAATCGGTATTCACTAAAAGCTGGAAGACTTTTATGTAGAAGATGCCCATTCTGATTGCTGTACTCTTGTTACATTCATCATCCTCAAAGCCATGTGCTGCAGGCCTTCAGGCATGTACAAAAGCCAAGGGAAGATGGAGTGATCCGTGGATTTTAATAGCTCTAGGCATCCTGGGAAGGTGCTGTAGGATATCAAGCTTGAAATGCAATCTTCTGACTTTTGTGTGTCTCTCTCAGTGCATACTGGATTTGTCACACAGACCTTGGTGTCTAAGTAAGACTTGCTGAAGTTCTCTTGCTTTAGTCCATCACTGTTCCATTTATTTTTGTTATTCAGGGCTCTGCCATCCTTCACATAAGATTTTCTTTCACTCCACCTCCTGAATCACTAATGGAACATTAATGTTTAGAGATGCGTGCTCCATCCATCTACTACAGCAGCCTCACTTGAATGGGTAATGCATTTTTAGAAATTGTGTCTGATAGTAAGGAGCCTTCCAGCCAAAAAGTTAGGCTGTCAACAAGTCAAGAGTAGGACTGGGTGGTGGAGGGAAGGGCTGACTGCGGTTGTGATTGAATGCCGCTGCCTCAAAAATAGAAGCTGGGAAGAAAAAAACCATTTAGGTAGCACAGCACTTTGGTATGCTGCGTTTTAAGAGGCAAGTAGGAGACACAATAACACGTGCAGTGACTTAGAGCTGCATTTGAAGGAATTCACGGTTATCAAATACCAGTGTGCAGAAAAAAAATAGTACCCTCAGTACAGTAGAACAAAGGGGTATTGTTAGGAAGTGAACAAGCTTGGAGGGGACAAGACAAGAGCAAGGATATATTAGGGCAGGTCTGTTGCGGTACTGGCAATAAATTATACAGCTTCGAAGCTGTAGCAAAAATGTAGTCTGCTTCAGAAGACTTTTAAGCAGACTCAGCTGCTATACTGTCACATTATACTAAACACAGGGAAAGCATTTAAGAAAATAGCAGAGAGCCAAATCTAACCAAGGTGATTATAAGCCAATGGGTCAAATGAGCTGTAATGCTATCACTGGTAAAGTTTTGGGGAAAAAAACAAACAAAACATTTCTCATCTCTAAGAGTAAAACAGAATATTTTTCTGACTGAGCCTTTTGACACTTTGGTTTATCCTAGTGCTGTGCCTGCACAGTGCCTGTAGGTACTGTAATGGGCACAGCAGTTAGTTGGTGCTCTGTGGCAAAGTTAAAGCACATACGGCAAACCTCCTGCAGTCCATAAGAATAAAATAAATTAATTATGACACTGAGATGGAGAAGGAAGATATGTCTTATTTATAATAGGTGTATAGAACACAAGGGATACAAAGTGAGAGTTTTTCTTTTTTGTTTTGTCTTGTTTTTACTAATACATGTTTCGAGATTGCACAGAATCTACACCAGAAGATGTGAATTTCATGTGCGGCAATTAAATAGTCTTAACTTGTCATCATTCTACAGATGTATGTGTGTGTGTACATGTACATATATATATATCTATGTATGCATGTATATGCATACATTAAAAAGAAGAAACCGATTCTGGGAAAAACAACCACTATCCAAAAATAATGGTAATGAGAGCATATTTAAAAATAAATAAATAAATCCAAAGGCCTTTAATGGCATCACGTGAGAGAAAATTGGGAAATAGGCCCAAAGTGTCGTGAAGTCACATAGGTAACAACAACAAGGTGTGCCGGCGTATATATTCTGTGTTGTGTTTTCCCTTGCCTTATGGACTGAAGTGTTCTGTAGATTTCATTGAGATTCGTAGGGGGGGCAGGGGATCAGGTTAAAGTTTTCTCTTTAGCATGGCTGTTCCCCTACGTCTCCCACCCTGGGGAGGAAATAAGAAAACTCTACTTTTATATGTGCTATGCAAATAGACATTTCTAACATAGTCATGTTACTATGGTAACACTTTGCTTTCTGATTTGGAAAGAAAATGTAGCAACAGCATTTTGGGGTTCGTAAATCTCCATTGAGCACCTGCAAGAAAAGAAAAAAAAAAAAAAATCTGTCATAGAAATGATCACTCTCTGTTTCCTGGACCTGAAAATGACGTTGAGATGTTGGTCCAAATGAGAGAAACAAAACAAAAAATCCCAACCCATGGATCTGTGGAAGGTTACCATGGTGACTAACTACACTACATATGTAATTCTTTTCAACAACCCTTCCTTTCTGTGAATCCATCCATGCAAGGTTCTCTTGTAAGTCATTAAGATTTTATTTTGGGGGAGGGAAAGGAAGGGGTGGGTTTGCTGATCCTGATTTTTATCAAATTGAACCCATGCTTCATCAGCTGGCTACATTCTAGTTATGTACTAAACTGTGAAAAAAAAAAAATCAGATGAATTGCTCAAGAGCAACCTGCAACTAATTGAAAAAAATATGTACTGTGTGTCTGCTTTGTGTCTGGTGCAGAATTATGACAATCTACCAACTGTTCCTTTATTTGACGTTGGTTCAGCTTTGAAAATTACTGTAAATGCCTTGCTTGTATGATCATCCCTAGTCACCCGACTTGAAATTTGCACCATCATGTCTAAGTGAAGATGCTGTAAATAGGTTCAGATTTACTGTATATGGATTTGGGGTGTTACAGTAGCCTTATTTGCCTTTTTAAATAAAAAAGAAAAAAAAAAAACGTGAAAACAAGACAAAAATGGCTTTTCTTAACCAGATTGTGTATATAAAGCAATGTTGGTTTTTTATAAAGTCTGAGCAAGATGTTTTGTATAAAATTTGAATTTTGCAATGTATTTAGCTACAGCTTGTTTAAAGGCAGTGTCATTCCCCTTTGCACTGTATTGAGGAAAAAAATGGTATAAAAGGTTGCCAAATTGCCGCATATTTGTGCTGAAATTGTGTACCATGAATATTTATTTAAGAATTTCTTTGTCCAGTTTGTAAGTAACACAGTATTATGCTTGAGTTATAAATAATTTCTTCTCATTTTTTTATTTTGGTTTTTTTGTTTGTTTGTTTGTTTGTTTTGTTTGTTCTGTTTTTAAACTAGCCGGTAATAAGTTTGAAATCTGCTTTAGTTCCACACTGCAGTTAGCTCCCAGAAAATGAAAATTATGAAAGTCACATTCCACGTCTGTTTCAAACTGAATTTGTTCTTAAAAAAATAAAATATTTTTTTCCTATGGAAACCTTGCCTTCTACGTATGTTCTTTTTTTATTTTATTTTTGTCCTATATTTAAGTAAAAAAGCCATCAAGCATGCCTCTGCCAGCCCCTCCTTCCTTTCTTCCCTGTCTCTCCTCACCCATCTCTCTACCCTGGTTTCTCCTGGTTTGTAAGCAAAACAAGCTCCTTACAGCATACTGACTTCTGTTAACCTCCTTATTTTCCAGACTTTTGCTTACACATATCAATGGATTTAAAACACGCAGAAGTCAGTGAGTTTGTAGCAGGCACAGTAACCAGGTTGCCTGGATCATCTGGGAGGTGAGATTATAAACACGCAGATTAATTCCTAGAAATTAGTGGGAGGATTTATATTGTGGGTAGAGCCAGAGGAAAACAAAACAAAACAAAACAAAATGTGGACACTTCTGGGCGCTGTTGCTGCTGCTCATGAAGAGGAGGATTGAGCCTGGGACATTGGGGCTGAGTAAGAAGGGGAATGAGATGGAAGAAGCTGGGAGGAATGGTGAAGGATTAAAAAGAACGTGATGTCAAAACGTCTGAGCATGTGTCTTTCAGTGGGGCCACGCAATGTCCTGTCCCTGCTTTGCTGCTGTGAATAAGGCACTCTGAAGTCATCCGTTGTCAAAGCCAAGCTAAAGAAGATTGGTGCCAATGTACATGGGTGACGCAATCCTTAACACAAATTTTATGGTCGTGTTGCTCTAATTTTCACTTGGTTAATCAGTTCTTGCATTTAACAAATACCTTAATTTCTGGGAAAGTCCAGTCACCTTGAAAGTGAAGGAACTATCTTTCAGCGTGTAAGCAGTGCATAAATGGCAGGATCATCCACGGACTAACAGGTGGGAAAGGTCTGCAGAGGGGAAAGATGCATTCATCACTGTAACAACCGATGCACATTTTTCATTGAAGAAAGGCAGCAAGTTATTATGGTATCGGTCCTGCAATTCCCATTTGTCAAATTATTTTTTTTATGACTAGTCAGAGAAAAAGTGACTGACTGCAAAGGTAAACTTTGAGGCATTGTATGTGTTGCAGTAGCACAAGTGTTCTCAAAGCAGATTTATGCAAGCCCTAGAGACTACTAATAGTTGGACTAGCATGGCCTATTGCTGGTGGAGCTCATTTTATCAACCCAGCTTACAAAATCAGTGCTGAAGGTTGACCTTAGAGGGCAATTCACACTCAGGTTCCCCTCCTGCCTCTGCCACGTATTCCCTGGGAGAATTTCTTTGTCCAGCAGAAAGCTGTGCCCATGCTGGAGTGTGTGAGCATCTGCTGACTTCTCATGTAAATCACTTGGGCCTAATGCTGCATTTATGACCATGAGCCACCTCAAAGGAAATACTCCTGTATACTCAGAGGTATAGAAATACTTGGATGGATGAAGACTGCGCTCCTTGCTTTGTGCCTGTACGTGGGGTATTTCACTTGCTCATCTTGGTGGGTTGTGGTGAGGATTGCCATGTCAGTAGTGACTGCATGGCTCTCATTAATGCTGTGGTCCATACTAAAAGCTTTTCTGATACATTTTGTCTGTTAGAACTGCGACTCCTTAGCTTATTTAAGGTTTAAATTGATTGCTTTATTTTAGGCCTTGATAAACACCCAAAGAATTGTGATAAAATTAATTTGATTGAGTCAAGCTTACACGTCATTTTCATTTCTATGCCTCTTTTTTTTCCATCCATGATAAACATTATTATATAATTATAATATTTATAGCTAGCATGTATACTGACACCCCCACACACCTATTTTTGTTACTGTTTTAGCAATAAGGCAATAGAGTGTTGCTATAAATGGGGAATGAATGGTTGGCGGTGCAACTGTATAGATACACTTGGGGGAAAGGATGCTGTGTTAATGGGAGGGCCTTGCACACACATTCACACATAAAATTGAGCCCCCACTGACTCCGTTAAACTCATTTTAGTTAATGATAGTAAATGCCATTTAGTAAATAGCATAAGGCTATTAACTTATAACCTGTCTTTTATAACTTGCAGAGGAAGAAAAACATCATACTTGCATTTTGCACTGCTGCTGACACTGCACTATTAATTATCAAACAAGCACAAAATCAGAATTTACTGCCTTTATTATGAAACTGGCTCCCTGGCAAGAACTAGTCCAAGTCAATAGGCTTTGCTAAGTGGAAAATAAAATTACAATTCACAGTTGTTATCCATCTAGAGTGGAATAAGATTCTATTACATAAAAAATTGCTTCACAATGTAAGCATAACAGTGTTACTACCTGTGTTTAAAAGGTTGTACCTCTTTCTTTAGCTGTGCTGTGATGCATTGATCAAATGCTTGCTCAGTCAGCAGCATGCTCATTCTGTTCTGTGTGCACTGTAAATTTCCGTTTTGCAGAAAAGTTAAAAATTGTGTAGTGGTTAGCAAAATAAAAGAAAACAAAAACTCGTTTTTTCTCAGAGACATTCTTCACCTTTGTAGCCAAAATAGAAATTGTAGTGGGAAAAAGCCCAGGGTTTTAAAAACACCAAATGTACTCATTATACAGTTGGCATGTCATTACATGACGCATCAGATCAAAAATCAAGTAATATTTGTTTTGGAAAAAGAAGAAGGTTGAAGAATATACCGCAGTGTATTCATAGTTGTGCCATTCATAATCTGTATGGTGCCAGATTCAGCTGACTGAGCTATAATCTATGAAATAAAATAATATCTGTTTTTCACATGACTCACAGATATACTTTGATGCTTAATTGAAGCATAATGCAACCCATAAAACTGTGGGACTCGCAGGGGAACTAGAGTTACCACTGGAAGTGTAGTGTGCAGATGTTCCTTGCCTGTGCTTGGATCTTGCAATAAGACGTGAGGTGCTGGCAAATGCTTGTTGAAGAGAAGGCTCTGAGGTGACCTGACAGCCACCTGCCAGAATCTAAAAGGGAGCTACAAGAAAGAAGGGGATAGACTCTTTAACAGGGTCTGCTGTGATAGAACAAGGGGAAATGGTTTCAAGCTTAAAGAGGTTAGATTACAGTTAGATACAAGGAAAAAGCTTTTCACAGTGACTGGTGAGGCACAAGAATGGGTTGCCCAGAGATGTGGTGGATGCCTCATCCCCGGAGAATTTCAAGGTGAGGCTGGATCAGGCCCTGGGCAACCTGATCTAGCTGTGGATGCCCTTATTCATTGCAGAGGAGTCAGACTAGATGGCCTTTAAAGGTTCCTTCCAACTTTAAGGAATCTGTGATTCTAAATGGGGACTGGCAAGTTTACAACTTATGGGCAAGAGCCTGCCAACACCAGGTGAGGATGGGGAGAAGCTGCAGGTGGCTCTTCCTGGAGAAAGGCTTCATGCAGAGCAGAGGAAGTAGAGTAGAGGAAGAGAGTAGAGGAGAGGAGAGAGAAGGCCAGTGAGCCAGCAGCAGCTGCCCAGGGAAGAGGTCTGGAGACATCTGTAATGACAAATCCCTGGCAAAAATCAGACTAAAAAGACAAGCTCAGCTGTGGAAGGAAGAAGAGAGACAGTGTCTTCACAGCTCTGATAGAGGATCCAGTGGAGAACAGGTAACAGCAAGTAGAAGAAAAATGTTGGAGGAAAGGGAAATAATTTGTTCTGTTGGCTGTTATAAAAATGTGAGGAGACCAGACCAGGTTACTCTGCTGGACACAGAGAGGACAAAGACGCTACATGGAACGGAGAGTGGACACCAGAGCTTGGTGTTGTCTGCAAGCTGGGATGCTGTGAAAAGGGATCAAAAGTCTGCAGAAAAAAAGTGAGTAGCTGTAGATTATTAAAAGTCTGAATAGCACAGAACATTGTGCATAGCTTTTGAAACCTATGGAAAAAAAGCAGTATTTTCATAAGTACACTGAAAGAGCCTCATATACTTAGGGTGTTAAAGAGGAGTCATAAATTTAATAATATGAAGAATCCATTGAGAGTAGGAAAACTGATTGCTCCTAGAGCAGGCCTTCCTTGGATATAAATTAGCATCGTTCAGTTTGGTATCTGATCCTACTTATCATAGTTCAGAAGTGCACATGCATAAGCAATACTCATACAGATTTTATTATACCTTTTACGCTATAAGAAAGTGCTTTATAAGAGTGTCATCTTGAATATTATAAAGGCTGTACTAAACAACATATCAACAATGACATGCTTTTCTAAGATACTGCTATTAAACGCTATAACTATTGTAATTTGTGCAGTATTGAACATCATCAGCAATTTTGCTGTATCTGTTCATTAAAAATAGGTTGGACTACTATCAAATATATAATAAAAAATTGTTCACATTTTAATGTGTGTTTTTTTTTTTTTTTTTTTTTTTGTCCTCTCTTGCAGTTTTTAAACTCACTCCTTCCTACTCCCGCATTCAGTCCTATTCCATAAGCATAAATGGCAGGTCAGCTGTCTGCTGTTGTTATGTTTTCTATTCATCCCCACACACCATTGTCCCAGTACTTCTGAATCTTGCAATTAGCTCCAAATACTGAATGTTGGTTTTCTTTAAATTTTACTATTGGAATGTGGCATGTTGGAAGACATGAACAATTCAGTAATTATGCAGAAGAAATAGCATTTCAGCCTTTGTCACAGGGAAGGACACTAAAGGATGTGGAACAGGTTGTCCAGAGAGGTGATGAATGCCCCGTCCCTGGAGGCATTCAAGGTCAGGCTGGACAGGGCTCTGAGCAACCTGACTGAGCTGTATATGTCCCTGTTCATGGAATGGACCAGACAATCTGTAAGGGTCCCTTACAATCAAATTATTCTAGGATCCTCTGGGAGGCCAGAAGGCTCAGAAGTCAGAATATGATGCAAAATGTCTCCTTGTGTGCCAGTCTGAAAAAGTCTCAAGGTTTGGGGAAATCCGAATGATGATGCACAAATTAAAAAAAAAAAAAATTATGTGGGCTGTCTTTGTTTTGCATTCTCTCCATTATGTGCTACGTATCCTTTTTGTCCATAACCTATAAAGCAGATGTGAATTTTCCAGACTGCAAAACAGGCTTCAGGCTATAAGATTCATACTGCTAATTCTGGAACATCTACTGACTTTCCAAGACTGAGAAAATGGTAGCTGCATTCCTTTAGCCTTTAAGACTGTATCACACACCCTGATGCCATGCCCTGATCACCTGCTCAGTATACCAGCCCTGTCAGTTTCAAAGCCCTTTATCTTCCAAGATAAGGTTTCACTTCTGGACAAAGCTTTTGTTGCTCACTATGAAAGATTCTTTTCAAATGTTACCCTAGACTTTTCTTCTTTTATGTAACTGGGTCTGGACTTCAGCTGGTAACAACATTTTCATAAAGAAAACATTCTGATGGAAAACAGTTCTTGTACAAAGAGTGTGTTTTCTACTAAGCCCCTTATTTTCCAATCAGCTTTGGTTTGAATTTTTATGTGGCTTTATATCTTCCTTTTGTGTTTATTCAATTGCATCTTAAGGAAAATAGCGTACAGTGAAATTCCTAAATACAATTCAAATATAGCTCATTTCAGCCCAGTTGGTTTTACATCTCCATTCATCAATATATTATGATAAAATCTTTCAGGTTATATTTTCCTATTTCTTGTGCTTTTAAATAAATAAAATGTTAAGTTTTTAAAAATCTTCCCCCCCAGAAAAGTGTAAGCAGTTTGCTTTGGAAATTAATTGAGCATAATTAAGAAATGCTGATTGGTGTGCTGCTCAGAATTGAGTCAAGATGTTTCAAAGATGTAATGACTTTTGCCAATAGACAGTATTTTGCTTTGTTTTATTTCTGTCCATACAGAAAAGCAGAAAGCACCGCTGGTTTTACTGTCTGTGCAACAGCTTGGTGGCATCCACCTTGGGGCTTATTTATGTAGCTTTTAAGTCTCTTATGATGAGCAGTGATGAAATTAAAGTCTGAATACTTTGGCCACCAGTAGGTGTAACCTATGTGATTACACACAATACAAGAGATTTATACAGAGACATTGTTTCTGCAGGAGAAACATAAATCTCTTTTCTGTTCCCCTCCATCTGCCCTTTTCTAATGTGTTTTAAAACAGCAAACAGATTTTTCCCCCAGCCTCAATACTTTAAAGATAGGACTATATTCGTCAAGTTATATAACACTTCTGTTTTTCTCTGTAGCTGACTGATGATTGCAATGTTTCCACAGCAATCACTGTGGAAACTTCCTTCACTGAAGGCACAGTTAATAGAGCAGAGCTTACGAATATGTAGATGAGACTCAAGAGAACGTATTTTTGTGCTAATTTTATATCAAGGCTTTGGGAAATCTCTTACTGTCACTTGACTGTCACATTTCACTTGTGAGACATCACTGACAGATTGAAGCACCAATACAGCTTGGTGCTGAAAGGCCTTGTCCAGGCCTGCAGGCACTGTAGGGACTGATATTATTTTCTCTATATCACCAGCAATAAGGGACTGCACTGGGTTGCCTAGGCTATTGTATGGAGGCAGATAGGAGGTAGGGAGGCCTCAGTGCTGAGTGCTTTGATGGCTCTTTCTCAAAGCAAAGAGCTGCTCTGTGTTGCACAGACAGCGCTGGTGGTTGCACTGAGCAGAGATAAGTGCGAGGCCGAGCAGTGGTGACAAGCAGTTCAGCTTTCTGCAGATGACAGTGACAAAGGGACCACTTGGAAATCAAAAGATTCATCAGTGACTGATCATCTAAGGAGTGCAGGTGGGGGCCGATGCAGGGCTTTCAGCATGCCATAGTTCATCTGACTTCTCCCTCTGTACCTCTTTGCAAGCTCTATTTTGCCAGAAATAATAAATGAGGAGGAACTGGCTTGACTAAAACCTCAGAACCAGCCTGCGTGGTACAAACCACCGAGGCAGGAAGGAGCAGATGTCAGTGTCACAGTGAGGCCTTCACAGACCCTGGGGGTGGGCACCAGCCTTTCAGGACAGCGTACTGCTAGGTGGTGCAGGAAGGCCTAGTATTCAGTACAGGCAGACTCCGTGTGCTGCTGCTGGCTCCTGGAACACTGCTGGAACCAAAGGGATTTCTTAAATGTGAAGCGGAATTTCTCACCCATGCCATTGACTGATTTCAGTAGCATGAATGGTTTGGGCCCTTTTTTTCTTACAGATATGACTCTTGTAAAACTCCTGCCTGTTACCCACTATTTTAAGATGAATGGGAGTGTAGAAAGTTCTTTCCTCCAATAACAGTGAAAGTCAGGACTCTGAGAGTTCTTAATTGGTGTTTGAATTCTAGTTTTTTAAATCTGACTAAATTCTAGGCCTCAGTGGCTTTCTGTGGAGCTGAGTTTTATAGTTCAGTCACTCATCATGCAGAAGAGTGATTTCTTTGATCAGTTTTTAGCTTTCCGCCTTTAATGTATTTAAACTCTATTAGTGTCTTCTGAGACAGGGAAAACTCCTAAATTCTATCACTTCTTAGCATATTTAGACTACTTTTTTTTTTTCTTTGACAGTTTCATTCATGTCATTCTCATTCTGATAGCATGCTTTTTTTCCTCAATCTATTTGCATTTATGGAATTTTGCATGCCCTAAACTATTTTTTACTCTGTACTTTGAAATCTTTCTCGCTTTCTGTTGTATCCTTACAAAGCAAAGACACCAAGAATATATAGTTTGCTAGTTGAGATTACATGGCTTTTTCTGTTGAGCAATCTTAGACTAGGTGAGTAGGAACTACATATGAAACAATTTGGGTTCCATCATGACCAATTATTGTGTCCACAGCACTGTGGTAGACTGTTCCTGTAAAACATCTGTATCTTGCTTGGTGATAAGCACTTTCAGCTTGCCTTAATAGTAGTCGGATTTGAAACTACTCAGCACCTCTTAGGCATCTTATCCAAAGAGGATTATATTTTTGACTGCAGTCAAAAAGATTTAAAGGTTTCTACCTGCATTTCTCTACAACAAAATCAGGATTTCTTTCAGAATACATCGGTTGGAAATATTTCTCTGTATACTCTGTCATTGTATAGTCCAGCCGGATACATACAACTCCTTTTTCAAATATCCACTTTAATCCGCTTCCTTCCTCACAAACCAAGAGAATCATCCACACACCAACAATTTGCCTTACTCCTCAATCCATCTTTTGCAGACAGATCATGCTTGAAGCAAAGGCTGGACCCTTTCCTAGGTACTAGGTGTCACTGCCAGAATACCACCATCTCCTCTGCCTCTAAAAAAGACTCATTTGCCTTCCATTTTAGTTTATCCACCAGGGATGCAGGAGTCCTGCTTTTACATACATGGCCAGTATGATTCAGAGCAGAGATATAAGTATAGGATTTCATCTAAGTGCCCTATCAAGTCTTTTGAGTTTCTCTCTCTTTTTTGTTGGATTATCAACACTGGCTGAACAGCCAGGGAGGGCACAGAGTCTCTGCCATACAGCAGTTTATTAACCAGAGGCTTAGGGAGTGAGGTCCTTACCTGCTCATCCAGCCTCATGATTTATATGTAGTAGCATTATCCTGTTGCTCTTTGGTAAGAGAAAGTTAAAAACCTGACATTAAGGGAAATATCTTTCAATACGGAAGACAAAGCTCACATCACAGCAGACACTGCAAATACTCCTAAGCAGTCCAAATCTTGTCTGTACACTTTGACCCTTACATTATCCCAATTCAGTATATATTGTAAGTGGCAGTATACATCTTAGTGGCAGTGCACATATTTGCAAGGTCTCTGAGCTTTTGTCTCATTGATGATGGAGAGTGAACACTATTAGGAGTTTTTTCAGCAATCAAGGTACCTGCTTGTTTCAATAGGAGTAGGGGGTGTTGGTAGTGCCCATCTGAATGATTTAGATGAGAGCCTGACTACTTCTGAAGATCTGGAAAAGAGTAATCTGTCAATTTTTGTTCTAAATGGGAAGCTGAACTTTAAGTCATGGCTTAACCAAAGGGCAGCATATGTCAGTACTACAGCTGTTTAAAACCCACTTGCGCTTCACACTGGCATTTTGACAAATGCTATTGTGTTGCAAATACTTGATGACACAGTAAATCTAGGGCCATATTCAGCTGTGGCATATGCAGGCATAATTCCCACTGACTTTGTACCCGTCTGCACCAAAAAAAAATGTATGGGTGTGCATAGGACTGAAACAAATATACAGCACTTATAAGTTAACCTTCTGGCAGATTAAAAACATTTTGATGCAGTTGGTCCCTTACAGCAGGAAGTGTGAATGCTAAAAGCAGAAACTGAGGAAAAATTAGGAAATTCATGAGGTCTAGGAGACACCTGGAGATTTGAAAGACAGAACTTGAATTTCTGTATTGTAGGAACAGGCTGCTCTTTATACGTGGAGAAGGGCTCCCCCTACAAGGGCTCCCCCTTCCTCAAGATCCATTTGCTATCTTTCCTACTTTGTTTCTCATCTCTTTGCCAATTTCTACCAAAAGAAAAAAAAAAAAAACAAAAAACAAAAAACCCACAACCAACCTCAGAGGGATTGTTTTCTGCAGCTACAGCCTACAGGAGGCCTAAAAAGAGCATTAGACAAATATATCAGAGGATAGATCACGTTGCAAGGCTGTGGCTGCCAATGATGAGATCTTCAGTTTCTTAGTCACTCTAGGTCAGAAACCAGGTGTTACATTGTTGATCTCACAGCTGCTTGCCATCCCTTGCCTCTTCCCGTAACAGTCTCAGTCGTACAGTTTTCACATCTCCAGATGTTTAAAAATACACTTTTAAAGTACTTGAACAATAAAGAGCTCTTCTCAAAGTACTACTTTCTGTGCTGTGGCTGAGCCTGTGCTGATTCCTATACACTGATTTTTAGATGGCATTTTGAAGGCTTCAGCAAGTCTGGACACACATTTTCTTTGCTTAAAAAACCTTCTTAACTCTTTCAGCACTGTGATTTTAGATCCTCTGAGGTTCTATGAATATCTTAAGCTAAGAGCAGCAGAAAATAAATAATAGGAAATCAATAGCGTTCATTTTCTCAACAAGAGGAAAGGCAAAAAGGAAGGCTTATGTAAATGTATCTTATAAATTCAATTTTCTTATATGTTTTCAACCACTAAGAGCCAGAACTAGCTGGCTTGTAATTAATGGTCTGGCAGAAGGGGCAATTATGCAGAATGCACGATAACTGAAAAAAATACTATCCCATTTTAGCATTTTTGGGACTTTATATTCTAATAGTCACAGCCTGAAATGCATTAAAACAAATGACATCTACATACGGTTGGAAAAACAGAACAAGAGAAAAATGTTGTTTAAGGTTCAATGAATAAAATCTAGCCTCACGTTAAAGACACTTTATGCTAAAAGCAGCAGTGCCAGAGCTGGCATCAAAGACGATGTCAGCAGGAAGTGCTGAGGAAACAGCTGAGGCCTCGCACTTCAAAAGATTATCTCTGGGTGAGAGGTGTTCCCACCAACATTCAAGACTCACAGATGACATTTTCAGATGTCTTCAGTATTTTGCATTCAGGCAAACACACGATATATCCAATGCCATATGTCTTTTCCATCAGCTTCAGTTGCTTAGGTGTCTATAACCACTTTTGCTTCTCTACTACGAGGTGGAAAATAAATGTACGAAAGCCTCTCTGGTGTGCCTTGTTATTTTAGAATTATTTCTGGAAGATTTGGACATATTCCTCTCTCTCTTCCATTAGCAGAGGTGACAACTTTCAGTTTCTCAATCAAGTGTTGACCATTTTCTCCAGCAAGGACTCGGCCAACCTATCAGATCCTTGATACATGATTGATTTTACTTAGAAAAGGCTGTTTACAAGCTATTGCAAAAAATATTAAGGATGAGTAAACTAATTAATGAGCAGTGCATTTCCCATGGCAACATGAACAAAATTACTGTGAGATGAGGAGAGAATTCAGCATTGTTTTATATGCTGTCTTGAGTTCTGTTCAGACAGAAAAGGAGTAAGCTTCAGGTCACTTTATTGTTTCATATTTATCTGAGTCATTAAAGGAAGTTATCAGCTACTGAACTAATTTTTGTTTTAATTTCTTCCTGATAACATAAAGAGAAATAATAAACTTGAAAATTGCTAATATAGGGAATCATAGAATCATTTAGGTTGGAAAAGTCTTCTAAGATCATCTAGTCCAGCCATCCACCTACTTCCAGTATTGCCCACTAAACCATATCCCTAAGTCCCCACTGTCCCACAAAACCATCTACCTTTTCCTTAAACACCTCCAGGGACTGTGACTCCACCAATTCCCTGAGCAGCACCTTCCAGTGTTTCACCACTCTTTCTGAGAAGAAATTCTTCCTAATATCCAACCTGAATATCTAGAATTCTTACCTAACTCCTACTTTCAGAAAAATTTCTATGCCTCTAGAAGAAGAAGAAAAAAAAAAAGACTTTTTTTTTTCTCACCCCTAAAACACAGACTCCAGCTCAAATATTTATAATCTGAAAGAGAGATTCTGTGTCTTTAATATCCTTCACCATTTATTTATGAATGCAGGCCAGTTAACCACAGCTGAAGGGATGTGGGAGGGAAAAGCAGCCTTAGGCACAGCTGATGTAGGTCGGGGGTGTCCCACATGCAGAGTGTTGTAGGTATGGCAATGCTCAAACCTACATTCTAGGTGTCTGACTTCTGTGGTAGAATCCAGAGACAAATATGGTGCCTGAATTCCCCATCTAGTGCCTGGGGATAAATGAGTGAGTGATAATCTGCCCAACTAAAATCTGCTATTATGAGCAGGCTCTGAAGTCAGAGGAGTTAAAGCAAAAATTAAATGGAAAATACTTGGCCTGTGGGTTACTTGAAAGAAGAGAAAAAAGTAAAAGTGTGTGTTTCTTTAAATTTTCTGCTGACAGACGGGAGAGATAATTAGCCTACAGCTGCAGACTGGGGAGAACTGCTCTTTTCTTTTTTTTTTTTTTTTTTTTTTTTTCCTGCCTTGAAGCAGCAGGTGAAAGCCTGGAGAGAGAAGAAGCTGGGTGCCATTGACTTAATTTAGTTGCTTAAATTGAAAGTAGCATATAGTAACATAGAGAAATAGGGAAGTAGCAAATCTTCAAGACCAGGATTTCTAAAGAGTGTCAGTTAATAAACAAAGATGAGAATGAGTAGGGAGAAGTAAGGATTAAAAATATGTGCTTCCATAGCATCTTAGGTGCCTTAGGGGTGGCTCAACTAGATGTAAGCCCTCTCTCAGAAGTATTGCAGTCTGATGAGAAACGTGATATAGTAATGGAGAAATGGAATAGAAGATGGAGGAGAGTTTCCTAAAACATCATGCACTTATGTACTACTGTACATAGATGTTAAATATAAATTTTTTTTCCCTGTGATTTTTATATGCCCCCATGCATCACTCTACATCCTGCTGAGGCCTTCTAGTTTGCAGGCTTTCCTTGTGATGTTTGGATACTCACTTCTATTGAAAGCAAAAGCTCTCTGTCATGCATTGTTTGCAGCCCTTATTGTATTGTGAGAATCATTACTTTAGAATTCTATAAATGTGAAGATTATCTGATGTTTGTGTAGGGGAGAAAAAATATTTGTCTGTCTTAATATGTGAAGGTTTAGAAATAAGAAAAGGTAATAATAACAGTAAGTTAACAGAATCGTTTTCCCACATAATTTCTTATGATATGTGCTCTACTGGGCATTTGTTTGGAGAGGTTTTTTTTTTTTATCTGTATGAGTTGATAACATTTATACAGATGAAATTCTTCTCTTTTTTTTTTTTTTTCTTCCTTTATTTTTATTTTTTTTCCAGGCAGGATATTCAAAGTAGCCTGATCCCTGCATACTGATATTTTAATAACATCAGTGGGAGGACTTGTAGGGTGAGTTTAGATAAGTGTAGCAAACTACTGTACAAAATTAAAATGTATTAGAATGAATGAGTAAAAGTTGTCTGTCCAACACTTTCATGTGAAGATGAGAGAGAGCAGTGTCAAAAGGCTACCACATTGCTTTGTGGATCTGGAGATAAAGGAGATAAGGTTTCCATTAACTGTACAAACTGCTGACAATCACCATTTTCTCTTTCCTCCCATGTACCACTCACACACAGGGTCAGCTCTAGTGAAAGGAAACTTTGACTTCGTGCAGTCAACCATGAGTACAACCATGATGTATGACTCCACAGGAGCAACACAGACCTGGCCATGCTTTTCAGATCATGTACCACATGATGTGAATACCTAGAGCTCAATCTGAACAACCTTTACCCAAGGTTAATACTCACATGCTCTGACAGTTCTAGTTTTAAGAGGGCTCACTAGGCAGGGTGCTGGTCCAGGTGAAAGAAAGCTACATTATCCTGTGGCCTGTGCTGGTTTTCCATGCTCACATACTGCACCTGAGCAAATAACACAGCAGGTGCTTGGGAGCTGTTTAAGAGGCAATAGTGTCCAGGAACTAGGTCAGGTCAGGAAACAAGCAGTTATTACTCGAGTTTTATGTGTATACATTTAATTTTAATTCTCTTGTTATGTTAGGAAATTATTTTGTTTCTGAGATGCAATGAGGTGTGTACGTCTTCCAGCATAGCCTTGAGGTACTACAGAATGTTGTGAGTTTTTTTTAAAGCCTACACTAACAGCCAGTATATTTGATATACCATCACATCAGCAAATTTATATGCTTTCAATTAAATTTCTATTTGTTCTAGAATGGCTCTTCATATTAACACATAAGAGCAGAGACAAATAGAATCGCAAGCAGAAGGAGGAGGAACCCTGGTAGAAAAGTCCTAAAGATTTTGGATAGCTTCTTAGAGATTTTGCATGAAAATCTGTGAAGAATTCTTTTGTCACTGGGCTAAAGAAGAAGAAGAAGAAGAAAAAAAAGATTGCTTAAAAGCCTTGAAAGAAGTGTTAACAACTTGGTAGTAGGCATCATTTTCCTTTTGTTAACGAGATAAATAGTTATTGTACTTAGGCTTTTCAAAGATTGTACTAAGTGGCAAGCTCCAGCTCTTTGCTTGCTTATTTATTTTTATAAATTATTAGTGATGTATTGGATGCAAAATCATTTGAAGGATTGCATATTTATCCAGTGAGTATATATCTCAAGGCCCATGTTAGGTTTCTGGCAGCAGATTGAAGCTCAGCCATGCCCACACACCTGCATGAAGTGGGTGGTTTTGCTCCTTGGATCGTGTGGATTATCTCCACTGTAAGGTATGCATTAATAGAAAAGCAGAGCAGGCACTTTCCATATTCCCTTTTGGAATTAAGAAATAAAAAGGAGCTTGCATACTTGGCTACCTTAGAGCAAACATTAAGAAAAGAATGTTCATGAGGAAATGGCCAGGAGTATCATGATGAAAGAAGAATAATATCACTGGGCCAAGGCCAATGGGATGAAATTCAGCAAGACCAAGTGCCGGGTCCTGCACTTTGGCCACAACAACTTCAGGCAATGCTACAGGTTTGGGACAGAGTGGTGTGAAGACTGTGTAGAGGAAATGGACCTGGGGGTGTTGGTTGGTATTTGGCTGAACATGAGCCAGCAGTGTGCTCAGGTGGCCAAGAAGATCAATGACATCCTGGATTGTATTGGAAATAGTGTTAGCAAGAGCAGAGAAGTTCTCATCCATCTGTTCTCAACACTGGTGAGGCAGCACCTTGAGTATGGTGTTCAGTTTTGACCCTCTCACTGCAAGAAAGACATTGAGGCCCTGGAGTGTGTTCATAGAAGGTCAGTAGTGAAGCTGGTGAGGGGTCTAGAGCACAAGTCTTATGGGGAGCGTCTGAGGGAAACTGGGATTGTTCAGTCTGTGGAAGAGGAGACTCAGGGGAGGCTGTACACTCTCTGCAACTACCTGAAGGGAGGACTGGGAGTCAACCTCTTCTCCCATGTAACTAGCAATACGACTAGAGGGAATGGCCTCAAGTTGTGCCAGGGGAGTTTCAGGTTGGACATTAGGAAAGACTTCTTCTCTGAGAGTGGTCAGGTGCTGTGGTGGTCTTCCCAGGTAGGTACTGAAGTTACCATCCCTGGAGGTGTTCAAGAAATGTTTAGATGTTGTACTGAGGGACATGGTTTAGTGGGAAATATTGGTGTTACATGGTTGGTTAGTCTGGATGATCTTGGATGTCTTTTCCAACCTTGGTGATTCCATGATTTTATAATGAAAAACCATTTTAATTGTACATGTATCTTGGAAATACCATCCCCAAAGGCTCTTGAATAGCAGAAGATATTCATTTTGCTCCTTCGCTGGCCACTTGAAAAACAACAACAGCAAAGCAAACTAACAAACAAATAAACACAACAAGAAAACCAAGAAAAACACCACTGAGCGGTGCAGTCAATACGTTGGAAGGAAGGGAAGCCATCCAGAGGGACCTGGACAGGCTGGAGAAGTGGGCCCATGGAAACCTAATGATGTTCAATAAGGCCAAGTTCTGGATGCTGCACTTGGGTCAGGGCAGTCCCAGATATTTATACAAACTGGGGGATGATCTCCTTGAGAGCAGCCCTGCAGAGAAGGACTTGGGGGTCCTGGTAGATGAGAAGCAGGACATGAGCCAGCAGTGTGCGATTGCAGCCCAGAAGGCCAACTGTGTTCTGGGCTGCATTAAAAAAGGGGTGGCCAGCAGGGAGAGGGAGGTGATTGTCCCCCTCTACTTGGCTCTTGTGAGGCTCCAGGCCTGGGGCCCCCAGTACAGGAAGGACGTGGAGCTCTTGGAGTGGGTCCAGAGGAGGGCCACTAAGATGATCAGAGGGCTGGAGCACCTCTCCTATGAGGAAAGGTTGAGGGAACTGGGCTCATTTAGCATGGAGAAGAGAAGGCTCCAGGGAGACCTCACTGTGGCCTTCCAATACTTGAAGGGAGCATACAAACAGGAGGGGGAACAGCTGTTTATGAGGGTGGATAGTGATGGGACAAGGGGAAATGGTTTTAACTGAGACAGGGGAGGTGTAGGTTGGATATTAGGAGGAAGTTTTTCACACAGAGGGTGGTGACACACTGGAACAGGTTGCCCAAGGAGGTTGTGGATGCCCCATCCCTGGAGGCATTCAAGGCCAGGCTGGATGTGGCTCTGGGCAGCTTGGTCTAGTGGCTGGCGACCCTGTACATAGCAGGGAGGTTGAAACTTGATGATCACTGTGGTCCTTTTCAACTCAGGCCATTCTGTGATTCTATGAACCAATCTCTTTCATGGTGAAATTATGTGCAATATGTATATTTTGATTAATTTTAGCCCCGAAAAATTTAATTTTTAGGCTATAAGAAATATATTGATCGTTACCTCAATTTTGAATTTAATACTTGCCTCAGGAGAGGAAACAGAATCCAGGAAAAACTGTCAGTCCTGGCATCAATTTGATCAGTTATCACAGTGCAGTGCTCTAGCAGATAACAGTTTAATCAGGAATTTGAAGAGCGGGGAATGCAGAGGTACTCTGCACTTCAGGAGGAATTCCAGAAGAAAAACAGGCAGAAAGGCTGTCATTCAGGATAGGGTGGATTTGGTAAGTGCACATTATTAAGCAACATCATTAAGATCAAAAGCAGTGGGAAGCAGGGAACAAGATTCTGTAGAAATCCACTTCTTGTCCACTTACCTATTCTATTATTCCTTTGCACAGGCAGTTTGAAACTGGGAGGACTGTTTGCAGGGCGTGGCATAGAGAAACTAGAAAATGTTTTTTGCTACTCAGAAATATCTGAGTCCTTGGGCCACTAACGACAGGGGTGCTGGGAAGGCAGAAGTTAATCTTAGTCGATTGGCTATATTTGTACCACATCTATTTTGTAATGCCATATGAATAAGACATAGAACAGATGAATTATTTGTTTCTTTTTTTGTTGTTTAATTACATCTTTTTTTTGCATTACATTTTCTGAAGATATTTTATTTTTCTGGCACTGAAAGTGTCACAGTAGTTTCTATTAGTGTTGTCTTGTATCAAGGAAACATGCATGCTACCACAAGGCTAATTGTGTGATTTAAAAGCTCTTTGGTGCTTTGTCACTGTAGGCTTACATTACTTTCCTCTTACAAGAGAATTATGACTGCTGTTTTTTGTTAAATTTGTGCAATATCTGCTATTTTTCTTAATGCAATATGCAACTATTGTGGACAGGCAGTTAACCACTAACTTCCCTTTCTTTTTATTTTTTAGGTGTGCTCATGCTGTAAAATACTGTGCAACTTCAAAAAGATTTAAATGAAAGAATAGATTGAAAATAAGTAATTACATGTATGTCTCACACTTTAAACTTTTATCTTTCATGCACAGCCAAAATTAGATGATTATATGTTATTTTTCCTTCTTTAAACTTGTATTTGAGCACTTATTTAAAAAAAAAATTCAAGTCCAAACTAATCAAGTCCACACCTTTTTACATATATCCACTCCTCGAGGCAGAACAACTATGCAAATTGTTATACTGCTGCTTTATTTAAAATAAAATAAAATAAAATAAAAATCTACCTTTTCACAGAGTCGCAGAACTGAAGGAATTGGAAGAGGTCTCTGGAGATCATTGAGTCCAACTCCCTACTAAAAGCAGGTTCCCTAGAGCAGATCACACAGGAAAGCAGCCAGGCAGATTTTGAACATCTCCATAGAAGGAGACTCCTAATGGAGTTCTAACGGAACTTCCTGTGTTCCAGCCTGTGTCCATTGCCCCTTGTCTGGGCACCACCAAAAAGAACCTGACCCCACCCACTTGATTCCCATCCATTCAATATTTATAAGCACTGATAAGATCGCTTCTCAGCCTTCTCTTCTCCAGACTGAACAGTCCCAGGTCTCTTACCCTTTCCTCTTAAGGGAAATGATCCAGGCCCCTAATCATCTTTGGGGCCCTTCACTGGACTCTCTCCAGTAGTTCCCTTTCTTTCTTGATCTGAGAAGCCCAGAGCTGGACACAATGCTCCCGATGTGGCTTTAACAGGACAGAATTGAAGGGGAGGATCACACCCTCAGCCTACTGGCCGTGATCTTTTTAATGGACTCCAGAATACCATTGGCCTTCTTGGCCACCAGGGCACTCTGCTGGCTGACAGCCAAACTGTTGTCCACTAGGGCACCCAGTTCCTAATCCGCAGAGCACAGTTTGTTTCAGTTTGTTTTTGCATGTTGGTCAGGATGAATATGATCTTTTCTCACGTACTTGGCTGTTCAGTCTCATCTAATTTAGCTCACTGAGTGTCAGTTTATGCATGGGCCAACTGTGCAAAGCAAAGTGCTAAATGAAAGAAGCCGTCATAGCCTGGGGCTATCAGTTTTATTGCTAGGACAGCTTATTTGACTGACAACATGATCAACCGATGTTTCCAACTCAGATGATAAAAATGGGAAGATTTGAACAGGATCATCATTCTTATATGATTAAAATGAAAATATTTGTTGAGTTGCCAGAGTTTAGTAATCTGACAGTAGCCACTGCAGCTTTTATCATGGAGTAAATCCATGTCAGATTCAACTCAGCTAATCACAGGTCAGTTTAAACACTACAACTGTAATCTTTATCTCTTTTTGTCATCGAGCTCATTTAGGCACATGAGTTCATTGACGCCAGGCTCTTGTGCAACAACGTATAAAGGCAGAAGAGGTTCCTGGATTACTTCATAACTGTGAAGGCCTTGTTAATCTTCTAAAAGAACAATTTACAAAAACTCCTCAAAGAGCCTGAAGGTATCCTAACCCCACACAGGGAAGGTGCCAGTCAGTCACTGGAGTGGGTCACAGGGGTTAGCTGAGATAAAGGAATTTTGCAAACCCTGCATAGAAGCTGCATGACTCAACATACTGAGAGGGAATGAGCTCAGTCTGCTGAGCAGTTTAATGTCCTGGAGTAATGAAATGTTAAGTCTTCTCCAACAGTGGCTTGTCAAAAAAACAATAATAATGAAAATGAGATCCCCTTAGGAGAACTCTGGAAAGTTTTGCTCTGAAAATTTAAAATCTTGAATTATTCTAAGATGAAGTGATAATTAAATCCAGTGAGCTCCTGTGGCATATTTTGCAATCAAATTAAACACTAAGAAATATTAATTCACCCATTTTTATCCATTGCACACAGCTGAAAGAGTTAACTACTGTTATTCCTGTGGAGCATTATGATTTGTTGGGGAGGAAAGGACAGCTTGATCCAGAAAGCATGCATTTAATTTTACCTCAAATTATGTTTCATTTATTTATTGTTTTAGCTTCACATTAGATGAAAATTAGAGCACTCAAATTAGACATTATCAGTCATGTGGAGGTGTAGTGAAACTAACTTACAAATGGTGTGTACACACGTATGTGGCACAGTATGTGCTTCCATGTTCACACTTGTGTAATCTTCAAATGCTCATTTTTAATTAAAACTCATTAAATTAATATCTAGGAAAAGAGGAAGGCAATTTTTCGTAACTGCTCCTTTTCAGAACAATAGCAATTTATAAGGAGTATGCAGAATATTTAAGAAACAAGTAAAAACAGGTAGCTTATTATAATTTTTTTCATGTTATGCATTTACACTAGCAGAAGGTCTGTACACTTAGTCTATGACACGTTGCAACACTTTTTCTAGTTAGAGCTTATTTTTACAAGCTTTGCTCAGGTACAGCAGTATGAAGGACAACTCCAGTTCTGCCTGAAGAACACTATTATAATTGCACTGGTCCTTATTATATTTAGTAATATCCAACATAAAGTGACTTGGTATTAAGTCATTTCTGGAGCACAACTTTGAAACTTATCTCAGAAAATGTACATAATAAGAAACTGAAATATGGTTTCCATACAGGAGTAATATTTAGACAGTTGTATTGTAACTGCATACTGTTTTTCCTGAAGTAAAATCCATATTTAAGTGCCTGCAAATATGAATCTGTGTTCCAAAAATCAGCTATATAATCAGACTTGACAAATGAACTTATTGATTACTTGATTTTCTTATATATGAAAGCCTTAATCTTTTATTTTGAAATACACACTTCTATAAGCACAGTGATAACTTGCAGACACAGTTCACAGATAAATATGATAATTCACTTGACCTTTAGTAAAAGCTTGAAGATGGATATTCAGCCTCCATTTGGACAGATAGTTTGTGTGGTTGGGGCATAAAGACAGAAGAACTTGTGTTATATAAGTAGATAAATCCCTTCCTGAATTAAATATTTGTAGGTTTTATACATATTAATCTATTTGACTGGGTCATGAAACCCAATAATTTGCTCTTCTTCAGCATAGCCCTTTTTCCTGTATTCTATACCACAGAGATGCCACATCGAACTGCATTTTCTAATCCTGTTAGAGCTGTATCTGTTATGATGTTAATTGGTGGAAAATAGCATTTAATAGTTATCCTGTGATACAGTCTTTTTCCTTCATCACAAGTTTGTTTTGTATCTCTAAAGCTCAGATTTTCCTCTGGCTTTAATTCAGTGTGTTTGAAAATTCAGAGCCTCAACAAAAGTATTAATGGAACAACTATATCTTCACCCCTTATTCGTGACTAACACAAAGAAAGCATAGTCTATCTCTCTTCTGTTTCTAGGTAAAGGTTTAGAATGGCTTTTAAAATATCTTAGACTATTTTTCTCACTTTGTTTATCCGATATGATCAATTTATACCAGGCTTTTTGCCAGTCTTCATACTTAACTTACCAGTTTGCTTAGCTCTGCAGAATCTTTCTTGTACGGTTTTTTTCCCTTCACACAACCCTCAACACAGGTGAAATTCATTTCTCAGCCTAGAGCCAGATCAAGACTCGTGTGTTAACTTATTGCTTAAATTTATAGCAATATTATAAGGAATTCAATTCATTTTAAGTGCCTGGTACGGTCCTCTGGACAGGTGTGAGTTTCAACTATTAAGATAAAGCTCTCTTTAGCTGGAAAACTTGCAGCTTTGGCTGTAGTTTCAAACAACTTAAACTTTCGGTTTCCTTTCCTATAAATGCAATAACAATGAGTGAATCCCGTGGTAATGTGATGCTTCAGCTTCATTTGTATGGAAGACAAACAGTAGCTGTTACAAGAGCTTCAGAATGGTGTGGGGGGACTAAAATATCCAGTAGTTTCAGTATTTGCTGTACAGTGAAATAGTTCAGAGCTTTCAGAAAAAATTGATTTGACTTTTGCATTTTTATTTGATAAACAGTTGAATTAATGGTGGAAAGCAGCTACTAAGAAAATTTTTTATAATAAAGATATGAAAAATGAGTTAATTTCACTGCTTGCCCTCCTGTCTTTATATGTGAAGAACTCCATACTAGATCTATGTTGAATTAGAACTGTAAAATATTGTTCTTTTAATATATATATACTTAAGTATATAACTTTACTTTTTATGTATAACTAAAATTATAACTTTATATATATATACACACTTAAGAGAGGAAGGAAAAAGAAAAAAAGCCCCCATCAGTCTAGCTTTCTTTTTTTCTTTTTGTCTTTTTTATTACTTCCAAGGAACAATTAAATTCTTAACTGAAAAAAACACATTCTCAAAGCACATTTTGACATTTTCTGCTCTCTATTTCAATTTGAAATTCAGGGAGATTGAGTAATGGGCAACATGATATTTTTTATTTAATTCTATATTGCAAGTCATGGTTTCTGATCCATTTTAATTACAGCTTTTTGCATAATGACATCATTATCTGCGACAAACCAAGACTTCTATTAGAAATTAAGCAGAAGATAGAACTTATAAGCTACCCTCCTTCCCCACAGTGCAAGACTGATCACATCCATATTGATCTTACTGGTTCTTTATTCTTGGAAGTGCACTAAGAAGAGTAAAGGAGAAAAAAAAATCTTGGTGTACCTTTCAGATCTCATGTTTTGAGCATCCTGTTCAATCACTTCAGTCTGTAGCTAGTTCAATGAAATCAGAGGAGTTATGCTGTGGTCCTGGAGACAATGAAGGTTAGAGGTGTTGGGTGCAAATACAGATGGAGGGTGTCTTCTCATCAGGCTCTGTGAGAAAAGGATTCCCTCTGGAAGACGTATTTCCTGGCTGCAGCTTTGTGGAACAGGCCCTCCTACCTGATGTGGCTTATATGCATTGCTCTTGAATACCTCTCCTGTCACTTTTGGGGCACAAATTCAACATGCAGGTGTGCTGTGTCTTGGTGCCTTGTTAGGAATTGTGTGTCACATAGAGGTGTATTTACCTGGTCAGACTTGTCCCTGGCTGAGGGTGTGCAGTCCTGCATACCCACAGGAAGCCAGTATCTGAAGGGTAGATTTAGTACTGGCAGCACCTGCTAACAAAGGTAGCTTTTATGAAATGCTTCCTAGCAACACTCTGTCTGTGGAACAAAAGCATCCATTAACTGAGCACAGCTTTATAAAAACAAAAACGAAAAAGCGATGCAGTAATGAAAGTAAAATTCAGTAATAATCAGCAACTATTGACAATTTAGACAAAAGAAGGAAGATGAATTTCAATTAAAGAAAAAAATTCAGTATTTCCCTTCCATATTTTTCCTTTCGTGAAGAAGAGAAGATCAAAATGCCCCTCTTTCCCAGTGTTACCTACCCCCTCTGCTGTGATTTTGGCACTAATGAGAAATACCCTCATGCAGGTAACATTGTTTTGTCACTTCATTTCTTATGTATTTCCAGTGTTATATTTGAACTTCTGATTCACCATCTATGAAATCCAATACTTGATACACTAGACACTGTTACTGCATTCACTGTTTTTGTCACACTTCCTTCCTCTCTTAATATCTTTCTTCACAATTACTCAGTCATTATCTTCCCTATTATCCTGTTTCTCTTGTGCCTTATCTCTATTTCACTCATCTTTTCCATCCCTGCAGCTGGTCTCTCTCTCCTGTCACCTCTTTGGAGTCTAAAATCAGGCATGTGTCATCAAAGAAATATATCATATGCATTGATTTTTTTCTGAGTGCATCTGCTTGTCTCTTTAGTTCTGCTACTTGATCTTTCAGTACCATGAATGATAACATTTGTAAATGTTCAGTTTTGTTTCAGTATTTTATCCCTTCATGGGAAAAAAAAAAAAAAGTTTTACTGCATAGCTGAAAATCTGTCATCACCTGAAAAATCCTTGCTGCATTGTACAAATGCTAATGATGATTTACTATGCCCACATGAAAAGCTAACTTTAAGAAGAGGTTGTACACCATGTCTATGGAAACTGGCAATTTCTTATTCCAAGCCTATCTCTGCTGAAGATAGAGCAATTTGCTCTGATGAGAAGAAATTAGCTCAGACTGCTGCCACTGGAGTAGTAATGATGTCTGAGCTAACTAGGTTAAGTTAGTCCAGATAGCTCTGTGCTTCAGGGAACTCAATTCTGAGCAGCCATATCCTAGGAAGAGAGATAATTAGGAAGCAGTCTAAGATAACGGATGGCAGAACTTCATTTTCTTCAAGGTACTGCGGTATGTGCCAGAAAACAGATTTTTGACTTAGTGCTTTTGAATGCCTAAGATCTGTCCTCTAAAAAACTTAACCGAGTATGGCTGCACAAAGATAGAACAATCAAAATCATACACTCTGTTCAATGTAGTGGAAGTGCAAGTGTTCTAAAGGACATGTTTGAAATTACATTACCTCCTGCTTTGCAGAGGCTTTTCTTACTTTCTTCATTATGAGGATGACAGAGACATTTCTATTTTCTTGGATGTTTTGGGTAACCAAACCTCAATAGTGACTTCATCCTGACCTTCTTGTCAACCCTTCTGGTTATTGTATTTGAAGGGCTGAAGAAAGTTCTTCACATCTCAGAAAGCCTAACAAGATGTCCAAGGAATCTTTGGAGATATAAATCTAGATCTTCAGTGCCTCTTCATTTTCTTTCCTCCAGACCCTTACTGAGTATCTGAAATAATGATCTTATTACGCTTAAAGGAAATGAAGATTGTTGCATCAGCCTGTATCATGGCAAACAATGATGTTTCCTTAAGTTCTGTTTCATAGATATTAAACAAGTTTCTGGTGAGTGAGAGAGGATTTTCATAAACATACAGATCTGACTATGAAGCAGATTGATTTTTTCATTTCTTTTTTTAAATAATTATTCTGACTTTGCCACTGCTAGGCGTAGTTGGTCCATTCCACGAGATTCTTCTGAAAACAACAGCAGATTTTCTGATCCCCTTTTTTCCCCTGCTTTTTCCACTTCGCAAGATTTAAGATTTTTATATTTTTTCCTTAAAAGTCACATTTATGGCCATTTTTTAATCTTTATCTAAAAATGCAAAAAACAAACAAACAAACAAAAAAAAAAACCCGAACAACTATAGAGAAGATCTATTCAGAAAAATAGTGTATTTAAGGGTATCCTGCAATTAAAGAAACCACAGGTATGAAAAGATGGGAAGCGAAGTCATCAACTCCATGGACCCCAAGCAGTCAGAAGTAGATCCTGGTCCCTCTACAGTGTGGAGAAGAGATTTCTTCCTGGTGAAGGTAAGACTTAAATTGGAAACATCAAAAACCCTCTTTTTGCAGTAACTGCAGTAACAGCCAAATCTCCACTGGAGGGTGTTGCACTGATGGAGAGGATAAGAAAGGTCAACAGCATTGGCCCCCATTAAGGATTGTCAGTGAGGGCTGCCTGAACAGTGAGATGCTTCAGTTGCAGGAGATACAGAACAACAACTCTGGCTCTGAGAGCCCCAGCTGAGGGGCAAATATGAAGAATTCATAATTTTTTGAGGCATGTGATAAAATGCCGCATGACCCATACAGATGTGCGTTAATTGAAATGCATCATTTTCAGGGCAAACTCCAACTGGAGTGAATAAACATTATCAATCAAGGTTTACCCACTTGTATACAACAAACAGGTATACAGATTGTAAGATAAATAGGTATAGGACCTGAGAGATTATTGTATTTACAAAAGAGTAATGAAATAAAGAGCTTACCCATGTCCTAGGCTCACAGAAGGGCTCCAAGAGGGGTGATCTCCAGATAGAGATCCTTCCTCCTTGGGAGTCAGCCAGGCTCCACCCCTTCCAGTTACTCAGGTGAAGTTGCATTCACCTGTGCCTCTGTGGCTGCCTCTGCTTGCCTCAGGTGGTCAACCAGAGGTTCAGGCTGTGATTCAACAGTTCCCATACAACTTGAAACCATCATATAAGGGATGCACTAAACTAAAGAAAGAGGAAGACAATATGCACACGCATGCTGTGGTCAGAGTGCTTTCTCATACCTGTTTCAGAAAGCTGTACTTGGAATGAAGCCATGTATAAACAGAACAAAGAAACGGGTGAACAAACATCTAGCTGCTTCACGTGGGAATGGTGACCATCTCCGCAGCTACATGCTGTCATAAGACAGAGCAGCCTCCTGAAGAGAGGCTGAATTCCTACAAATATACAGGGGCAATCAGGAGCAAATACAGGCATAGCAGTTGACAGTTCACTCCACATCTTTTTATTATCCTTTTCCCTTCCTTCTCCTTTGGTTGGGAGGCACTATACAGTCTATCAGATTTTAATGGAAACCATTTGTGCACGTACTAAATGTTGTGAGCATTACCTACCTGGCCCTATTGGATAATGATTTGGATGATGGTTATCTGCATATCCTGTACTCTGAATATTACACTTGTCTTTCTCCCTTCTCTCTGAGTAAATATGTATTGAATTGAGGTAGAGTTCAAAAACATTACACTGGGCTGTGATGGAGTCAAGATGTAAGGACATCTGTCAGAAATAACATCATCGCTAATATTTTCACAGTAAAGTTTCTCTTTATTTATATGTAGAGTGGGAAAATGATTCTCATATATGATTTCCCCTTGTCTCAACAGCAGGCTTTTCCTGAGGAAAGGCAGTTGGCTGAGATTTTAACCCTTTGTCCCCTTTCTTTGTTTTCTTTGGCTACTTGTACAGCAAAAATTATTATTTTTTAAATTAGAGCCAATTATGTTACTCACTGCAGATGTCTGACAGACCATCAAAATTTAATTGCCACAAAAATTGCTTGCAAAAAATCAAACTTACCTATGGAACATGCAAGATAATGACTCTCTCTTATTTTGTAAGTCTATTTGATAACAAGTTACAAAATAGGAAAAATATAAAGAAAATGAAGATGATCTTTATTTATTCCTGGTACCAACACAAGTGTTCTCATACATCTTTCCACACAGATAAAAACAAGAATATTTGCTCTAGAGAGCTGATAGTTTAATAGAAATCAGATTTTATTTTAAGATTTGTTCTACTCAGAACCAATGCTTGTGTGCAAAACTGTGAAAATTTAGAACAGATAAAAAGAAAGATTAGGATATATTAGAACTGTGCATTATGAAATATGTTTATTATGCCACCTTAATGGCAATTGGCTTTCATATATGACAATATCTTTCAGTGAATAATATTACTAGATAATTTAATGTAGAAATTTCCAGCTCTATCAATGTTATCAGAATTGCAATGGTATCATGGAGACTAGCTAAAAAATAAAATGAACCATACACAAAAAGTTATTTAGTCAAAAGTATGTTTCCCAGCTTTTCAGCTTTTAAAAGAAGTAGATTTAAAAAAATAATACCAATATTCCCTCCCTATATCACATATGTTCACGATTAAAAATATGTTTGAAAATACCTGCAGAAGTCTCCTGTTTTAACATGAACCTGGCAAGAGTCGACTAGTCATTTTACCAATAAATTCCTGTTGTTTTTATTTCACTCTTGCAAAACAAAGATTAGTGGTTGATTGCAGTGAAATTCTGACACCTGTGAAGTCCATTTGTTTATTAGTCAAAATAGTCATAGCTTTAGCTTTAAACATTGCCAATGGGGATTTTGTTCTTTTTAGATGTAACCTGCCTTGACTTGCTCAATCTTTGACGTGTTGGGTGGACATTAATAGAAAGAACAAGCTATACTGTTGAAAACAAGAGGAAACGATGTTATTGCAGCACCTGAGCCTGTTTAGGGCTGAATCCAACAATCTCTGAGCTTAATGTCAAAGTTCCTCCTGATGCCAGTGGCACAGGAAACATAAAAGGAACAATAAGTTTTGCTCACTTTTCACACGGAGTAACCCTCATAACAGGGAAGGGGACCTCTGTGAGAATGGAGAAACTTGTGCAGACATAAATGTCATCCACAAAATAAACTGTGTGCACTGAAAATATTTTAATCCTTACTGGACATATGACTGATTTTATTTCAGTTAAAGAGAACAAAGCTTATGAGTTACTGGTTGCAGAAAGTAAATGAAGTGGTAGATCTTCAGACTTTGTCCTGTATTTGGAAGGAGTGGAGAAAGGATTTGCATCTTTATTTAGATGTTCCTGCTGCTTGTGGATCCCAAGTATGAGGGGCTGCACTTGATCATGAATGCATGTGTGTGTGTACAAGTGTGTATCCAGAGATATGAAAAAGCAGAACAGATGAGTAGTTCTCATCAAACTGGAAGGAAAATCTGAAGTATGGAGAAACAGATAAAATACATGGCAGACAGCTGGGCTTGAAAAAGTGAAATCCCAAACTTGCATGCTGTACAGGGAAATGAAAGTTGTTCGGGGCTGTTACACCTCACCTCTGTTCAGGAAAAGAGAAAGCTAAACGCTTTCTTGAAATAGAAGTCTGTTCAATAAACGATCTAGAACAGCCATCACTGAGTGCTATGCACATAAACACTTTATTCAACTGGGCCCTTCACAAGCGACAAGCAGCATTAACTCACTGTCCTTTCTGCTGCAGAGCCAGAAAGGGATGCTTAGAAGTGAAGCTCCGTTCAAAACAAACAAAACACCCA
Organism: Gallus gallus; assembly: GCF_016699485.2. Classification (NCBI taxonomy): domain Eukaryota; kingdom Metazoa; phylum Chordata; class Aves; order Galliformes; family Phasianidae; genus Gallus; species Gallus gallus. The sequence goes on from NC_052532.1 coordinate 141,163,315, forward strand.
CCCAACTCAAACCTAGAAGAATCTTCCTCTATTTCCAACAATGTCCTAATTCCAGTTCAATACAATACCTGACTAGGAGGATTCCAGATCCCATAGAAATAATAGAGCTGAACTGAAGAGGTTGTTCAGGGAGTTTCTATTTTAACTCTGAAACTGACCCTGCTAAAAGAAGTACTGTAATTACAGCTAATAGACATGAAAAATTCTTTTTTTTTTCTTTAAAGGAATTTCCCAGGAGATTTTCCTGCATTACCAACTATTGGACATAATAGTATAAATCAGAAGGGAGAGCAAGGCTGTGAATCTCTTATGTTTTTTCTTCCAAACACAGACTTATTTATTACACAATGCTGTGCCCTTGAGTTTGTAGTTAGATTTCACAAACAGTTTAAATCTGGTGTCAGAATTAGAATTTCAGCCATAAAATCAAATTCTTTACTGCTGCAAATACAAGCTTACAAAATTCTATTGCAGATGGCTTTAGGAATGCTAGAGCTGGTTGAGTAGAAATGATTTGAAATGATTTTTTTTTTTCCTAAGAGACCTACTATTTTTTGTTTTAGCTTTTAATTGAAAAAGAATATACCATATTGTTTTGTTGTCAGTAACCTGTGCAAAGTTGCTTCTAGAAACAAATGATCATTTTCATATATTTGGTGAAAAAGTAATTTTAGAGAAAACAATATTTTGTCATGTAAGAACCTTAAAATACTCAGACAGGTAATTGAAATACAGCATTCTTGGTTAGCAGTGATCATATATATCAGCTTTCCAAGAACATACACAAACCTTAGCTTTAATCTCCTATGACCTTGTAAGAACAAGATCTAATCAATCTAATCAAATCTGTGATTTGTATAAGTTCCTCCTTAAACTTTCTGCATTAGGAAAGGAGAGAAAGGAGAGAAAGGAGAGAAAGGAGAGAAAGGAGAGAAAGGATAATTTTTGTAGAAGATATTTGTGAAGTTAATTTTTGGACCACTATACTTGTAAAGCCCTCTATGAAGGCAAAATACCTTCAGCACAGTGTGTGTGATATAGCATCACAAGGTGAAATTTTCAGCAAAACACGCTCACTGACTAGCCATACTAATGAAAGTGAATCAATTAACAGGAGCCACCAAACTTTATGTTTGGTAAAATAGGCAGATCACCATATGTGTTCTGGCAGAAATTTACCTGTCTGGTTTAGAACTCTATGGCTGGATAAAATATTACTTTATTTTATGTATTCTCTGAAGTATCCAGCTTTGATTAGTGTGAGACATGGGGGAAAAAAAACCTGTATGAAATTAATCAGATTCTGATCCTTCTAAAAAAATATCCTGCATTGTGCTGTGTAGTTTACTGAGCCTATTGTAATATGCATAGCACAATCCATCCATTCAGTGAACATACTTAAGATTACTGCAAAGCTATATTAATTATCAAATGTTGTGTTGAGTGGTAAGAATGTTTCCCGATAAATAGGACTTGTTCTGAGATTGCTTTGTTGTGCTTTTGGTGAAGACGTAGTCATTTAAAAATTGATGGTAGTTCATCACACAGATGTGTATTGGTGTATTTATTGTTTTCTTTTTAGATTTAAGATTAAAAGCCTCACAGAATGAAAACATTGAGAAAAGATATGTGTGATTTGAGAGCCTTAAACACCAAACATATGACAAGGACATTTATGTGTCCTGAAAGATTGGCTTACCTCCTAGTTCTGTTGGTAGTGTTACAGCAACACCATCCCTTTTCAATTCAGATTGATCCCATATTATTTTTATACAATATATCAAACACAATAAATCTACTTTAGGAGGTTATTTGCAATTTTGTATCTCATGAAAGTATGACATCAGATTTCATGGTTTTATTCTATCTATTTTACGTTGTGTTCCCCAGTTGCTGTAGCAACACTGTTGCTATGGCTTGCACAGTGGGAGCCGTAAGGGTCAGCAGAGATCAGAGCCCCGCCATTCTTCATTCAAAGGCAATTGTCCCTGAAAAATGTGACTTACTTCAATATTTAAGGCCTGGGTACTGATATTAAACCAGAATGATACTTCTGTTAAAAACCCATAATTAACCTTGTCTTCAACTCTAGGTCACACATTAATAGCAATTTCATAAAGTGGACATTCCTCTGTCTTTCATTCTCGAAAGCCTAGACAGGTTTTAAATAATATGTCTCTTGGAAAAATATACGAGTAATCGTTGCAATTTATTTTATGTCATTATCTAAGCCCTTGAGACCTCACATTCCCAGCTCTTCTCCCTGAGGTAATTGCATACATCTTGGGAATGTGTGAAATGGTGTTAATATTCAGTTCACCATGCCTTTTCAGAGGATCTGCAGCCTACAATGGTGTACTGTGTAGATGTTTCTCTGCAGAATCTTTTTCCCGACAAGTGCGAAAGGAAGTGTTTCTTCACAGAACAAGGGTCCTGGGATGTTAACGATTCCTTGGATCCCAACAAACTTTTTAATTGTTTTATTTGTAGACATATAATCTGCAGCTTAGTGACATAACTAACATCAATTAATAAATTCTGTCAGCATTTTTTTTTAACTTTCCTCAGACAAGTATCAGCAGTAAAATTTCTACCTGTAAGTCATTCTTCAATCCAATGTCTGTTTAACAATATTTATGTCCTGCATTTTTGTGTAGAGAAGTTTACTTACAGAGAGACTGTTTCAGATTCCAGGCTTTAGGATGCAGTAACTGTACATTTTACACTCTTGTATCTTGCATTTTCATTACACTGTACAAACTGAATTCAAAAAAATACCTGTACTCAAGGGCAAGACAATGAACAATCAAGTTCCAGATGCTTAAATGCAGTACAATTGAATTAATTACTGGTAGAAATAAATTTCACAAATAGTAAGGGAGACCTGATTTCCTGCTTACACAGTATCAGTTATAACTATACAAGATAGAACAAAGTTTCAAAAAAAAAAAAAAAAAAGTAGAACAGGCACTGTCTTCACAGCATTTTTCTTTGTTGCTCCTTGATTAATGTTCCTGATAAGTAATACATTTCTATTTCTTTCAGACACAGCAGTGAATAACATTTCTTTTTAAATAATTATTTTTAATTAAATTAATTTATAAACTTACTTTCTAAGTTAGCTTTGAACAGTCCTGTGAAACCTATACATACATCCATTTAACAAAGACTATGAGATATAGTGGTGTATTTTGCCATAGAGACTTTTTTTTTTTTAAGTAATCTATTTCGCTTAAGTAGTCTCCCACAGCATTCTCCAGGAGAAGGTGGCAGCTCATAGCTGAGACCAGTGTGCTCTTCTCTGGTTGAAAAACTGGCTGGATATCTGGGCCCAGAGAGTGGGGGTGAATGGAGTTAAATCCAGGTGGTGGCCAGTCACTAGTGGCGTTCCTCAGGTGTCAGTATTGGGGCCAGCCTTGTTTAATAACTTTACTGATGATCTGGACAATTGAGTACACTCTTAGGAAGTTTTCAGATGACACCAAGTTAGAAGGAAGTGTTGAGGGTAGAAAGGCTCTACAGAGGAATATGAACCAACTGGGTTGATGGGCTGAGGACAGCTGTACAAGCTTCAAGAAGACCAAGTAGCAGGTCCTTCACTTTGTTCACAACAACCCCACGCATTGGTACAGGCTTGGGGTAGAGTGGCTGGCAAGACGCATGGAGAAAAAGTATTGGGTGGTACTAGATAACAGATAGCTGTACATGAGCCAGCAGTGTGCCAGGTGACCAAGATGGCCAGTGGTATCCTGGCTTGCATCAGAAATAGTGTAGGACTAGGGAATTGATCTTCTCCCTGTGCTTGGCACTAGTGAGGCTGCACTTTGAGTACTGTGTTCAGTTTTGGGCCCCTCATTACATGAAAGACCTTCATATGCTGGAGCATGTCCAAAGAAGTACTTGGAAACCGGTGAAGGGTCTGGAGCACAAGTCTTACGAGGAGCAGCTGATGGAACTGGGATTGTTTAGTCTGGAGAAGAGGAGGCTCAGGGGAAACCTTATCACTCTACAGCTGCTTGAAAGGAGGTTGCTGTGAGGTGGGGATTGGACAGAACTAGAGGGAGTAGGATGTGAGGGAATGACCTCAAGTCATACCAAAGGAGGTTCAAATTAGATATTAGGAAAAATTTATTCTCAGGCTGTGACCATCCAATCAACTCTTAATCCATCTAATTGTCTGGTCTTCAAATCTGTATCTCCCCAGTTTACAGATAAGGATGTGGTGCAGGACTACAGAAAGGACCTTGCATGTGTCCAATTTACTTTCCTTTGTCCACTAATACTGTTACTCCCATCATAGAAGGCCACCAGATTGGTCAGGAACAAAATGCTCTTGGTGAAGCCATGCTGGTCATCTTGGATCACCTTCTCATTTTGCATGTGCCTTAACACTTCTAGAAGCAACTTCTTCATGATCTTCCCAAGCACAGATGTGAAGCTCACTGACTTTTAGTTCTCTGGGTCTTCCTTTCTTAAAAATTGGAGTGATCTCTCCAGTCTTTCTCCAGTCACTGCAGATCTGACAGCCATTACTCCTCAAATACAATGGAGAGTGGCTTGGCAACCACATCATTCAGTTCCTTCAGATGCATGTCATCTGGCTCCATAGACTTGTGCACATTCAGCCTCATGAGGCAGACTTGGACCTGCTCTACTCTTACAGTGAGAAGGATTTTGCTCCCCTGACCCCCACCTAGAGGTTCCAGAACACAAGAGGCATGAGAAACCTGACTTCCAGTGAAGTCCAAAGATAAAGAACTCACGGAATACCTCAAACTTCTTCATATCTGTTGTTGCTGTCTCTTCCTTCTCATTTATCAAACGGGATACACATGCCTTTGCCTGTCACTTCTGACCAATGCATCTACAGAAATCCTTCTTGTTACATTTCACATCCTTTAGAGGTTCTTAGAGGTCTTTTCCAACCTTAATTGTTTTATGATTCTATATTGCACACAAAGTTTGTACTTTCACACCATTATTTGAGCAAGTTGAAGCTTTGACCGCTTTCCAAAAAATGTAGCATAATACAGACTTTATAAGAGAATCCATTCTCCGTAAGTTCCAAGCAATTAGATGGACTTTGCTGACTTTCTGCAGAACCCTAAAAACAAATAAAGAGCACACAGGGTTCATCATCTCACCCACCTGCTGTGCAAAAGGTAGATGTCTAGATTATGTCTAGATTAAGTTTGTTATCTGAGATCTCTCTATGGCAATGAAGAAATATATGCCATTTATTCTATTCTCACAAGGCATTTAGGATACATAGATTTTGGAAAGAAAGTCCCAGTCCTATTGCCAATTTATACTCAAAAACACTATATAAACTGCTGAGGAGGAAAAAAATATTCAGTATATGATCATTGCATAATCCAATCCCTGTAGGCTCAAATCTTACTGTATATCTAAGTGGAAATATGAAACTTTACTGTGTTATTTCAGCAGCAACCTCCTTCTACTGAGTTGTTCTATATGTTCCTGTACGGCAAACAGGTATTGGACCAGAGAAATTATTGCATTACAAAGGAGAAATGAAGCAAAGATCTTACCCATATCCTGAGCTCACAAAAGGGCTCCAAGAGGAGTGACCTCCAGATAGATATCCTTCCTCCTTGGGAGTCAACCCTTAAATGGGGTCTAGGAGGGGCGGAGCCAGGCTCCACCCCTTCCGGTCACTCAGGTGAAATTGCGTTCACCTGTGTCCCTGCACTGACTCACTGCTCACCTCAGGTGGTCAACCAGAGGTTCAAGCTGTGATTCAACAGTTCCCATGCAGGTCCTCTCTTTTTCTTTGTATTTACCTTACCTTGTTATTTTGGTATGTTAACTGTTAAGCTATGCGTATTCTTGTTACAGCAATGCTTTTTCTTATGTCTGAAAAGATAAGGATTCATTGCCTCTGAAAAGGAAATCTTAATCAGAGGTTTGTCTTCTATGAGGTTGACAGGGCAATTTAAGAAATACGTGCCCACGATAAGGTAAAGAATGCAGACTACTTTTTACTCTGATTATATTTGCTATGCAAATAAAACATGAAAAATGATTCCTTTGTTTGGCTACCATTTTTACTCTAATCCAATTTAAAGGATATGAGATATCAGTGATGTGATATGCTTAATTCAGGAATCATACAAAGAACATGACTGGGTCTGAAAGTTATAACGATTCTACACTTGTTTGGTTATTAGAAACACTGATTTCTAAACAGTCAATTACTTCCTTGGGTAATTCATATGCAGAAACTCAAATGTAATTTTGAAAAATGTAAATTATTTCAACATCACAGAGAAATGAAAGTTGATATTACAGAGGGACTTAGTGTCATAACATCACACAAACTAATGCACAAGGGAAAACAAATTGCTGTACATTTTTTTTGACTCTGAACTTTGATCCAAACTTCAGTCATATGTTAACTCATTTTTTTTCCAATTAGCAATCCCATTTATAATGACTTTCTTTTTTCATGTAATCATTTTTAATGAACCTTCTGATCAAGTACACTTCATTATCTTTCATGAGGGAATGAGACAGTCAAGCTGATTACTTAAAACAGTTAAAACTGCTTTACACTCATTTAGCTTTGCTGCAGTGAAAATGTGAAGGAAAATAGAAATATTTACTTTTTAAAATTTTTAAAGACCTTTAAGAGTCAGATTATCTTTTGGAACATAGGTAGCATAATCCAAATAATATTTTTTATCTTCAACTTGTAACTTGTAAAGGGTCATTTTTAGAGGTAGTATACTTGAATTTGTTTGTTTTTGGAATCTACTTCCTTGTAATATCCAGACAAATCTATTTAGAAATATTCAGAGAAAATCAGAAGTCAAAACTCTTAGATACAGTAGTCTATTTATTATTATTATTATTATTAATATTTTCTCCTTGTTTTCAGTCAGCTCTTTGGTAATTATCTCTGTTTAATTAAGAATAATACAAAATTGAATCACAATTTTCTTTCACCAAATGGGTCACTTAATACCATCCTCTCTCTTTTCTTGTCAAAGGAAGCTGAACGTTATTTCCAGAATGACATTTGAATAGAATTCTAAAAATACAATTTAACCAAGAGATCAAGGGCTACTGTAAAGACAAGGCAGATTCCTTTTTCTATTTTGAAGGTGTGAATAGTCTCACTAATTACACATCTACACACTCATGCACACACCTTTTCCTCACTGTCTCTATGTCACTCCTCCCTTCATCCACCACCTCTGTACCATCAGGGTTTAAAAGCCAGTTCAGGCACAAAACAGGTATGCTGTTTATTCCCCGTGTAAACAAAGTGTGGGTCTCTATCCTCTGCCAGCTTACTGTTGAGTGAGATAAGCAGACCTCCTATTGCTGAATTATGATCTTTCTTTCAGGCTTATGCCCCCAGGATCTATAGCAATCCCTCTAACAGCTTGAAAAATGGAAACGTTTTCAAAGACAAGCTTGCTGATACTGTGACTGACAGACTATGAAACCTTGTTGTTATTCATACTCTGAGAAAAGACCATTCATTCAATTTTAGCTCTTCTTTTCATTGAATTGTTTCCCAAGCAGTTATTTAAGTGATGATAACATTTTTTTTAATTGCAGGCTTAATTACAGGGAAAAGTCAATTATCTCATAGGTACAGCATTTTACATAACGAAAGAGCCAATTTAAAAACAACAACTACTACGACAATTAAATTATGGCTCTCTCAAGTTATTGAAACTTCCTAGTGTGATTTTTTCAAGTAGTCCTTGTTTTGTATGGTTATTAGAAATGGTTTATTATATTTTAGATGTTCAGAACTTGATGCTAGAAGAAGAAACTATTCAGATAAAATATTTTGTATACATCTAAATGATTTCTTAACAAATGTGCTGATCTCTACTGCTGGATCAAATGTTGCACTGGTGTAAATCAAGCCAGCTGTAGTGAGATCTGTGAAGGCTCCTTTATGTCAGAGGAATGTTTGGTCATTTTTGTCACGCACATGTCTCAGAGTGGGTGAGATTTGCAAGTGGTAGGTGTGAGTCTTGAGATGACTGTTCAAGAAAATTCACACTGAAAATACTTCACTGGAAGTTTTGCCTAAATACAGGCTGAGCCCAAATTTTGTGCAATATTGGACCATCAGTGTATTCTGTTACAGCTTTTGATGTTGGTCTCACAGGGAAAATCCTAGTCATTTCTCATTTTTTTTTTCCAGATCGCTACTACAATAGCTGTCTGTTTTTCTATACAGTAAATATTTATAAGGAAAACAGCCTGTCCAAAATAATATAACAGCTGTCTGCTCCAACATACCCCTGGCGATTCCCCTTATTACTGTACTGCTGTTCCAGTCAATCACTGCAGTTCCTTGAATCAGCAAAGTCTTCAAGTCTCTCATTCATGCAGCCGGATATGAAGAAACCTGTTCAATTCACAGCAGATCAATCTTAAGAGAAAAGGAAGAAAGAACAATCTCAAAAGATGCCTAATAATGATATCAGAATAGGAAAATGCCTCAAAAGAAATATTGGCAGAAAATCTGTTAGGCAAGGAAACGCTGTTGGTGGGAACACATGGACAGATTGTGTAAATTTGTATAATCTGAGTCTAGCCAAATAGGAATTATGAATGAGTCTTCTCCTCTCATGTAAACAATAAACACAAGTACAGTCTTGGTATGGTTTTAAGAGTAAGAAACCTTAATAATATATCATGTGATGGGTCTGAGGTTCATCTGTGGATTTTCTGTTTTATGGCCAGGAGTCTGCTGCCACTGCTCAAGGCTGACATACTTAATAGACATTTTTCTTTCCTTTTGTGGCCTGTCACAAACTGTGAAACACTGACAGTCTCTTCACTGATTAAACTGATCATAAAAATCACCCATACAGTGAACTCACATTTAAACTCAGCTACTGTGCCTTCTTCAAGTTTATCCTCTGGAGCAACAAAAATCACTGCAGAGCAGATGGGACACTCATGAAATGATGGTTATGCTCTTGCATCCTTCTCTAGGATGAGTCTAAGGTGGGTCCATAGTGTGGAATACAGCATTCTCTGATATCACAGCTGTAACATAGTGTTATGTCTTTTGGTTCCCTAAGAGAGGAAAGCTCTCAAGAGCATTTTCTTTATGCAGACCTGTAATGGATGAATATACATTTGTGTCTTCTGTGAGTGAGCAAAATGGAATATTATGTTCCCTTTAATTTGAGATAGTTTAAGTGTTCACATTTTGACATCAGTCCTTGAGTGGAGTAATGTTCTTTACAAAAGAGATGAATGTGCAGAGTTTAATCTGAAGTGCTAGAGAAAGGAGCCCGAACATAGAATATCATCAGTGCCTTTGATTTGTGAACAGAGATATTTAGAAAAAAACTGGGTCTGAAAAGTCTGAGGAAGAAAAGTTGAAGGCTGAAAGCAAATATTCTTGTGCTTTTACAGAATTCTCTGTGTAGGGCAAATATGCACCTTCTAACCATGTATTATTTATTAATCAACATAAGTAACAATTGTTATTTGTGGTTGTTCTCCCACTTCCCCAATAGGGAACTTGCAGAGACAGTGCTATGGGCCAAGAATAATACATACTTTATGGCATGATTTTTTTTTTTTCCAGCAAAAGCCACAAAGTAGGTCACTCTTGGCACTCAGTAAAAGAAATTTAACTACTCATTTTTCACCACTGTTTTCTTTCTATTGCCATTGACCAGGAAGATAATGTAGGGCACTTATCTTAAGCTATGTCATGTTCAAACAAGAAAGTAAGGTCTAAGTAGGCCCTTGGTATATTGCATGGGTCTTAGGTTGATGTTGACACTTGAAGGGAGATTACAGAGATTACAGTAGCCATGGAAATGAGTTTTTGGAAGGTGTCTTTTCCCATTGCTCTTTGGCTAGTGTGTTTGGTGTGGCTGTCATACTTCGAATATCTAGGCAAAAAGGATGACATTTTGTCCACCAGATAGTACAGAGCATAATGAAAATTCTCCTCTGAGTCTTTTGGGATCACTTTTGAGTTCTAGCAGACTTTCCAAGTTATTTCAGTGAAGAAATGAATCCTTCTACTAGACAGGCTAAAGGTCTAGTAGTCTTAACTATACTGCACATATTTGGACAAAATGAAAAAAAAAAAAAAAAAAGTCTTAAAATATAGCATACTCCCATTCAGCACTGCAGCATCTTTTGACTGCCTTGATAGCTCCATGAGTGCTGAATTCAAACATGGGAAACACAGTCAAAATAGAATGATTATGATTCTAACTGTAACAGCTAAATGTATCTAAATGCATTACCTGGAAACAATTTGTATCTATATATTTCTGTGTGGTGCTGTGTTGTAAGTTTTCTTGCCTGTAGAAATCCCCATGGAGAAATTATCTCAAGTTAATATTCCAATAAATTATTGATTAAAAATTACACATTATGTTGACTTTGCTTGGACTTAAGAAATCAAGTGTATGGAGTCTTTCATGTATTTCAAAATCTTCCCTTGATCCACTTAACTTAAAGTAGATTAGTCTTGAGGGAAAGTCTACTTTCCAGACACTGACACTACAGTGAATGATGGCAAGACAGATACATTCATTTAATAGAAACATGCAGACCGATACTGCTAACTAGATAGTTTTCATTCTCCCTACACCAGGAGTTCTATCACATGCTGCTAAACTGGGAAAATGTAAAATTACTGGTGGCTGAAATTAGGCCTTGCCTGACCAGAGGGACAGAAAATAAGATGCTGTGAAGAGACATTTTAATCTGTTTCTGGAGGTACTCCTCTAGATATTAATAAAACTACTATGTAGAACATCAAGGACTCAACATTGCAACTTTCAGAGGGGAACTTGCTGAGGAAAATAATTATATGCAAAGAATGTATTACTCTATACAGCTCTTCAAGCAGGGCTTAAAGGAGCACAAAAGCTCCAACTATAAGCAATTCAGAGTATAAACATAATATTAAGAACTCCAGCTCCCTTCCCTCTGCCACACACCACATCCATGCAATGGCTGACTGCACCCATACTATTTCATGATGTACTCCATTCAGTTTTCAGAAAAGAAACATGGTCTGGGGCCATGATTTCTAATTCTAAGAGATGTTAAAATGGGCCAAAAAGCAACAGTGCTGGGTCACTAAGCCATAGTTTCTCCTTTCAACCAGCATTAGTATATGGAAATTGATTATGATTTTGCTGAGATGCAATTCGGCACTAACTGGGCCACAAAACATGACAAAAAGGGAAGAGAAGGTGATATCATCTGGGGGAATTCCTCAAAGATTATAGAGGTGGAAATGAAAAACCTACTGTCTAAATGCAAACACAGGCCATTGGAGAAGCTCCTTAGGCTACTGTCAATAAATTCATTGTGGAAAAGTCCTGAGAGTGCTAAAATTAGCCAAGAGTCAAAACTAGACTTTCTTTCTTCAGACAAACACAGGAGGGACACAGAGAAATATTTGGATCCTACTTCCCATTTCTGGTGTCTGGTATAGCTTGGCCAAAGTTGAATATCTAGTTCACATTGTTGAAAGCTGTTGAGAAAGACATCACAGTGCTATATGGCTTAAAATGAGGATTGAAAATGAACATAGATCTAGTATTTTCCAAAGAAGAAAGCTGCCCTAAGCAGGTTCAAACTGAGATCATTCTGTGTAATATTTTTTTCATTTTAGGTCATGTTATTATTCCTTCTACTCATCTTCTCATAGGGAGGGTGCAGAATTTACCAGATTCTACAATAGTAGCTTGAACATCTTGTGGTCAAATAACTCAGAACAAAACAAAAAATACAAACCAACCAACCAACCAACAAAAACAACAACCCCAGGATATTGTTTACACTCATGGCATTTTTGGAGTGTATCCTAAAAGATCTGAACTAACTGGAATTTTGTAAAATGAATAACGGAAGTAAGATTATTTGGTGTCATTATTTGCAGTCATATATCACAACAAAAAATGTACATTCAGACAATTGTCCATTGGAAGACTCTTGAAGAAGTTTTATGACGTGAAGCTACAATTTTTAGAATATAAATGCTCACCTGTAGCAGCTGCTAGTACCTACATTTCTTTTTATCAGTGGCTTCTTGTAAATCTTCATCATGGATTAGCCTACTCCTTCCTCCTTATGCAGTAGACATCTTCTGCTGAATCCTTAAAATATATATATATTTTTTTTAGGCAATTAATATTAGGCAATATGCTGGGAATTTCTAGGAAGCCTTCACATTAATACATGGTCCAGTGAACTTATATCCACAAAATGATTAGAAAATGAAAAGTGCATGTGATAGCATACTAGTCTCATGTTACCTTCTCCAGAGACGCTTGGCATTTCATTTACCAGTTCTTCTGCATACCAGAAATGATGATTCTCAACTATATCTTGGCTACCTTGGGGGCTTACTTTCCTCACTCTGTTTCTTGGCTACCTCTTCTCAAAACAAAGCACTAATATGAACACAAGCAACAAAGACGGAATCAGAAATAAGGTTCCTGTGCTTCGCTGTTGATTTTTAAGACTGGTGATAATAATGAGATTTTGGATTACGGTATTGATTTGCTTTTTACAATTTTGAGGGAGACGCTTTAGTCAGGAAGAAATCTAATTACAAGGAATCCTTTGCAGACATGAAATTTAAGTTGGGGTCATTTAGCTGTCCAGGTTTGTGGTGCTAATCAGGAAATCTTTTTCAGATCCTGCGATGACTCCTTAAATACACCACTGACTTTAGATCTTTCAGAATTTGAATTATTTCACCGGTGTTTAAATTTAAATATGTAAGCTGAGAGACTGAGGTTTGAACTAAAACTGAACTATTTACTTTTCCTTAAAAATATTTAAATAAAAACTTTAAATTATTCTTTCTCACAATGTACCTTGATGTCTTCCTTTAATAACAAAATTATAATGCTTCATAACAGTGTATTGTGTAGTTTAGATTTTAATGTTATCTTTTTCCTCAGAGCCACAGATAGCTCTTCAAAATCTTCCAAACCTATTTCCTTCACAAACCCATTTCTTATCAATCTTTGATCCATTATGATTTCTTGCATCTCTGTTGCTTAATAAGAATCTGACTGAAAGAAGCAATTGCATTACTTCAGATCTCTTTAAATCATTGTATTGAATTAATGCAATTACATGCCTGATGCATTACAGATCTCACCTCTGGTCTCCATATTTTCAGCTTCTTTTGAGTCCTTTGTAGCCGCCTTTTTTTTTTTTTTTTTCCTTCACTATCCTGGAGGCAGTATTTCCAGCCTCCGCAGCCTTATCTACTAGTGTTACTAAACAGTGCAATGAATAGAGACATTTGCAGAAGGAAGAAGAAGGAGGCAGAATAAATAGTACACCTGAAAATAAAATAAGTGTTTATTTTCTTAACTAAATGAAGTCACTGTAGGTATTATCAAAATGGGTTATGTATTCTAAAAGGAACTTTTACTATTCTAATACTGTACTCTTGAGGTTTTAAATCCAAGTGCTTAGTTATACATGTAAATTGCATAATGTTATTGTTTCTTGCAATAATGAAACACTGAGTCCATTGCATTTCAAATGGAAAAGGTTTCAAGGGAGTTGAAGGTAATTCTGAGAGAAATACTCTAGTGATAAAATTTACAAAGAAATAACTTTCAATTGTAAGCAAAGTGTATTGTGATAAAAGACAGTATTCCTTTTTCGGTATTCCTTTTGCCAGCGGGTTGTGGTACTACTTTTCAGGACATTCTTGGGAGGGTTTGATCAGTACAACTGTAATGACATTGGTCGAATAGCAATAACAATTTATGCTATATGCGGATCTAGCCTTTTCTATTTAACTTTTAACCAAATCAGTTTTGTCCTCAATTTGCAGTGGTTACTATTCCCAAAGAGAATTTTCATCATTCTACTATGATCCATGTTAATTTTAACCTGCTTTTAACCAAAACACATGAAGCACTGGTAGATATTTCTAAAGAAAAGAATATTTTATCCCTATCACTTCTAGAGTAGTAGAAGCAAACAGATTAGGTGCAAAATGGATGCAGACCAGATGTACAGCGATTTGGGCACTGTAGCCATGAAGGTTGAGCTGATGTCCTTTTGCAGTGCTGATGATCTGCTAATTCCCATTCTTCATCAGAATGATGTATTTACTTCAGAAATTCTTTATTCCACATTCCATTCTTAATAGCTTGATAAAATGCAGATTAAAATTATTGCTGCTATGATATTTGGCTAAGATTTAGTTTTAATGAAGGATGATTCTTTAGTTCATGACATCAGTAATAAACATAACTTTGCTTTGGTTCTGTTCTGTGGGCTTTAGTGAGAAAAGACCTTTCAGTATTTTCAAAGGGAGTTAGTTAAGGGCATTTCTGAGAGATTCAGTGATGTTAAATGTATGATATTTACCACTGGAGGCTTTTAATTAGAAACTGTTGTTTTTCCTGTTTCCAGCTGTTTGGCTTGTGATGTGAGAGGTAGGCTTTAGGAAACCACAGAAATGTGTGAGGAGGCTGAGGAAATGTGTGTTGGAGGGATGATGAGAGCAGTAAGACCAGGACAGTGAGAGGACATAAAACTGAGCAAGAGGGAACTGAGGTCGTTGGGGGATGTAGGAGTAGAAGAAGTTGTAGGCATAAGGGGAAACATGGACGAGGTCAAAGAGACAGAAGGTGATGGGTGCATGCAGTGATTAGGGAGATGGGGAACTGAGGTAACAGGAAGAAAGTAGAAATGGAAAAATGTTAATTTCCCCTATGTATTCTAACCATATCCTGTCTGTATAGATTTAACTCCTACACTCAAAAATGTTATTTTGCATGGCTGCCATGTGCAGCACAAGCTCTACTTGGGTCAGGCTCAGAAACTACACTGCAGTTTAACCTTACTCCAGGAGTCATTATGATCAGCCCAGTTTAAACTGGTGTTCATTAAAACAAATCATAAGCAGAAACTGCTGCCAATGGGGAGTTAATGTTGAAAATATGCTTCAGTGGAGTCCAGCCAACAAAATACCCTTTTCCATACAAAAATTCATCACCTTTTGAAAACTCAAACATTAGGGAATCTGGTAATGAATGGTTCAAGAGATGCAGCTAGTTCACGACTGAAATTTAATCCTTCCGCATTTCTTTGCTGCCCTACTCAGTATATGCCCACCCATCCCAACTTAAATGGTCCCAGAGTAAAGCCTGCAAAAAATGTATGCAAAGGTCAGAATAGCAAATTGCTGTAAAAAGTCCACTGTGGGAATCAAGTGTGACAGGTGATCACTGTTAAGGGAACAAAGAATGTACTGTAAAAGCATTGCTCTCTCTCCCTGTCCCAAATGGCCTTGAAATGGTCTAGCTCAATAAGAAAATCTAATAATGTTCTGCCTTATTAATAAACACAGTTTTTATATTGTATTCGATTTCATTTGGACACTAGATTTGGCTTTCTCATCATTAGTACAGGATGCACATCATATTGTGGCATACTTTTCACCCATCCTACATAAAGAAAGTAATGTTGACCTTATTTTAATAAGGGCAAAGAATGAAGATGATGATGAAATTGCGTTCTTTTGTGTTACACATGTAGGTAAAGGGTCCTTTTCTAGATATTTTCTCTTAGGGAAGATCTTCTAGATCTCCTAAAACTGAGCATGTCTTATGCTGCTCTTCTCTGGACAGAAATCAGACAAATAAGAACAGACTTTTTTTTTTTTTTTTTTTTTTTTAAGTGGAAAGCAAATGCCTCTGCTTAGCAGTAATTGCATTTGCAGCTCCGAAGTTGCCTCTGGCTCTGTCATGCATCTAGCTAAATATCCCTTTTCTCGGTGAATCACAGGGTTTCTTTGTTTTCAGCTAGTTACAGATGTCTTGTGCCTGTCCTGAAAAGCTATGAAAAATGCTTCATACAATCTGAATAAGGATGGCAAATTTAAAGCTCATACAGCCAGGTGCAGACTGCCCACTTTATGCACCTCATTTAGGAAATGCAATCCATTTTTCTATTAATTGTTGCCAGGTGACTCTCTGTTTAGTCTATACAGTCAATGGAGAGAAGGAGACACCTCATTTACACATCTTGACTTGCTCTTAATAGTGGACTCTTTACCCAATACAGCTGTTTTGGAGGTCATACAAAAATTTTCTTGGAGTCATGAATCACAAAACTACAGAAAAACCCTTTCTATTTGGGCCTCTGTTCCAACTTTAAATACTCAAGCAGACAGGACCCTGTGGAGATTCTGACTGAAGCCTCCTGGGATTTTGTTCCCTCCTGCCATTGAAGAGTTCTCTCTTTCCTAAACACAGAATAGACCACACAGCAGCTATTGGGTCTCAGGAAACTCAGCTGATCTCCTCTTGCTTGAGTAGTAGCTGGCAGGCTAAAAATCAGTGATAGCTGCCTCAGATTTTGCTTTCATAATTCTTGAAATATCGAAAAGAAAAGGTAGAAATGATTTTGAAACTCTTTAAAAGGAAAAATATTTACTGGAATGTATTGCTTGTCCTCATGGTTATGGTTGACTCTTTTGAACAAAGCAAAATAAAAAGAAAAACAGTCTATTAACATCAAAACCAGTGGAAAGCTATTTTTATTTATTTATTTTTTAAGCAAATTACTTCTCAAATCATACATATCTGGAAAACTAAGAAGGTCTGGAGCTTCTTAAAACATTCAGCCTTTCAGATAGATAAAACTGCTCATAACACAGTACCCATGTATTGCCACAAAATAGCACATCCTTGTCCTTTATGTGGAGAGTGAGTTAGAGTAATTAAATACAGTTGTTGGGAGACAAAAAAAAAAAAAAAAAAAAGGTTATCAATATAAACTTAACTGCTTTTCTTCTTTGGTTAAGAAGTCACTTCGATTGAATAAGATTCAGTCTTCAACACACACAGTTTTCATTTTGTGTAAAAATGATATTTAATGATCTAGTATGATGGTTCTTAGAATTCACGATAAAGCATTTGTCAACTAGTTGATATAAATGACAGATGTTTATATGTAACAGAGCAGTGGAACAAATTTTGTTAAGAAGGGTATCAACCAGATGTTCACAATATTGGCGTTTTGAGAGGAAAATGACTTTTTACATTGTCTATGACTCATGAGCCAAAAGAAAATGTGTTTATCACAGGAACTCGCACTTGAGACCTTATCCTTTCAGCAGCAGCATAAAAATGATAAAGTACCAGGCATAAGAAAGTATCTAACCAGCATTTATATTTTACAAATACTTATGGGACCATGGTTTGAAATCCTTCACACTTCCTTTATCTGTATTATTTTAGATTTAAATCTCAGCACAAAGAGTTTAAAAGCATTCCTGCCTGTAACATCTGCTCAATTCCTTCTAATCAATCATAATGAAATCTGAAGTATTTTAAGGAGTGAAAAATGACACAGTACTTTTTTTTCCTTCAACTTTATTATTGCATGTGGAGTAATGAAAACATTTTAAATTGCCTGTGTGATATCTGCTTATTACATTGAGAAAGGGTTAATGGACTTTCTTAGTAATTGTTGTACTTCAGGCAGTTTTCCTTCTCTGTTAATAGAAATGTGAATGGTAATCCGGGAGCTGCAGATTTTACCCCAATTAACACTCAGAGTAGCTTGAAAAACAACAAGTAAAACCACTTTAATTTCAACTGGCAGAATGTTGGATTTAATCCCCTGTTTTAGGGATTGAATTGAGGCCATAGAATAGGGAGAGGGTCCCTTGTTAAAATAGATTAATTCTTTGAAAGTATGCAAGAGGTGGATGGAATGGAAGAGAGTCCCCTTTGATAAACATTCAGGATTCTGTTCCTCATTAGTTCGCTAGGGCTATGCATTTTGAGGGTCAAATTAATGTTGTTTGGCAAAGGAGACTTATTAGCAGATGTCCACGACAACCTTGAGATTGAGCATAGTAGTCCAAGGCCAGTAGTATAACTAAAAGCATTCAGAAAACTGGCTATATTTTGTTATCTTTTCACTAAATTCTCTGTCTTCTATACCCCCATGATATGCTGTGTTGCTTATGGTCACATTCCACACCAAAAATAGGATTTTATGACCTCTGAGAAATCTTTTTGGCAAAAAAATAATAAGAAAGCCAAATTTGTCTTCCACCACATTTGACATAAATGTAAAACATTTGTGAGTGCACTTAGGACAGCTTTCACAGGTGCTTAAAAGACTCTTGCTCCCCAAATATTAGTAAGATAAATTAATACTGTTTGATTCTTGAGTCCAAGATTAAATACAAGATAAAGAAAAGTAAGAGGAATGTCCTGTTAGCTGCAATATTATCTTTCTTTTATATAACTAAATACTTCCTTTCTAGGTTAGATGATTATTTTTGCAATTTGATGCTACCCTTAAGGAACATTTAAGGAATATCAGTGATGTCAATGCTTAGGTAAAATACAGGCCCCTTGCAATGTCCTTTACAATCAGCAGGAAGCATACATGAACTATCAGTGACGGTGATAGTCCATTTGATGAAAAACAATAAAAGAACAAGTTATAGCTGTTCATTCAAATATTTTAGGTCCTTGTGAAAGTTTAAGAAATGGGAAGAACAAATGATTTTCTTAGATCACTTTCGCTGCATGAGGCGTTGGCACTGCACTTCACTGAAGTGCAAAAATGCCAACAAAGCTTTAAGTCAGGTATTTGTAGTTTATTTTATTAGTACTAGGCTGAACCACAAAATAGATAAAACAGTTTTATGGCTTACATCTGGTTGAATAATAAAACATATGGCTCTGGAGTAAAGCATGTGCAGCTGTAATTTACTGTAAATATCCAACTCAAGATATCTATGGAGATAAAAAAACTTATGGCATGCACTCAGGGTTTATCCCACTATCCATCACTATTTGAATATTTACGATACTCCGACATTTGTGGCTTATGTGTTAATTAACCACTTTTTAAGAGTTTTCTTTAGGGTATTTTCTTCTTTGTAGAATAGATACATGTTCACAATGAGCAGACACTACTGGACTAATTTTGTTTTTCCTCTTAATGAATCTCTATAGCAAGTCCCTCATTACAGAATGATTATAATAATGGACCCACTGTTGATATTACAGGACATTTTCTAATAGAGACAAAAATGTGACATGTACCTCACATTTTTTTTAGAAATCATTTCCTTAATCAGATTGTCTATGAACAAAAGCGATGCACTTCTTAGAGAGGACTTTACTCCTGGGTACAAGGTGGATGTATCCAGAGGGGATGAAACACCAGGTACACTGCAACCACTCTTCAAAGATTGCTGTAAAATGTGGCATCAGATTTTCAAGTAATCACGTTTTACAACTTGTGTCTGACTTTGATCAGCTTTGACTTTAAAAGATATCTTGAACCAATGTTAGCACTGAACCCAGAAGGTAATTACTCCAGATTGTCAAATATGGTTTGTATGACTTTTATCACCTTATATCGAAGACACTGAGGTACTGTCCTGCTACTGTTTTTGCATTGACTTCTAATAGAAGTTGTTTTTTTCACTCCCAGAAAGAGAAAAAGCCTTGTAAGCTCTGCTCTACCTGCTGAATGCTTTCATTTTCTAACCATGTTTTCTTTGGAAAGCATGTAAGTCAGAAATGATACTGCGGCCTTAGAAGTCCTCGCAGGTTAACTTGAAAGCAAAACCCAGATGGTTCATTGTGGATGTTATTCTGTAAAGGACAATGCAAAGCCCAAACCACTTACCTTCTTTCTAGAAAGATAGGAGAAGACAGGATCAGTGCACTCGCTGTTGCACTTTTCTCAGTTCACTATTCCCTTGCAAGAGCACTGTCAGACCTTTGCTGTGTATTTAAGTCTCCTTTCAGCTCATTCTTGAAGAATCCCCTTGAAGGATTTCTCCTGGCAGAGAATATCTCCTGAAGGCAAATGTCATACCAGAGAATAAAGGAATGCCATACATACAGAGACGAACATCTTCTACTCCTTCCTCTGAAGGAAGTAGTTTTCCCCGTTTTCCATACCCTTGGGTAAGAGCTACCATGGCTTTGACTGGGGACCTCACTACAACAATTTTCACCTTTCCAGACTCGGCAATGAGTGTTGAGTTCTGAAGGTTTCTTTGTTGTAAAATGTTTTTGGGTGGGAATACACTTCAGCGTATGGAAAATGAACTAGCCAATCCATTAGTGAAACTTGAGTGTCAGAAGGAATGTCAGCAAGTGAAGCAGTGAAGCTAATTGCAAGAGAAGGCTGAAACAACTGAAAGGTAAAACCCTGTACTTACTCAAAAGAGATTCCTTCAGTCACAATGAATTGAGGATGTAAATGACACCTCTTAGTCTGTCTGAAAAAAACCTTCAGGGATATATGATTGTCCTGCAGAGAGAAAAAAAGGAGAAATCAAAAGTGTCTATGAGACCTGGAGACACTAGGTCTGCAACTGCAAATTAGTTTTCCTTTTCCACCCTCTGCTGAATATTTGACCCAAGACCCTGCTCCAATCAAAACCAGTGTGATTTTGATCCATACCTGAGGGATAATTCATTATATGGCACTCTGTTCTTTGGATCTCTCTTTGAAAAGCAGTTGCAGTTTTTAGTCAGTGTAAAATGTAGTACCGATCCTTTAATGTAAGGCAAAGGGTACTTAGAAATACATACTTCTAGAGGAATCCACATGCATAAGCAAGGAATAGCTTTCTGCTTGCTTTGAAGGATATTTCATTATATCGTTTATGAAGTTGAAAACTCTAGCCAATTTGTATCCTAGCTATTTTATGTATCACTTCTTCTGGTACTCCAAGAGGCTTACAACATCCTACATTTTAGACAGACTGTGATCTAGCCAACGATATACTAATACTTGGCTGCACTGAATTGCAGGAAGCTGTGTAAGAAATTCTTGGTTTAGCTTTAGATTCTCCTTTGGATTGATGTATTACTTGGGATTCACCACGGGACTAATGTTGCAGCACAGAAAATTTTCATTGCTAGGTGTCTAGGTCGCAATGCAGAATTTATTTATTTATTTACTTTCAGAAGTGATTGTTTTTAGTTTGGCGAGCTGACTGGGCAGAGAAATGGTGGGTGCATTTGTGGGCTTGGCATTGCTGTTGCTATTTTTCTTCAGTAGCTGGGGGGAGCAAGAGAGCCAGATTATCCTAGTGTCCCCATACAAGAGTTCCCACCCCATTCATTTTCTATAAAGGAAAATAAGGAAATCAAAAGGATGAAAATTAATCAAACAAAGAAGATAGAGTTTAAAAAAATCACTGAGAGAGGCTTATCTTAAGGCAATTTCACAAGAAAATAAGATCAAAACCAAAGCAAATTGCATGCAACCTATGAACCCAGAAAAGCAACAATTACTCAACAAGAGACTACAAAAAAGACTATGCCCTATCATTAACTCTTCTTACTCAGCTACGTATTCAGTCACTAATTATGATGGCGTTCAAGACAGAAGAGAGACTGATCAACACAGAATCTCTTGGAAGACAAAGGAAAAAACAGCAAAACCAAAACAAAACAATTAAAAGAAACCTTATCAATAAAATTTCTGCCAAGCTGCAGAAACAAATGAAATGCAAATTTAACAAATTAACCATGTGATTAACACACAGTGGGATCACTTCAGGCATTTTATTTTGCTTCTTAACAGGATGTAATCCTACTGAGACTTATTGCTCCCTCAACATTTCCACAGTGGTTTCATAAAGGGGCTTCAATGACATTACAGAATCTGCAGCCTCCTATCTTCAAAGCTGTAGTTTGAAACAAACCTGTGTTTTAAACATTAAGGCACTTTTAGTACCACTTGTTATAGATCTTAAAGGGGAGAATGAAAAAATAAGCAGTCTTCTGGAGCTGATTGTGGGCTTGATTTTGACATCACTTTCATTCTGTTCCTTCTGAAAGCTGTTTCTGAGTCAGTGTTTGGCTCAACCTCCTTAGAATGATAAAAGCTTCCATCAATATTGGTAGGACTGTAGGTTGGAATGTTAAAGCTTAATAATGTAAAATGAAGGGTATGTAACCAAGTTGTATAGAGAATCCAGAACTAAAGCACAAATTCCTTCATTGATTCATGCAGATTTTTCCCAGAATTAAAAAAGAAAATCTAAGTCTCATTTCTCTAATGTATTAGAGGATGGGAAGTCTTTAGTAGGGGTTAGAGTTTTAGGAAAGAGAAGTACACTCCCCTTTTCTGTGGTTTTGGACACGTAAAATGGATTCAACAGAGACATACATTTAAATCAATGGCACAAATGTAATTTAATCACATACTATTAAAATAATGAAAACCAGTGCCTGAAAATAATTTTCAAATAAACAAATGAACAATGAATTTCATTAATAATAGATCATTACACAACCTATTTCAGTCACAAGTAGATATATGTCCTAGCATTCCTTGCATGTGGATGAAAGAAAAAATGAAGTGTTTACCCAAGCCAGTGCAGGATGATGGCTCAGACATTTTTGTGGCTGGTGTCAGGACTGTGAAACATCTTTAGTGCCACCTCGCAGGAGACTTCATTTTTTTTTTTCCAGAGTTTCCCCACATAAGGTCCAATTATTAGGCTTTATGTGAGTAAAGCGATTTTCGCTCTGAATGCACATTAAGGAGAACACATGTTTTCATTTTATGGACCTGTAACATTAAATCTTCACTAAAAGAGGATAAAATACTTATGAAATGTTATTACAGATTGTGCATGGAAAGAGCAGTTTGCATCTTACGGCCAATTCCTTTTAGCAATTATTTTCTTACTCCTGTAAAAGAATCAATGTATGTGAATTTTTCTCTCAGCAGAGTTGCACTAGAAACTCCTGCAATACTGATAATGAGTATATAACCTTAATGTAGATAGAAAGCAGGGTGAAGAAGACAATACTCACAGCTATGTTTAAGTACTCCAAAATATAATAACTAGGGAGGGTGTTTTTATACTTGAGACTGAGAAAAGCTCTGCTAACATTGGCATCACTCAGCACAATGACATGGCTTCCATGCAGTATGCTAGCTGCTTCTGACCATTCTGGCATCTTCTGTAGTAGTAAATCAAACATGTTTGGGACTGTTCTCTGGCCAGCTGACAGAGAACAGCTAATGCCAATACCATTAAACTCTCTCACTTTCAGTGCTAATTCCTGAGTCATGCCTAAGACTTCCTTGGGAGGGTACTAATTGCCATAGTCCGAAAACATGTCACAGGTTGTTGTGACAGTAGTACTCAAACAGCATTTACAGTTGGCTTTCTGTGTCTAGATATGTCTCTTGGGACCATTTCCTTTGGGACAATTGAAATTATTAGTGTGAACATAGCTTAAATACTGAACACACAAAAAATCTGGCTAGTACCTTTACGTTCCACCTAGAGTTTGTAAGGTGAAAAACCTCGTGTTTATTTCACATCTAAAACTAAACAAAAGTACTTCTGCATTTTGCACTATCTCAGGAAAACAAACACAGTAAAGACTAGGAATATGATAGTGAGACCTATGATTTTTGTAATTAGAGAGAACAACTGCACGCTTTCATGTCCCCTGTCATTTTTTTTTTTTTTCCATTCCAGGAGTTACAGGGAATGAAGCAGAATAAAGGAGAAAATGGGTTACCAGCTCAGAGTATTCCTTTACCATCTGGGGAAATGTGACAATTTTTCAGCTCTGCTTTTCTTTGCCAGATTGTGGCTACAGTTTTGGATCAATATAAAAAAACATGCCCTGTCTTTTCCTCTTTCTGAAAAGACAGTATTTTATTAGTTCTAAAATTCTTTTAATATCATTTATAAAGGAAAATTCTCCTCTTTTTAATAATCAGCCAGCCTAAATTCCAGGCTGGAATGTGCTCTTATAGCCAAGGCTCAAGTGTAAAACCACTGAAAAGGAGGGAAGAGATTTACAATGGAAATTCTGACAATCACTTTGCAATAATAGGGCTTGGAGACACCTGCTTTAATCAAGATGATGTGAATATTTAAAGTGGTCTATTTCTTGATTTTCAGTTCAGCTGATGAAATCATAATTTCCAGTGAAATATTTTTTTTTTTTCTTAAGGATGCATGAGAAAGAGAGAAAGTGAGAGATCCTAATTTTGTATTCATTTGGTAGAAATAAATTACAGCTTCCTTAACCCTCTTGATTCCATGACAGATGGAGCTGAAGGAATTACTTTTGGTTGGGAGTGATAGTGAAGTGCTGAAATGTGGCTGAACTGGAGTAACAGTAACTCAGACAGTATGATCAAGGCATCTTTCCTCCCTGAAATGGGAATGATTTACTTTCTTGATGGGAATGATAAAATTTCCTGAGATTGGTACTGTGCTGGTGTACTGCAGGCAATACAGGGTAGATAATTTGAGCTTCTGTAGAAAGACAGTTGTTGACTGGGAAGGCTGATTTACACTACATTGGACTTTTTCCATTCCTAGTGGAGGGCTTCTAGGGATAAAACCATGATATGCACATGTGGATGATATCCATGCATACGTTACTAAAGGTGAAGAAAATCAGAGAGGACAAGGTACAACTTTTCAGACACTGAGTTTCATTTTCATGCAAGTTAAATTAGGAACCTCCACTCACATCCACAAAGCTATACCATTTAGTGCAGCAAAGAACTGGCTTCAGTGCTGTAAGACAGCTGGCTTTTTTAGTAAGCTATTATAAAGAGACATGACAAAAATGTGAAGATTGCATGTACTGTTAAGACTTTTGGAAAAAATATAAAGAATACATGTCTGGGATAAGGATTCTGAAGTAAAAATAAGAGACTCCAGAGAGAGTTAAAATTAGCTAATATACCACTACCATCAGTAGGAAAAGTTGTGTTTTAATCATAACTATAATATCAAGAAATTAAAATGCAAAGCATATAGAGCAAAAGGAATGCTATTTTGGCTTTTAGTGGTTTAAAAATTAAATTATTTCAGTACTGCTGTGTTTTAGTGCAGTGTTGCATTCTTTATTCCTCTAGTCTCTTTATTAGTGAGCATATTTATGCCCACCGATGTCCAACATTCAACTTTATCTGAGCTTTAATATAAATTAAAATGTTATAATATTTAGCTAAGTGGCTTTTTAGATGATTTTTCCCAATTCATTCCCAGTTGCCTTGCTGGCTACTATCTATTATTTAGGTAATAATATACAATTCCAAGAAGTAACATGCAATCTCTACTGGATGGAAAAGTAATTACTTTTTGACTATGGCCTAATTGTACTGTTCTGTTCTGCCCTGCTTTATTTGATCTGATTTGACCTTCTTATTCTGTGACCATAGAAACAACTCGAAACACATGAGGCACAGCAGTTAGGGATGTCTTTTCTCTAATTCCCTCGGCTGCTTTCTTGCTATTATTTCACTATATTTTTGTCCTGCTCAGGTTATATGTTTTTTTTTTCCTTTTTCTTTTTTTTCTCCCTCTAGAATTTGTAGCTGTCTTTCTTGCAGTGGCTTTCTTCTTTCCCCATGCTTTTCCTTTCTAGGTGGCTGTTGACTCTTTAACTGGTACAAACACAATTCTTCCAAACAATTATGGTCAATGACCACTAACTCTTCTTCAGTGACCTCAACTCTCATGCTAATCATTCTTTTCTGCTTTGATATCTGCAAATACTTTGTGTTATCTAGGTAAACAATAATGACTTGTCTATCATGGACTTGGCTCTGTTTCATGGGTTAGTTAGGGAACTGGATTTAAAAGGGAATTTGATAGCGACATAAGCTGAGAAAGGTGCAAACACTTTGGAGGATAGAAGTAAGTTCAAGATGGTCATGATAAGCAATGAAAAGAAATTTGCAAAGTAAACCCAATATAGATAAGTGCAAAGTGTTATGACTAGGAAGGATTAAAAAAAAAAGGGAAAAGGAGAGGAGAGGAGAGGAGAGGAGAGGAGAGGAGAGGAGAGGAGAGGAGAGGAGAGGAGAGGAGAGGAGAGGAGAGGAGAGGAGAGGAGAGGAGAGGAGAGGAGAGGAGAGGAGAGGAGAGGAGAGGAGAGGAGAGGAGAGGAGAGGAGAGGAGAGGAAAGGAAAGGAAAGGAAAGGAAAGGAAAGGAAAGGAAAGGAAAGGAAAGGAAAGGAAAGGAAAGGAAAGGAAAGGAAAGGAAAGGAAAGGAAAGGAAAGGAAAGGAAAGGAAAGGAAAGGAAAGGAAAGGAAAGGAAAGGAAAGGAAAGGAAAGGAAAGGAAAGGAAAGGAAAGGAAAGGAAAGGAAAGGAAAGGAAAGGAAAGGAAAGGAAAGGAAAGGAAAGGAAAGGAAAGGAAAGGAAAGGAAAGGAAAGGAAAGGAAAGGAAAGGAAAGGAAAGGAAAGGAAAGGAAAGGAAAGGAAAGGAAAGGAAAGGAACAAATATGAAAAATGATTAAACAGCTGTTGATTAAGACACAGAAAAGAAGGACCATATCTACTGTACTTTAATTACTGCAGTCAGGAGAAATTTCTTGGGCTCTTGTATACATGCAGGCACCTACAAATTCACATTAGGACAGGACCCACATGCACACAAGTATCTACATCCCATTTATAGAAAATGAGCTTGTGCCTCACTGCTCTATGAAAAATGATGACTGCAGGACCCTGTGGCATCCTACATCAGGCACTCATCAAATACGAAATCTTGAAGCATCCATTGTGCAGCTGCTGCAAAAGAATAAAGAAAATTCTGTTCAGAATATACTGATTGGAGTATTGTATACATGAAAGGGGATGTAATTATTTACTACCCATTAGTATTTCATCAAGCATAAGCTCCATCTTCACATGCAGGTATCACACTTCAAGAAAAACTAGTGAGTCCATAAAAGAGTATCAGGAAGCAATAGAGATTAGAAAGATGTCCGTGATGATGGGAATTAGTTTTGCTTAGTCTAAAAAAAGAAAGACTAAGAAGGGGCATGATTACATCTTCTAATATGTAGAAGTTGCTATAAAGGGTATGGTGATCACAATCACTCACCAGTGGAGAGATGTGGAACATATTCTTCACAATTTCTGAGCAAAAGTAATGACTACAAGAACCAAAACAGGCTGGGATAAGCTATCAAGAAAGACTGTGGATGGTAGTATATAGGACTTAGAACAGCTCATATATTCATATGGGTCTTACCATATCTCAGTAGGATTTACCAGACATAATCTCTTTAAATTCAAAAAATGAAGAAAGTGACAATATAAGACAACATCAACGTATTTTATTATTGGCTCTGGGATTGTGTTATTTTTTTTCCAGACAAAAAGACAGTACAGTGTCAATTGGAACAACATTCATATACATGTTTCTGACCACAGCATTATGGAATAGCATTATGGAATATATTCCAAAGTACACTTTACAATAGCCCTTGAAACTGGAGTAGATTCAAATACCTCTACTGTTTCAGGAGTGGTATGGACTAGTGTATTACTTGTATTCCATATTTTTCATTCTTATTCTTGATTCTGAACACTGATTTGGTTCTTTAAAAATAAAAAAAAACTTTTAACTCTGAGAATGATTTACACCTCTCAGAAGTTACAATGCTGCTGTAAAAACTAATCTTGGGCCCGCACTTATATCCAAATGTCCATCAAAATGGGTATATCTTTATGAATAGGTTAATGCCTACCTTGTACTACCATAGTGTATGGCGACCATGAAAAGAAAATTTTTTGAACCTACTAGTAAATGAAGGTAATATTCCCCCTAGGATCTGCTATGGACACTATATTAAGGGATTAGACTTTATGAATATTTCTGTGAGGATGTAAATTTGCACTGAAGTTATACTGAAGAAATTGCCTGTGCACGCACTCTTCCCTTAAGCAAAAAGAAAAGTGGTTTATTCCAATCATCCTCATCATCAACTTTTCTTATATTTATCATGGCCTGTGAATAGTTAGAAAGGTAGTTTTCAGACAGTTCCTGCCAACAAAAACTGAAATTATAAATGCATGTTCTGGCATATTTTGCTATGACCTCTTCACATAACTATGCTTTAAAAATAGCAACTTATCTTTAGGGAGCAATAGTACTGGTTTTGATGCTGTTGAGAGTCCTTGATGTTTTGCCATTAAATTATGGAGTGGCGTTTTCTGACGAAATGATGTGTTTTTGGGTGTGAGAGAGTAAATGAAAAAATGAAAGAAATAAAGGAAGAGAGAAAAGAAAACAGAAAAAGAAAAGCAAAAAAAAAAAAAGAAGAGAAAAAGAAAAAGAAAAAAAATAAGGAAAGAAAGGAATAAATATAAATATAAAGGGGAGGAGGTAAGAAAAAATGAGAAACTAAGTAAAAAAGTAAAAAAAAAAAAAAAAAAAAAGGAAAAAGGAAAATAAACCCTGCTGTTTACTAATGTTTTGCAGGTCTGATTTGTTCCAGCAATGCTATTACAGCCCACACCAAGAGCTGTTGTGGGTCCTGGGGCAAATTCTCTTCTCCCCCTCACTCCTCACCTTAAAAAGCACCTGGGTGGTCCTGCTATGCCACTCCTCTCCCCAGTACCCTTCTCCCTCCCTTCTTGCACTGAAGCACAGAAACCTTACATAAGGAGCAGGGGCAACTGCCAAAAAGCAGGAAAGACTGAACCAATCTGAAAGCTGGAGCTGTAAGAGGAGTAGGATCAGTGTGTCCCTGGCACCAGTCCTCTCCCAGGGGAAAATCATAGAGTCAGAATAGTTGAGGTTGGAAAGGACCTCTGGGGCTGGAAGAGTCCCACTCTCCTCCAGCAAGGCTACCTGCAGCTGATTGCTCAGGACCATATACAGGTGGTTTTTTTTTTGTTTTTCCCCCCCCCCCCCAATATCTCCAAAGATGGAGACTCCACAGCTTCTCTGGGCAATCTGTGCTAGTCCTCAGTCACTCTGATGTTCAGAAGGAACACCTTGACTACTTTCTTCTCCAGATCAAACGTTCCCAACTCTCTTAGCCTTTCCTCATAAGAGAGGTGCTGCAGCTCCTTCATCTTTTTCATGGCTGTACTCAGCTATTATCTTTCTAAGTGGCATCAGTGCTGTATTTCACTGGTGTACTCCAAGAAGGCCTTACATTCCCATGACATTTGCAGTGCACCTGAAGACAGCGGCTTCATCTAATTGCTATGGCTTCATAACAGGTTGTTTTATCCATCTGGACTGAAGCACAGTGCACCTGCATTTAGCCAATATAGCTGCTTAGGAACCCCAGGGGAGCCCAACCAACTACCTGACAACATAAGTAGCTTTTATTTTTCTTACAGACTTTTTTTTTCTTTTTTTCCCCTCTCTTCTCTCTCTCCCCCACTCCCTCTTTCCCTCTCTCTTTGTCTCTCTCTTTTTGGTATGAAACAAAGTGGTGTGTCTCTTAGTTTAGATAAGTTTTTAGAATGGAATCCTCTCCCTCTCAGAGACTGTGTTCTTAAAGTTGAAATTTAATTTTTAAATCCACAGTGATTGTTAGTCTGGAAAAAGTTTAATACTGTCACATTTTAGTAAGTTGCAAATAATGATTTATGTGTCTGAAAAAAAAGCCATTTTGTTCAACAAGGTTTCATTGTACTGTAAAAATACTGGTCATGATAGTACCATTAGTCCAGTTACACTGAAAAGCTTCAGAATTGTGCCTGTGAGGAAGAACACTGAAAACACATTGCTATTTTAAAGCATAAAGAATGCATTGATTTGTTTCTGTTATTGTTTTCTAAATGAAACTTCCATATTCTACTAAACATAAGCTTCTCCAAGACAAGATGCTAGACTATATTTAATACATGTAGAAGATTAAATATGGCAAGAGGCAATAGTTCTTCAGTTCACTGTGTTAAAGAAGAGAAACCTAGCACAAATCTAATTTTACAAGAAAATTGCTACAAGAATAGATGTAATCAAATGGATGTAATAGAACAAGATATTTAAGAATTCCATGCTCAGATGGGTAATAAGCACTTCAAAATTATATCTGGCCATGGAGAAAGGTGCACTTATTCAAAAGCAGCTACTATTCTTTAACATTCACTAGCCAGAGCATTTAATATCTGACAATTTGATTTTTAGTATTAAGGTGACTTTGGTTTGAATATATCTAATACTGAATGATCTAACAGAATTTTTTTCAAATAAAACTCTATGTATTTCTGACTTGAAAGAAGGCAAATACTAGACTTTTCCTGAGCTGTATTAGAATAATCGGCTTTTGAGGATGATGAAGGAAATACCTTAATACCCAAATGGTATGGCTGAAAAGCAAATATTGATACTTTCTGAGAAGCAGGATGTAAAATGAACGACAAAACAGATTTTTATTGCAGTGCATCTCAAGGATTTTTACAAGCTAGACAGAGAGCTGAGTTGTTGGTTAAAGTACAAGTTGACAGTCACCACAAAAAGGGGAAAAGGCAGCTCATATACTTTGCTGAGAAGATCAGCATTCAACACAATTTAAGAAGAGAAGGTGCTCAATAGATAAAAGTAATCCATGCTATACTAGTTCAGGTTAACAAGCAAGCTTGTGTCTATTGACCTGAACTGGTGATTGAGAGAGACTCACCTGGTATCTAAGAAGTGATTAGATCAAACATGATACCATATAAAACAGCAATTCAAAGTGACATGGAGCAGCAGTCTCTCAGTACTGCAGTTGTTTGATTAAATAACAAAGTTTCAATTGATAGGAGGCCCAGTGTGTGCAGGACAATTCGGTGACAAGTGGACCCATCTCTTGCAATTTTAGGACAAACATTTGCTAAGTAGAAGTTTGACTT
Organism: Gallus gallus; assembly: GCF_016699485.2. Lineage (NCBI taxonomy): Eukaryota > Metazoa > Chordata > Aves > Galliformes > Phasianidae > Gallus > Gallus gallus. The sequence goes on from NC_052532.1 coordinate 141,193,975, forward strand.
GCTGGTAGATTTGTCATGGAAGGATTTGAGTTCTCTAGCAGAAAAAAAAAGATAAATGTATTAAGTTGTTTTGCATGCTGTGACAGATTAAGGGTAATCTTTTGAAAAGCTCCTACATCTTATTTTCAAGAGAGTCACTGAGGTGTTTAGAGGGGCTTTGGATCAGTGCCTCAGTTAACTGGTGTCTGATTTTGCCTGTCAGTAACTCCAACAGAGAGTCATATGGCAGTCTACAAGCTGTCTCGCTGCTCCTTGAGGAACTGCTTTCCAACTCACATCTAAGCAGCTATGCATAATAGATGTACTCTGCACTCCAGGGGATAAACTGTGGCATTTGTGCTGCTAGTCTGTGCAAATGGTATTAAATCAGTATGGTCTACAACAGATCTTCTTGGGCCGCATGAGATACCGTGGATCTGTAAGCGCTGCTTGAGGCAGGTGATCCTGCAGTGTGTCATCTCTGCTGCCCTATTGCAAGAGGTTTTGTAGATGCTAGATTAACACTGAAGTCATGGCCCTACTCCTTCCTTACAGTCTCTGTCTTGGTTTGCCTTGTTCAGACATCCTAAGACAAATGCAGAGAGGTTCTGCAAGAAGGTTATAAGAAATGAAACTATTTAAAACAATTATTCACAGCTAGTACACAGAGAAGATATCTAGGAATCAACAAGTGTTAAGCATTTGTGTGCTCACCACCCCAGTAAATGAGATATCTGAAAACTTGCTGCTGTCTGGAGGGACATCTGTAAGGAAGGAAGAGGGTCAACACTCACGCTCCTCTCAGATGTTCCACAGCACAGGTGAGTTGCCACCATCCGACTACACCATTCATGACAGCAACAGTTCAGTCTGGGACTCCTGGCTATGATATCTGCATCTCAACTCCTTGCACACGTGACTTTGCCCTTTTGGGTCTTGCATCTTTCCATGCTGGTGTTTTCCCTCCCGAATCCTTGAGTTACAGTGATCCCACCTAAGCAATCTCACTTCTGTCCGTAATTCTAATCTTTCTTATCTGTAACATTGTTCTCAAAACTCTTTTTCAGAAGAACAAGCACACATCAGGGCAGAGGGGATCTTGCCACAGAGATTACAGGAAATCTAGTGCATAAACCCTAGAACACAGAAAACATGGAAACTGATACAATGGGATAACTGCGTTAAATCCAACTTTTTTCTTTTTTCTTTTTCTTTTCTTTTTTCTTTTTTTTTTTTTCTGCTAGTACACTGATTATTCATTATGCCTGCTAGAGGTGAGCCTGGGGGAGCGATAATAGGATTAGGGGTGAGGACAGAGGCCCAGCTAAAGTGTGTCTATACCAATGCACGCAGCATGGGCAACAAACAAAAAGAGTTAGAAGCCATTGTGCAGCAGGCAAACTATGACCTAGTTGCCATTACAGAAACGTGGTGGGACCACTCCCATGACTGGAGTGCTGCAATGGATGGCTACAAACTCTTCAGGAAGGATAGGCAGGGAAGAAGGGGTGGTGGAGTGGCTCTCTATGTTAAAGAGTGCTTTGAGGTTACTGAACTTATGACTGGGGAAAATAAGGTAGAATCCTTATGGGTTAAGAGCAGGGGAAGAGCCGACAAGGCAGACATCCTGGTCGGCGTCTGTTATAGACCGCCAAACCAGGATGAAGAGACAGATGAGTTTTCTATGAGCAGCTGGCAGAAGCTGCGCGATCCCCGGCCCTTGTCCTCATGGGGGACTTCAACTTTCCTGACATATGCTGGGAATACAATTTAGCACAGAAGAAGCAGTCTAGGAGGTTTCTGGAATGTATGGAGGACAACTTCTTGATGCAGATGATAAGAGAACCTACGAGAGGAGCTGCCCCGTTAGACCTGCTGTTCACAAACAGAGAAGGTCTGGTGGGAGATGTAGAGGTTGGGGGCTGTCTTGGGCAGAGTGACCACAACATGGTAGAGTTCTCGATTCTTGGTGGAGGCAGGAGGGGGAACAGCAAAACTGCTACCTTGGACTTCTGGAGGGCAGACTTTGAATTGTTCAGGAGACTAGTAGGGAGAGTCCCCTGGGGTTCAGTCTTAGAGAGTAAAGGGGTACAAGATAGCTGGTTGTTCTTTAAGAAGGAAGTCTTAAAGGTGCAGGAGCAGGCTGCCCCCTAAGCCGCAAAATGAGCCGGCGGAAGAAGACCGGCGTAGATGAATAGGGAACTATTCTTGAGGCTCCAGGAGAAAAAGAGAATCTACCTCCTCTAGAAGAAGGGACGGGCAACCCAGAAAGAATACAAAGAAGTTGTTAAGATGTGCAGGGAGAAAATCAGAAAAGCTAAAGCCCAGCTTGAACTCAAGCTGGCTGCTGGGGTAAAAGGGAACAAGAAACTCTTTTACAAGTTTATCAACAGCAAGAGGAGGACCAGGGAGAATCTCCATTCTCTACTGGATGAGGCTGGCAATGTAACCACTGAGGATAAGGAAAAGGCAGATATTCTGAATGCCTTCTTTACATCTGTCTTTAAAAGACAGACAGGTTATCCTCAGGTTTCTCTACTCCCTGACCTGGCAGCCTTGGCTGGGGAGCTGACTAAACCCCCCACCATTCAGGAGGAAACAGTCAGAGACCTGCTACTCCAACTGGACTGCCACAAGTCCATCGGACCGGATGAGATTCACCCAAGAGTGCTGAGGGAACTGGCGGAGGAGATAGCCGAGCCACTTTCCATCATCTATCAGTGCTCCTTGTTGACGGGTGAGGTCCCAGAAGACTGGAGGCTTGCCAATGTGACTCCCATCTACAAGAAGGGCTGCAGGGAGGATCCGGGGAACTACAGGCCTGTTAGCCTGACCTCGGTGCCGGGGAAGATTATGGAGCAGATGGTCTTGAGGGAGATCACGCGGCACGTGCAGGACAACTGGGGGATCAGGCCTAGCCAGCATGGGTTCACGAAGGGCAGGTCCTGCTTGACCAACCTGATCTCCTTCTATGATCTAGTGACCTGTCTGGTGGATGAGGGAAAGGCTGCTGATGTGGTCTACCTAGACTTCAGCAAAGCCTTTGACACTGTCTCCCACAGTATTCTCCTCTAGAAGCTGGCAGATCGTGGCTTGGACAGATACATTCTTTGCTGGGTAAGGAACTGGCTGGAGGGCCGGGCCCAGAGAGTGGTAGTGAACGGAGTTAAATCCAGCTGGCGACCGGTCACGAGTGATGTTCCCCAGGGGTCAGTGCTGGGGCCTGTCCTCTTTAATATCTTTATTGATGACCTGGATGAGGGCATTAAGTGCACCCTCAGTAAGTTTGCAGATGACACCAAGCTGGCTGGAAGTGTTGATCTGCCTGAGGGTAGCGAGGCCTTACAGAGGGATCTGGATAGGTTGGATAGCTGGGCTGAAGCCAATGGGATGGAATTCAACAAGACCAAATGCTGGGTCCTGCACTTTGGCCGCAATAACCCCAGGCAACGCTACAGGCCTGGGGCAGAGTGGCTGGAAGACTGTGTAGAGGAAATGGACCTGAGGGTGTTGATTGACGCTCGACGGAACATGAGCCAGCAGTGTGCCCAGGTGGCCAAGAAGGCCAATAGCATCCTGGCTTGTATCAGAAATAGTGTGGCCAGCAGGAGCAGGGAAGTAATTATTCCCCTGTACTCAGCACTGGTGAGGCCGCACCTTGAGTACTGTGTCCAGTTTTGGGCCCCTCACTGTAAGAAAGACATCGAGGCCCTGGAGCGTGTCCAGAGGAGGGCAACAAAGCTGGTGAGGGGTCTGCAGCACAGACCTTATGAAGAGCGGCTGAAGGAGCTGGGGTTGTTCAGTCTAGAGAAGAGGAGGCTCAGGGGAGACCTTATTGCTCTCTATAACTACCTGAAGGGAGGTTGTGGTGAGCTGGGGGTCAGCCTCTTCTCCCGGGTGACTAGTGATAGGACGAGAGGGAATGGCTTCAAGCTGCGTCAGGGAAGATTCAGGCTGGACGTTAGGAAATACTACTTCTCTGAAAGGGTGTTCTGGCACTGGAATGGGCTGCCCAGAGAGGTGGTGGAGTCACCGAGCCTGGTGGTGTTTAAAGAGCGTTTGGATGTTGTGTTGAGGGACATGGTTTAGCGGGAACCATTGATGAAGGGCGGATGGTTGGACTGGATGATCCTGTGGGTCTTTTCCAACCTTAGTGATTCTATGTTTCTATGATTCTATGATATTACACACTTTGGATTCTTCTTTTTGGGGCTAGCCCTTATTTTGGCCATTGTCCTCAAATACCAATTCTGTTTTCCAAACAGAATCAAGATCAAATAGGCAGCAGCTTCTGTGTTCCATATTCCAATCATTCATTGCAATAATATTTATCTCAAAGCACTCTCCCAAGGTCACACCTCAGCTGTTTGCTCATAGTTTTCTTAGAGTTTGGTTTTCTGGCTCATCCTGAGCACAACTCAAACTGTACCATCCAACCTATGTAAAAAAATATTTTCTTGGTCTAGAGCATACATGTCCAACCCATGATCTGTGGGCTGCATGTGATCCTGGACATCTATAAATGCAGCCCCACAAAGTCATAAAATTTCACTATTATGTGATTCTTAGAGATTCATGCGTCTTTTGTGGAGGAGAGGATGCAGGGCAGAGCCAACTCCACCTCTTGTGCTTGCCACACACACTCAGTTGAATCAAAACTTGCGTGTATTACATGTAACACGCAATTGTGTCGCTTGGTAAGCAAAACATAGTGATTGCTGATAATAATATTTCAGTCTACCTATATGTTTTGTTGTTAAGCAGACATATAAGTTTCTTATTTAATTATTAAACTTGGGCTTATGTTACTTCATAAAATAGTTAAATAAGTTAATATGGTAACATGTTCATTAGTTTTACAAAAAGAAGGTCAAATATCCCATTAATTTTATGTTTTTGTTTCCCTCTTTTTTTATGTTTTAATAAAAACTATACATGTAAAAAAGGAAGTGTTGTTATTTATATAAATTAGCTATATTATATATTTTATATGCAACCCAAAACAATTCCTCGTCACTCAGTGTCACTCAGGCAAGCCAAAAGGTTGGACATCCATGTTTTAGACCTTAGAGTTCATCCCAATTTTCTATAGGCTGGCTGCTTTGTGACAGCTTTTACAGACAATGTAATCTCAGCTGTCACTGAGAGACGAGAAATCAACCTCTGTCAATGAAGAGCAGTTAACCTAAGTCATATTGCTGTAAGGACTGAAAATACATACCTGGGCAGAAATTAGTGATACACCAATTAGGGATATACCAAAATACAGAATTTTAGATACAAACTTGTTTGTTAATGTTTATGCTTAGAACTACTTATCAGCCTCTATGTTAAATGGTACTTTACAACACTTCAGCTTTGCTGTAAATAGAATCATAACATCTTCCCCCAGTTTTCATGTGTGAAGAGTACCCATGTTCAATGACATTTTCATCTATCTAGGCCTAATTTATATAGTTATAGTATATAGAACTATAGTTAAATATATAGAGTTGTATAGTATATATATAGTTATATTATATAGAACTATAGTATAGAACTATATAGAACTTTATTGTTATAAGACCTAATAGTATTTACACAAATAGAAATATTGAGTCACAGAGATAATGGCTTATGTAACTTATGTGCAATTTACTGTGGACAATACCATTAAAATCCAAACTATATGAAGTGCATATAAATGCACTTGTTAGGCATCTTATCAGTTTTTTTCTGAGACTGACAGATTTTCTGACATGCGCTTTGCATTGCGCATAAAACTGTGATATGCAAGGCCTGCTGAAAAGAAGAGCACAGAAGTGCAAGAGAATTCATTATATCTATTGAGAAGAAGGGAATAAACTGAAACACTGACACTTCTCATGACAGGGAATCAGACTGTGAGGCTAAGTCCATCTGAAACTTATAGGTGCCTCAGGAATTGAGCTTGTGCAATTCTCTGCAGGTCAATGGGGGATAATAAGAAAATCTGTCAAAGTTGAGGGAAGAGTCAACTTTCTAGACCACAAATCTGATCTAAGCAGAGTCGAGAGACAAGGAGTTCAAAAGGTTAATGCTACTATGCTTATTTAAGTGAACATTAACACTGTTGTGAGAAAACAGATGGAGAAGAACTGAAGGAATTATTTGACTGTTTAGGTTTATAAACAGCAAGCAGGATGACAGACATCTCATGCAAAGAAGCTTGTCAGAGCAAAAGTGTAAGCTGAAGTCTTCTTTTTCTTTTGCTTACAAGTAGTTTGAAATAATGGGCTCCCAATCGGCACAATTATGTTCTCCTATTTAAGAAATCAGTGGGGAAACATCTGGGTTGTACATAACATTCACCATCATGTCTTTCATCGGATAAATTAACAGTACTGTTTTGCAGTAGCTGTAGGAAGAGACAAAAACTTCAGAGCACAATGGTGCTTACCATTTTTCTGTCAAGATGGAGCCGCTATTAGAGATGCTAGTATCAGTGATGATCAATGTGAAGCAGACATGTTTACTGGGAGTCTGTTCTAACACAATATAAAGGAACAAATGGCAAGGTGGGGCCATTTTGTGGATAGATTACAACCTATTGCTCATGACCTGCCTTTATTACATCCCTTTCTTTCCATCTAAAGAGAAGAGAAACCCAAATAACAGCGGGTTCTGTTGCTCTGATGACAGCTTGAGAAAAAGTAATAAGGTATTCCTACAGCTATAAAAACAGAGTGAGGAAAGGGAGCCAAGTTACCCTTGGAGCTGTCACTCTTTGCAAGGCTCTTTTCTTTTCACTTACTTTTGTGTAATACTTTATGACTAAACAGTTATTTTTGTAGCCAGATGAGGACATAACTTATTCTTTGAGTAGTCTTGGAGAATCACCGAAGAATTTCTGGTAAATCTTCAAATGGTAAGTCTTATTTCTCATTTGCCTAGACACTGTACATCTCACATTTTCAGGCATCTGAAATTATGTTTTGCCTGACACATACTGGAGCTGTTGTTTGGGCTTGAGCTACATTCAGTTTGCACAAAGAGAACCCTAAGGTGTTTTCACAGCACTTTTTTCTTTTCTTTTCTTTCCTTTTTTTTTTTTTTTTTTGTAATTATTTATCTTTCAAAAATAAGGCAACAATCTGAAAAATACTACACTGGAATACATGAATTGGTTTGGAAAGAATGACTGTTTCACGTTTCATTTCTTTACATGGTATTTTAACTTTTATTTTCCATAATGCGGAAGAAGCCAGTACTGGGTGAATATTGCACAACGGCATTCACGAGCATTTGCAGGAATTTGAAATGGCTGTTTGATCTATCCATATCAAGGCCCCTTGTTATCTGCTGCTCCTGCGGTTTCAGACAGAAAGGTTTTTGTTCCTGAGGAGGTTGGAGGAATGGCTGATTTGTGTGAATACCCATATTTGCATGCGAACGAGGCTATTCCTTTACAAACAAGAGCGTTCATTATTCCTCTGTTTAAAAGGATACACTAACTCAATTAGCGAACTGGAGGAATATCCCGTGACTTAGCTAACCAATGACATGCTCCAAATAGCAGGCAGCGAACAGTTAAACTGCACAGGATCTGAACCTCCAAGTTGGCATTTCCCAAACCTTTGAAAGCTGAACCCTCCCTTCAGGAAAACGAGAACAAGTGCACTCTTCACCCCTTCCATGTGTTATTAAAAGCATACCACACTGAACAGGCACTTAGAGAAGTCTATGTGGATCCACATGTTCAGATACTTCCTTTCCTTCCAAAACATGCTTTGAACAGCGTAGAAAGAAACATACTGTTGGTGTTAAAAACAACTGAGTGAACTCCTCTTGAAGAGTGCCATCTCAGAACCACTGCTTCAGGCTTTCCGTAGACTCAGGCAGGTGCCATGTACACTGTAGCAGTACTTACTGTACGGACAGTGAAAGAAAAGAGGAAGAGAGAGCAGCTGAAAGGCAGTGACTGTTTCTCTACCTATCTTTTCACGTTTGCTCACAGTCAAAAGTAACTCACATTTGATGTTGCCGAGAACAGTTAGAGTCTACTCACCTAACTTGTGCAAAATGCTAATTTCAGACAGTACCACATTAAAAAAAAATGTTCAGAAGAATCAACAGGATCAAGAGGCATTTCACATTTTGGAGATCAGTCTCAAAGCCTATTTGTAAATGTTTCTCAAACAGAAAAAAAAAAGGCTGTATTTGCTGTGAGTATTATTGAGGATGAATAATCCAGCCAGCTGCACTAAGTAGCATGAGAAAAAATGAGTTCTTAAGTTGTTTCTGGCTAAGTTATACTATATATAAGAAGGTTTATATGATTTAGGTGCGATCTGGAAAAGTACCCAAACTTCTGAATTTATACACAAACTTCCACACCTCTGGGTTCAGGGTAACAGGGAGGATTTATAGAGACTGGCACAAAATGAAAAAGCAGCCTTCGTCTGCCTAATCGTCAGTACCCCCAAACCTTTCCACAGCTGCAATTTACCTCCTCCTCTTTTTTTTTTTTTTTTTCCCTCCCCCTCTTCTCTAGGATTTTCTTTCCCCACCCCCCCACCTCTCCTCCAGCCTTGCCCTTAGGATATATAATTAATTCTCAAAATTATCCTCATTTTAATCTCAGCTTCTTTAATAACTATTATATTTTTACCCCACATTGTTCACTTTATCTTCTCATGTGGCTTCTCACATCTCTGCAGATGTGTTTTCAAGGCCCTTTGCAGCTCATCTTTCATTACTCTACTTTTTCATTTTCCTTTATTGTGCCCCCTCTTCATACCTTGTTGTTGCATCTGTTCCTATGACATCTCCATACAGTTTCCTGGGCCTAGAAAAAAGTCAGGTGTAAACCAGTTGAATTCCAGGGGATTATATTGGCATAACAATGTATACAGGCATTGTTTTGTGTCCCTGGTAAAACAAGTCCTTAGTGCTAGTTATAAGAATACAACAAACAGGCCTCATTAAAGGTGTGCTCTGTCTCTGGTATTAGAACATTTGATATTTTTGACAATGACACCTACGTTTGTTCTGCTGATCTTTTTGATCAGTATTTGTTCTGTGTTTAAATCAGGGAAAACCCACATATCCAATGGAAGTACTTCTTAGGATGCAATGACCTGCCTTAGCAAGGTAAAAAAATCAATAACTCTGGAAAGTTCTCCTGACTTTAAAAGCTATCTACAAAAATCTTCAGATGACTGAGAATTATCTGCAAGATAGACACCACACAACTCAGAGAAACAGTGGAAAATACCCCAAAGGCTATCTGATGGAAGTTCCATGTCCTTTGCAGGATGTTGTACTGCTGGAACCTGACAGTGTTGTCCCCAGAAGTCCCTCATGACTCTCTTGAGATGCCCATGATCTGATCATTCAGTTGTCTTGAAACATCACTGTAAAAAATCAAATGATACAATTTGGAAGTTAAGCTTAAGGACCATTCTTATGTCAAAGCAAAAAATACGGCTATAAGAAAGCAAATAAGCTGATCTTATTGTCTTTTGCTTATGTCCTCTTATCTTCTTCCTTTGTTCTTTTTAAAAATAGTCAGAGTTTATATGCACAATAATGGCTTTAAGTAAGTAGTAGTGTTTCTATTTATCTCAGAATTCCATGTTTGTTTGGCTGTTTTCGGTGTCTGCTGCAATAATGTACCTGCATATTTTGCAGGTCAGTCTTGTCTTTAATTCCACAAAATGGAATTAATCCACAAAATTCCACTTTTCAAATGGTTTTATTTAATAATCATTAAATACTAAACATTATACATTCCAATATCTGAAGTACATACACATGTTACCATGAGATTTATAAGCTAACCACAAATAGTGATTCAGTTGCTAAAGAAAATAGTACATAGAACTGCAATGCTCTTCTAGCTTTATTCATTTAATCTGCTTTCTCAAAAATGCCTAGAAGATACCTAGGACTAGGTGATCCCATTCGTTTGTGTTAATATCGGATCAAGATTGGAGAGCTGGCCATTTTGTTTCCATCCTCTAAAATCTGCAGACAGAAAGAAAAATCTTGTTGGCCATCTGTTCTTGAGTTCTGAAGGAAGGCTTAAACTCTCCCCTTCTTTAGGGTGAATGAGGTTGCCTAAGGACTTCGGCAAACCTCAAGTTCTTATTAAAAAACAAATCTCTTACAATTTTGTCTCTTTCCTCTTACGGATCTTTCTGGAGCACTGATGAACAAACAGAAGGACCAAAACCAATGTAGTCAGCAATCCTTCTGGGAAGCAACCCTGCTTCAGCTGGCATTTGGTAAGGGCTGGAAAGAAGCCCAGTTATCTGGTCATTTGGGAGTTTTGGGAGATTGGCATGACATCTTAAGAAAGTCTGTCCCAGCATAGTGGAACATGTGTTGCCCTCATCATTTATGCCTGCCTCATGTGAACTCCAAGAACTGCAGAGCAGAAAAAACAGAATGGAACTGCCTCAGTGAAGACTATTCCCATCTTTTCTGTAAAAGTTCATATAAATACATATATAATCTATTTCAGCTAATGAGTGGACAAGGCTGTGGTTGTCTCTGTAAAACCTCTTTGCCACCTAAGGAAAGTGTTTCTAAGCTGCTTTTTCCCAGGTCCTATAATCTGTATACCTCCTCTGCACTTCTGCCATCTTCAGTGAGGATCTGTATCTGTCCCTTTTGCACACCCAAAATTCTTGTCAGATGAACTATTTCAGCCTTGGCTAAATATCTCCTCCTGTGATATCAACACTTCCATAAGAAAGTAACTGACTCTTGTAGAGCAAATGGAGGCTTTTCACTCAGTGTGAATTGCATTCCCATTCTAAGGACAGTGAAGATGCACAAGAGACAGTCACAACTGTAACTAATGAGCAAGTTGCACAATTTTGCACCTAAAAATATTTAAAAAGTAACTGTTACTAGCTTAATTGAAAACTGTAGGTCAGCCTTAAATTAAGTAACCATCAAGTTATGTACGACATTGCTAAAGGAATTCAGAAATCCCCTGCAATCAGTTCTGTGTCTACAAACCAGGACATTTCAGTTAATTCACTGGAAATATGCTCAAAATGAGCAACTCCTCCCAAAATGCAGTCTTGATCCTGTACTCTGATTTATGATCATAAAGAGGCTGGGGGTGTAGATGCAAGTATGTAAACTCTTTCAAAACAACTCTTTCCACTTCATATGACTTAGAGAAATTGGCACTGTTCCTAACTGGAACCTTAGGGCACTTCTGAAACACTAATAAGCAACTTAATTAACAACCATGAACATTTTCTGAACATTCAGAACTGAAGCTTAATGTTAATTTCAATAAACGAAATGAGATATTTTATTTTAACTGCACTCAGTGAAATACAAGCTTTCCTGGTACTCTGTTAATAGAAAAACTATGGTTGATGCCAGCATAGGCAGGAGTTTAACCATTGTTCTTAGTACAGCATGTTTTCAAATGTTACTCTGTCTTGGGTAAAAATAATTGAGAAGTTAGAACTGTTGTTTGTACTTGGAAGCTGGCCCTAATATATCTGGAAGCCTTACTGAGGTCCATGGAAAGTGAGTATTGATGATTTGGTCCAGAACAATTACATTTTGATCCATGTTCTTAACCCCAAATAAGTACCTTCTGCACTGCTGTAGCAAAGAGAGCTTAAAGTAATTTACAGCAACAGGAAAAAACTCCACTGGGGAACAGCAAGACATCTATCCGCTTTTTGCCTCCATTCCCACAGGGCCAACTTGAAATGCCTTGGGGGAAGGACAGGCTATTCTGGCTATGTGAGCTGTTCTCCCGTTGCATCATTATTCACTGGCACAGCTAAGAGTGGTTCTGAAAATGCTCTAAACTTGTACGAGGAATTGATTTGTATGCAGGAACTTTCATGACCAGAGCAGTAGGGGGTTGGGGGTGGGAGCTGGTAAAAATAAAGTCATCTTTCTAGGGTTCACTAAAGATTTCTCTGACACTCAGGGGATCAAGTCTTTAATGTAGAACTGAAAATTAGATGAAGAATTTTATTTCCACTCTCTTGTATCAATCATTCTGTTTTCCTGTGAAAACACAGACATTTTTGTCATTAGGCTAAAAATAAAATCTTTTGAGAGCGGAGCAACTAGTCTGTCTAGTTCTTTCCGTGCAATGTTATTACTGGTAGTAGCAATAACAGGATGTGCTTGTCGTTTCTCAGTGTAATAATCCAGTCCCTTCATCAATATAAACAACTTGCCCTTTGGCCTTACAATTAATTCACAGTAGGTTTAACCCTGGACAGTTTAACTAATAAAAATATTAATAAATAATTTGCACATACAGACATCCTCTTGTCTGTGTTGAAATAAGTGTAAATATGTCTCAAATAGAATCCTGTAGTGACAGGTGTCTTTTAAAGAGCTGGCTGAGGTAATACTGTTATCACTACTGCCTCTCCAATAATACTTCACACCAAAATCTGATCATTCTTAAGGCTCTTTCTCCAATGCATGAACCTAGGGAGTCTAAAATGTTGTACAAAAGGCATGTCGACATTTCAGCTAACTAACTAAATCCTTCTTTGCAAATTGGTCATGCTAATAACTCCAATGTATGCACATGGAGGAGAATTCAAAAAGAGTTTGTGTGGAGCTGAGGGTCTGCTGTCATTTCATGGTGTCCCTCCCTTATTTCCTCTTTATTCACCAAACTCTCATCAAGTCTTTCACTGTTGTCCTCCCCTGCTGACTTAAGGAAGTGTTTTTGAATAGTGCTCTCTGAGTTAATTTTAGGGTTTAGATCTGAAGAGTCCATGTTTCTGTTTCCATCCTGATCAGGAAATACAAAGCCACAGTTTGTATTCATGTTCAGATTTGCAAAAAGCCATTTCCTTGGTACTTATTTTAAATCTTGTTCTTCTGGGAGGAAAAAAACCCTCCAGTCTGAAATCAAGACAAATTAGTTTCCGCTTCCTGAAGTATTTCTGGTGATTCCAGAAAAAAAAATTTGAAACTCAGGAAAACATATTAATCCCATGTGCAGACCTATACAGATGCTGATGTTTTGTTGAAAAAAATAATCAGATTGCATGTAAGGTTTCTGAATCTTATCTCTCACACATTAGAGCCACAAAGGGAGTTTTAGTTCTATTACAAAACTTCCCCCTGAGTTATAGGAATATGTCTTCAAAGTGATCCATTGCTATAATGAGTTAAAACAAATAGTGTGCCTGCAAAGAGCTGACACTTTACTCAGTTATTCTAGTCATTCTATGGGCCTGAGAATTCACTGCATTTATAAGGGTTATACCTTTTATATTATACTCAGGGAGTTGTAGTTAGACTCTTTAAAGCAGAAATTGATGTCTGTGGGGAGACTGTATATGAGACAATGTTTTATGGTACACAAGCCAAAGACTTGCAAGAGTTTCTTGTTCACACACATCGGATCTGTGCTAAAGCATTAACAAACTCTGGTGAAATATTTGTCATCCATAAACAAACTTCACAAATAATCCTACAGAATATATAAGAAAAGCCTGAAATTACAGCCAGAAGTAGGGGTGTGCATTTAACTGGCACAGTGCAGACATAGACTATGAGGGAATTTGAGCTCAAGCCTTAAGATCCTATGCCATTGTGCAAGATGCACCATCTACAAGATGCCTTGCCATTGCCAGAGCTTGCTTACCTAATTCTTGTAATTTGAATCCAGAAGAGAGAAAAATCTGGATACAGCCAAAGGTCAGTGGTGAACGATGGTAGATTTGATTCTTTATTCTCATACCAGTCCCATTACTTATGTTTCTGGGAGATGCTAACTTTAGTGGAGTTGCCTGAGCACAAAGACCTGTGCAATCAAGTGGAAAATCAGACCTGGTGCTCCCATAGAGCTGGAATTGATGACTAGCCTCCTTTAGCATATATCTATTGAGGGAACAATTTATGGTTTACAGGATATGAGAGATTTATTTGGAAACCATATAGAAACATTTTTGTGTTGTTTTGGTGGAATTAATGGAAGAAAATATCAAACTATATACCTGTTGGCTAGATGGCATTGGACTGAAGGGTCCATCATTCTTCAGATTCATTAGTATTTTTTTCTTCAACACTCCAGTGTACTGGGAACTAAACACTTAAAAGATAAATGGAGTTAGGTACATACAGCTCAGTTGTAAATGCTTGTTTTCACAAAAGGAGCAAACAAAGATGCTAGACTGGAATATGTGTGAAATGTCTTAGTCATTTCAGTTAGTATTGTTATGTCCTTCTTGAAATAACTACTCCAGGAAACACTCGTAACTGGTATTACTGGTAAGCCGTTGCCTTATGTTCATGCATCCTCTTACCTCTACTGCATCAGAAACACTAGACTAACATGATTTGATATTGGACTAAATCTTATTTTTGTGATCTTGCTCTGTCTGCTCACATTAAGGGAAGATTTAAGCCTGAGTGAAAGTACACAAGAAAAAATCCTATCCATGGTCTTCCTTAGGAACTCTGAAAACTTGCAGTGAAGTTAACTCCTCACCCAAGTTTACATCACATCTCTCTCTTTTCAGCTGAGGCTATTTGGATTTCAGCCTACAGCATCAAAAATGTATCTGTGTGAAGGCCCACAGCAGCTTTGTCTGTAGCTGAAAGCAATGTCAGCTTTCCATGTAGAGATTGCAGCTGAGTTCAGTGCAGAGATTTAATAAAGAAGGATGATCTTTGAGTCTTCTTTTCTTCTTTGAGCACCTCTAAAACATCAGTAGTTCCTCCTGAAATATTTTTTTAAAAAGTGTTTTCTCACCTTCTCTTTTCCACCTGTCTTCTCTGCGTCTGCATCCAAAGTTAGAATTTGTCACACAATGTAGGTGGTGGAAAGGCCTTACCTGCTGCCACACAATTGCATATTATTTGGATGAGGGAAATAGAAAACATCTTACTTACATACCAAGGAAAACTGTACAGAACTATACCATAAATGAGTAATTAGAGAGCCATTTTATGGAATCTTCCTTTATCTTTAATATTACAGAAGTTAATATAATCAGATAATAGTTTTGGATATCTTTAATGTGGATAAGAGATAGACAGAAGGGCCAGTTTGGACAGTGTTGCCAAATTCAGCTATACAGAGCCCTGAGGCTGCAGGGGCCTAATTTTTCCTGGAACAGGAGGAAAAGTTAGCATGATATTTGCTGATTGTAGCACACATGTTGATTCATGCTAACTAGGAGTCCTGTGGTGATAATAATATGAGTCTTCTAGGGAAGCTGGACTAGAAAGTGGCAGACTGTTCTTCTACGGGCAGGCAGCCCCAAGCCAGCAAGCCCCAGGTGTTAACGTCTCTAGCATACATGCAGTTAGCACTTCAGCTGGAAAATACCCATCTTCTCCAGTAAAGGATGAATTCAGAATAAAAAGGAGGGTGCTAGAAATAGTGCAAAACTCCAAGAGGCAGGGAAGAGAGCATCAAATGAAAAGGAACTGAGGAACTCCGTGTCCTGTTGCACTGGCAAAAAATGTTGCAAGCAGCTCTAGCATCTTAGAAAGAGTAGAGCTCGCAGCAACCTGGAGGAGTGACTCATAGTAAAGGAAGGTGCCAATGATCTGGTAGCATGCTGGACATGTCATCTGGCACAGAAATTTGTTGGCACTGCATCCAAGCCTGTGCAGGTACTTGGCCTTTTAAAATTTGATGGCAGTGCCATAAAACCTAATGCATACTGTGGTTCCTGGATTGCCAGAATCTATTTATTTTTATTTTTTTTTCCTGCAAATAGCAGCACTTGCCTAATAGCAGGTGAAAGGTTCTGCTCTATGAAAGCATTTTTGACACAGCAAGCTAGGGACATCTCAAATTATAACATCCTTAGGAGATGTGATGGCTAATATAGCTAACATTGCTGCCTGGGGAGGTATTCAAAGCATATGCCCTAAAAAACACACCACCTGCTTATACACACTCTTTTCAACTTCTCAGGCTCTTTCACAGGAACATTAGCTGCTAGGTTTAATCCCCTCAATCAACAACTTCTTTTCTCGTCCAGTTTTTCACTGCTTTTCAAGAGCATCTTTTCTGGTTCTGTCTTGCCTTTTAACAGAAGCCAGGTGGTTTCTATTACATGTTAACTAGTCACAGATGAACTGGACCTGCTAATTGTCTGGGCCTCACTGGTCCCAGACTTCCTCCTACTTGTAGTAGCAAGCTGGCTCATTTTGGCTAATTTCCAGTATATGTTGTAAATAAAATGATAGGTATATGTGCTTATTTCTTCTATGAATCATAGAAAAACAAAAATGTGTACTAAATATGCTACTATTGTCATTTTTTTGCAATGTGTCCTATTTCCTTTGTTAGACTAAGATATATACTATACTGGACAGTAATACATGGTTATCTGTCTGTATACAGACAGATGTCTCTAGGTATTTAAGCCTCCTTATAGGCTTTTTTGTAGGTCAGATTTTTTTATGGAACACACTTTAATTACTAGCCAAAGCATAAAATACTTCAAATGCTGCTTAACTGAATCAATAACCCTTGTTTCTTTAATGATGCTTATTTTACAATTCTTCACTAAACTGATCAATGTGTTTTCATCACAGTTATTCTTACTTCATTGAAAAAATAATCATCTCTCTCTCTTCTGACAATTATATAAACTGGTAAAAAAATAATAATCAAACTTGGACTCTGTATTTCTTTCATAACTGAAAGAAAGTATCTTACAGAAATTCTGTCAAGATCTGAGATGGATATTAAAAATTCAAACACACCTACCATAAGAGGAGGTCTAAGAAGTTTCTTTCAGAGAGACCAAGTTTCTCTAAGCCACAGAATACTGAGTGGTTACAAAATCCAGTTAATTCAACTGAATGTCAGTTCTCAGAGTTTGTCTTCAACTGTAACTGGATGTTACAGATCAACTGGTATGCATAATGGAAGGAGGAAAAAGAAATCAGTAACTGAGATGGAAAAGGCTGGAGAGAAGAAAATTTCTACAATCAGGCTGGTGTTCACGCTGCTGTACAGATTGGCTTTCTGAATGTTGCCCTTTACTGATATAAAAAACAAGCAAGCAAACAAAACACAAGAGCATTTCCACAAAAAACTTTAGTATAAATTAATTCCCGTTATTAACCGGGCTGCCACTAACATTTCCTCCCCGGATCTCTATTACCCTACCCCATTAGAGATCTGCTCCCACTGTAATCAGCAGTGGGGAATTAAGCCACAATCAATCCGGTGAACTTCAACAGGGTTCTGGTACTTACTAGCAGAAAAGGTCACCAGTAGGATTGCTAATGTTTACTCTGGCCATATCCAGAAGGAAAGAAGCATGTTTTGAAGAAAAACACTAAATAAATATTCTGAAATAAAACAACAAGAACAGCAATATGCAAAAAGGGAGAATGTTTTTTAGCTCATTATTTTATTTTAGGACTGAACATCTTTAATAAAGACACCTTTCTTATTAGATATATTTACACTCTGGTCCTATTATTAATCTGTATTAGCCTTTACAAGATTGTTCTTTTCCATTGTTTATAAAATTGATAAAAGAAACTTCATCATGTTGGAGTGAACTGCTCTATCTAACTAGTCAGTCCCTTAGGGTCTGGTATAACTGTCATCTGACGAATGGTAGCTGTAACCCATTATCTTGTATCTTGTACTGAGATCCACAGACTTGGTTGATTTATACCAGTTGAAGAATTTACCCTTCCTTAGCATGCTTGCTGCATGTAACATCTTATTTTGAAGAATCTGCAAAGAAAATTTATTGTCTGAGAAGATTCATGATGTAAAAATATCTCATACACTTCTGTTAACTTACTACTGAGTTTGTATATATTTATAATAATGAAAATAAATAGGTAAAAATAGTGAGGACCTTGTTATTATGTTGTTTATGCTTTAAATAGTTCAAACAAATAAAACATTTTTAAAATATATTTGTCATTAATTTTTAAAGTCCTAAACAACTTACGCTTAAAGAGAATTGGAAAGAGGAAAGAGACTCGGAAATGATTTCTCAGGTCCACTTTTTGTCATATATGTGGAATGTAATGTGAGAAAGGTATGTGGGTTTAATGTCTTGGATTATAGAAATCTCTCCCTCCTTCTGCCGAGCTCTGTGTGTTTAATATATCTGCTGTATTTTTATGGCATCTAAAAGAGCTGAAAACCATACACCAACCTACCTTGATTATTTGCAAAGATCAAGGGAGGATTTTTTTTGTTTAGTTTTTGGAGAGATGGATTGAGAGATTTCAGAAGGTGACAAGCCAGTTGGGAGGGCTTGGAATACTGAGGATATCCTTAATAGCTGGTAATTCAAGAAAATACTTCATTAAACAGGGCTGGCAGGCAACTCTTGTCTCCTTTCAACCTTCAGTGTTGATAAGATGTCATTAAATTTGTTTTTGAGATATCTGATTTATAGGTAGCGGATTTTCAGTGTGAAGGACATAAAAAATGACTGTGTCTTCATTTCATTTGAACAAAGGACTAATATCAATGTCACACAGATCTGCCTTTCAGCAGTTTCATTCACAAATCCAGCGACAAAAATGTCTCTGGAATCACTTAAAAAACTAATCAGTAGCAGATTCTCTGTGCCCATATGGAAGCAACAGACAATTCACAGGAAATTTATAATTAAAGGTAAAATATTTTAAAATATCTTGTTAATAGAATCCAAAGAGAAGTGGTTAAAAGTATGGTGTATTGGTGTATCCACAATTCACTAGCAGGGCAGGAAATGACTTTACAGAGCATAAATATGTTTCCAGTTATTTCAAGGATTGTCTTAGATAAAGCAAATGGCTGGATCCTGAAATACTTCACTAATGGCTGCTTTTCTCAAACAGAGAAAAAAACCAAAACAAAACAAAAGTAGGTTGATTCCCCTCACTTTACTTACTGAAAGTTTTATGTTGTCTAGGACTATATATTTAAGGCATTTTCTGTATCAGGCCAGGGACCAACATTATACAGTCACTGAGTGCATGTGGGTCGAAGAGAGAAATCTAGTGCTTCCGGACACCAAATTTCTCTGAAGACCAGAACAGTCACTGTGAGACAACAGAACATGGATCTTTCACTCTCTCCCAGTTTCTTCTGCTTGAAAATGGCAGAGGCTCTGCTGTAGGTTGGAGGCAGGAACCCCAAAACAAACTGATACTAACTGATAAAAACAACTGGGGAAAAGACAATTCTACCCAGTAACGTACAAAACTTAAATACTTCAGTTTAGCCATTCACTTCTTCCATCCCACTTACCTATGTTTTATTATATTTTCTCTTTTTGATAAGCCATTCTGGGTTTACATTAGACTAATTCAAGAAGATATATATATGTTTTTTTTTTTGTATTTTTATATTCTTCTGATGAGACAATATTTATAAATGTGAGTAGCAAAGCAGAATCTGACCTGCTTGTGTTTTTTTTTTTTTTTTTGTAAGTATATTTGTATGTAGGACCAAGCATAATTTTTAAACTAGTTACTAAAAATATGTTAAAAAAAAACAAAACAAAACAAAAAAAAACAAAAAAACCAAAAAAACTGGAATTGGTGTTATTGATCATTTTCTGGTATTCCTTTATATACAGACTTAGTACAGATTCCAGAACTTCTGGAAGTTTTCAGAAAATATGATTTTTCTTTTTTCTTAAGAAGATAGATGTGGAAGAACTGCAGTAAGTTGGACTTACATGTGTAGTGTTTAGAGGCTTCCTATGTTTTCACTGAGATTAAACTAAGAGCTAAAGCAGCCATCTGTTAAACTTTGCGTGACAAAATATAACACTCTAAACCTATGAGAAAATTAGAGATAAATCCTGTGATTCTTGAAGTGAAAGCAATCAAAAAACAGTCAAACAACAAGCAAAATCAAAGGGAATAACCAGTGTTGGAACATGGAAAAAAGCAGGAAGGTAGCTGGTGGCAAGATGACGTGGGTTATAGCAGTGTAGGTAAGGAGGGGATCTCAGACAGATCTAAGGGAATGTAGTTCTGAGGAAAAAAAATCAGCTTCATTCACCAATTATAGCACAGCGCCAATATATCCTCTGAGGATGGGCTGATTCTGAGGTCATGAATGAAAGGAAGTTCTGCCTAAAAGGCTGATAAAATCCTTTTATTTTTCAAGCAGCGTGTATGAACTATTTTATGGATCGAGCAAGCCATTGCTCTGATGATTTGAGAAGGAGTGACTGGAGATTGACTTTGCTGGCCCTCGGTGAACTCCCACTCTGGGGTTCAGTAGTGAATCTTCTTTTCTTCACTATCTCAAGAGCATGCCTAATTTACACAATCTATCTCCTTCTGAATAACTTCCACTGCAGTCAATGGGAGCTGTGTGCCTGAAGCCAAGGGCAAAATTTGGCTCAGGCAGAGCATAAAAGCTCCAGCGCTTTCCCAAATGAAATACATTTAGAGTTTGACATGCACAGTTGGATGCAGTAAGTAAAAAATCAGTTTTGCTGGGCACAGCAAACACAAGTTTTCAGTGACTAATGCTGCTTCCTGCTTCCGTCTCATCATTGTTAAAAGATGTGCTTTATAAGAAAGACTGAGCTAGATCAAACCAGAGACTTACTTATCTTACCTACTGATCTTAAAGGGATATTTTATGTAGTTTTTTTGTTTCCAGTGCTTTGCAGCTTAGGACTTCCTGTATCAGGAGTAGCAATTTATGTTTAGCTCTGCGCAGATTGTAATAAAAGTAGCGCCCAGCTTAATTGCTTTCAGTGTCGCAGCTCCTTCAAACACAGCTCTTTTAACTCCATCCAAATTATTTCCCCAAACTCGGGAGCAGTAGCAGCACGGTTGACTGATATGATCTGTTCATCATTTAGAACAGCCATTCAGCTTGTCTTTTCACTGCTGAACAACAAGTATTTTACTGCTAAGTCACAGTATCTCACAGTTCAGCAGTGTCAGGAACACAGACTATTACATGGCTTTCTCTCATGATAGTCTCATGAAAAGCTATTCTGAACAGTAGGCAAATGACTACCTAGCCAAAGTAGCCTTTTCATCTTTCTTTGTCACTGTCATAATGTCAATCTTGGTCTTAATCTTTCAATTATCCCATGCCTTGAATGTATAGGTAATTCTTAGGGGGTCATCTCTTCTCATAATTATAAGAATTAATTGAACAAAATTGCACATATGGACAAGAACTCAGCTATTCACAGACTTTTACAGCCTACAGGAGTCCTCCATGGGAACCATTAGTTGCGGCTGTTTGCTCTTCCCTGAAAAACCCAGTGCCTTACTGTTATTTCCCCAAACAAACAAGTGTCGAAAAAACAGTGCTTTTAAGTGTTAATTGCATGATCCCAGAGTGATCTGGTTTTGTTTCTGGGTTGTTTTTATTTTGAGGCTTTTTGTTCTTGTCATTGTTTTGTTTTGTTTCTCCTCAATGAGATCGCTTCTTCTCTTTTTGAGGGGTTTTTATCTTCACCTTAAGATTTACAGTTTATTTCTCTGGCAAGTAAATCCAAACTAGGAAATGCCTTTACTAGAAATTCTTTTCATAGAAACTGCTATTACAGACAGTCCATATTCCAGCAAAGAATTTAGTCTCTCTGACCCAATAAAGTCCAGGATTTATATTGCTGTTTCCTTAAAATAAAATAAAACCACAGTCCTTGATTTTGGATTACGTGATAATTTACAGTATTTCTATGCAGTACAGAGTACAAGGCCACATTAATATTTGAAAAAAAAAATAGGTTAGAACTTTGTGCAGTATTCCTAGAAAATGCTTCTTCTAGTTGGATGTTTCAAGAATGCCATTGTCAAAAAATTCACAGATATAAGAGTCTGGTACAAAAAATCAAGGTGAAAATTTTTTATTAAGACGATGGAAGATGACTGGTATTCTTCCCCCCCCTCAACATGTGGCTTTTAATAACTGCTATTTGCTATTAATTACCAAACATACTTCCACCTAATAAACATGTCAGAGGAGAATCAGGCTAATTTGTTATATTCCCCTTTGGATATGCTTCCTATGCACATGATGCTTAGATTAAATCCTGTGACTACTCTTTTTTTTTTTTTTTTTTTTTCCCCCCAACAGAGTTTAGGGAGGCAAGTTCTCAGCATTTTGAACTACAGGAGATCTGAATCACATTCATAAACTCCAGTGCCACACTGTACATAACTGTGAAGTTAGGCGCATAGAATAGACCATAGGTGGGTGCCTAGCTAATATGCATTTTTTCATGCAATTAAACCTCAGCACCGGATTCTGAAAGCCTGTGTGTGTGTGAAGTTAGCTTTCAATATGTGAGAAAGTTTGCAGAACCTGAAAGGAGGAAAGAAAGAAGCACCAATAAGATTAGAACATTACGTAATGTAGTGACTGTCACCTGGGAGGATCTTAAAATATTGTATGCAGCATCTGAAGTGTTTTCATATGAGATTGCATATATGTAATTTTGCTAATAGTTTGATCTATATAGTTGATATTTTTTTCTTTATTCATATTGGTACAATAAGTACACTTAATACAGAGGAGGCAATAGACAAATGAAAGAATTAAAAGCTTGTATTTGAATAATTAAAGAGCACAAAATTGTTGCAATTCAAGCATATTTTTAATTAATCAGATTAAAAAACCTTAAGTAAAATTTAATTAATTTTATGGAAGTTTCAGAGCTTCGTAATAGAATAAATCTCTTGTGTGAAATATTTAGGTAATGACTATCATAAAGGAGACCGCTTTAGAGAGCAATAATGTGCTCTAAAAGTCTTTTCCTTCTGTATCAGTTAAGAAGAAAAAAAGTCATTATATTTGACAGTGTATTGATTGCACCTAATGCTCAGCAGTATCTGACTGAATCTTGCCTTCTCTTCCTTCCTTCCTTCCTTCCTTCCTTCCTTCCTTCCTTCCTTCCTTCCTTCCTTCCTTCCTTCCTTCCTTCCTTCCTTCCTTCCTTCCTTCCTTCCTTCCTTCCTTCCTTCCTTCCTTCCTTCCTTCCTTCCTTCCTTCCTTCCTTCCTTCCTTCCTTCCTTCCTTCCTTCCTCCTTCCTTCCTTCCTTCCTTCCTTCCTTCCTTCCTTCCTTCCTTCCTTCCTTCCTTCCTTCCTTCCTCCCTTCCTCCCTTCCTCCCTTCCTCCCTTCCTCCCTTCCTCCCTTCCTCCCTTCCTTCCTCTTCTCTCTCTCTCTCTCTCTCTTTCCATCTTCCTACTTCTTTCTCAATTCTTAGCATTGTGATATACTAGAGACAAACTGAACTGATGAAAAATATCTGGAATAGGAGACAAAGAACCAGTCTATTCTGTTACTTTTCTAAGTCCTGCCTATGGCCACCCACAAATAGGGGGGTTCTTTTTTTCCCTTTTCTTTCTTTATTCTGGCCTATTTCCAGATTTATTATGGGTCGAAATACCAGAACACATGAAAGTGAGTGATGTTAGGAAATATCCACTACAGTTTTGATACAGTTGTTTTTCAGATGTAGTACTGTACAAGTGACATGAGAACATTCCAATCTTTTGTTGATCATTAGAAGTACATACTTGCAGCCAAGAAGGTTTGCTAAAAACACTGAAAAGTTCATGAAGCTTATGGCTAACTATGCTCAATAATTCTGAAAATGCAAGCAATTTATATTGATATTAAATGCACACCAACACACAGAAAGATCTGATTGTGTACTGAGGGAAGCAAGCAGCCTTCACCTTGAAGAGTTTACCAGCTGAATATACAATGGAATAGCAATGTAGGGTGAGGGTGTATACATGCAAATAAAGGGTTTACCACACAGAAGCACAGTCAAGCTGAGGAGGGTTGAGTCACAGGAGAGGAATGAGCAATAGCCTGTCAGGAAACACCCTGCGAGTTCCAAACATTTTTATTTTTATTTGATAGTGGTATGGGTAGGTGGAGATCAGTCAAATGGGACAAAGTAAAAGTGTGGATAAAAAGCAAGGACATTTCAAGATGTGGAAAGGAAAGGGGGAAGAGGCATGTTAGGAACATTAGGGCAGGGAAATGGAGAGGTGTGAAGGTGAGAAAAGGTTGCAACAAGCAGCACATGGGAAAGGATAATTAAAATTCATGGGTGTCTGTCAGCCCTTATGACTCTTTCACCTTTGCAGCGTCGGCCTCATTGTCACAATGGATCCTCCCTGTGGACTCTCCTTCATCCCAGGCTGCTCCTGTCATTGTTTAACACAGTTGAGCATGAACTGTGCATGCAGACCAAAGCCATAAAATTATACAGCACACTTCACTGACAAATTAAAAAATTGCTTTTCTGCAACAATCTATACAATGATTGACATGTAGAGACTGATCTTAGGCTACTGTACTCAGTTAAGCACCATTTAATGTTGTAATTTTAAGTATGAAGCCAATGATTTTTCCTTTATCAAATAGGAATTGTCCTTACATTACATTAAGTTTTAGGGATGGAAGGGGGACTTCTCTCTTTCGCTACCCCTTTAAAGATTCAGATAGCTAAAAATGTTTCTCAGTTATGTATAAGGCAAAGTCTGAATCTCAAAAAAAGGTGTGTGTGTGTGTCTGTGTGTGTATGTGTGTCTGAAAGGGTGGTCATGCACTGGAATGGGCTGCCCAGAGAGGTGGTGGAGTCACCGACCCTGGAGGTGTTCAAAGAACGTTTGGATGTTGTGTTGAGAGACATGGTTTAGTGAGAACCGTTGGTGATGGGTGAATGGTTGGACTGGATGATCCTGTGGGTCTTTTCCAACCTCAGCGATTCTATGATTCTATGATTTGCTTCTATAAGTTAGCTTATATATCATGTTTCCTTGAAACAGTTTTTCTTATGTGTTGAAAACTTTTGCTTTCAAAATTGATAGTAGATTTGTGATGAGATACTGTACTGAGAAATCCTAGATCAGTCCTTTGTCACTATCACTCTTCCTGTCTCAGAAAAGCAAAATATGGGTAAGGTTGATTTTTATCAGCTTTCCTCCTTGCTCCCCTCAACTGGTTTTAAACCAGAAGCTTATTTTTCTGGAAAGCTGTATTAAACCAGAAGAATTTGAAATGGGAAGGTCTTTGTTCCCTAATTCCTTCCACAAGACATGATGAAAACAGCAAAGTAGATTCAAACAGCATTTAAATTGTCTGAATAGTGACAGTGTCGTGGCTGAACCATATACATTTCAGTGCCCGGTTATTTAAGCTCAGTTACTGGCTGCCAGAATTACACTCATGAGACCTTAGTATCTCTTATCCATAACCTCATTTTCTAGTCAAAATTCAGAAAATAAAGCCCCACAAAATAACAAAGAAAATCCAAACAAACTGATCTCTGTGTGAAGACAGTATTTTTACAATTCAGGAAATCCATTCCTTGCAGCCATAAGCAGAGCATTTGCATAGTCAGCACTAACTCTTTTAAGCAGAATTAGAAAAATAAAACATCAATGGGAAATCAAGCTGATTTCAATATTGTTCAACAGAGCAGGAATCATCTGACACTGTAGGAACTTCTTAACCCATTTTCTCTGAACAGCAGGCTAGGAGCACTTGAGTATTGAGATATTTCATTTTCTCAAAAATTACACTGAAGACTATAGTTTGGTGTACGTCGTTTATAAATATTTGAATTTTATAATTATTTCCATTCAAGATGGAGGCAGAACTCACCAGAAATCTTGAAGTAGTGAATATTCCTGTCACTGAACTCTCACTTTGAGTATGTAGTGTCAAATTCACATCTTCTGATTGCATATGTTGAATCTCTCATGTTAGAATAGTTTTTTATTTACTTTTCAAATAGCTTCTCTCATGGAAGTGCAGATGATAGCATACTATTTGCAGCCTCTGTGTTGTAACACTTCGTTCAAACTAACACCTTTGCCCAGAGTTCATTAAGTCAGTGTTTACATGCCTTTAATACAAAGGGAATATTTTCAGAGTGAGCACTGGATGTCTGATCTCCTTTTACACAGATTATTCTTTTACACCCCTGCTCTAGGCATTGCAAGAGCAAACTTATTCCTAATATACTGTAGCAAGAAATGGCTTCTGCTCTCTCATTAAACTGTCACTAAACTTATCTGGGAACCAGATAATCCACTGCAATGTATTAGGAAATTATGGAGGTCGTATAGAAATTCTCATGATAGAAAAATGTGAATGCTCAACTTCTACCAACCTAGAAAATAAAATTCTTTATTAGTGTTGTCTTTTTCAGATTCGTAGAACTGAAGTTTATTTTGTGTTAAAAAAAAATGAATATTGTGCATTTACTATATTTAAAACTCTGGATCTGAATCTGATTGAATGAGATGTAATCATGTTGTCAAAAATCCCCATCTTTCATAACGCTAAAGTGCTTATTTCCAAAATCTAATTTGAAACATCTCTGGTTTGTTTTTACTACACTATTCCTTTCATAGCTTTTCAAATTGAAACCACTGAGTCAGAGATAATGAAAGAGAATTTCTCTCTTATGGAATGATCAGGGAATGATTTCAAAAGAGTCGGTCCATGCTTATCATCAGTATAGGTGAGTCTTTTAGAAAGTCTAATTGATAGCATTAGGTTTGGGTCTCAGATTGTTAGATTCTTTCTTTGTTTCAAGTCTTACTTCACTGCCATTAAATAACTAACGGGATTCAGATATTTTTTGGTGAGTAAATAGATATCTAAATAAATTTCAGTCCCTGCTTTATTTTGTCCAGTTCTCCATTTTGCATCCAGATACATGAACTGAGACAGTTCTGAAGGGACTGGACTGGGGCAAGGTATGGCTATGTAAGGGAAAACACTCCTTTGCATTTTAAAAGATTTAGAAAACTGTAGTAGTATCTTTATTCTCCTTACTAATCATCCTGACTTAGTTCTTGAGCTAAACAATTTCCCAAGGGAAATAAGAAGGGTTCATAAATACTCATTTCCCACAGGACTCTTTTCTAACTGAACTGATTCCTCCCAGCCCTCCTCTCCCCAGAAAACAAACAACAACAAAAAGCAAAACCAAAAACAAACAAACAAACAAAAAACAGCCAGAAAAATGCCTCAAAACCAACCAATAAATATTGTCTGCAGCTGTGAGAGATATCAAGCTCCATTTTGGTAACAGAAAGTAGCATGAAGGAGAGTAATAAAAAATGTTAAGGCATCCACAGGCCTACAATTCTGATACATATAATTATTTATGTCTGTTATTGTAATAGTAACTTGAAGGTCCATCCAAGAATTGCCAACATTTCAAAAATCACTGTATAGTTTGTCACAGACAGCTGTAATCAAACACATCTTGTGTCCTAAAGACCTTAAATTTAAAAAGGATCACAAGTTCTGAGAAAATGATTGGGACCTGAAGCCAAGAAAATTATTGAAAGCATTTGCTACACATCACAAATCCATGCTAGAGTCATGAATAGACCATTGTTATGATACGTCGACTTGTGTTTATCAATTAAAATGTTCTTTTATTCACTATATGTGTTACAGACTTTAAAGTACAGTAACAAAAATACATAAGCAACCACAGCAATGCTTATTACTCAGATGATCAGATGTCTCAGAATTTTTGGTTGTCATTTGGTTAAGATCTAGCAGTAGCATTAGATGCTGTACAACTGGTCATTGTAGTGATCACTTCCCTGGCATCTGAAAGGACATCAGGTGTGATTTGGAAACATGAGGTGAGTATCTAAACTCCAGAAAAGAGAAAAGTAAAGACTAGGGAGTTGAAATCACGGGGAGGATGTCCCAAGGGAAGACCCTTAAGAGTCTTCATGTGGAAGGATGTACCTTTCAACATGGACATGAGTTTTCTGGCCATAAAGTGACTAACAGAAAGTCAGTTTGCTAACTGTTGTAAGTTATTAAACATGGTATGAAAAAGAAATGTAATGTTCTTTTGGAAGAACTTCACTAACTGAGTGAATGGGTGACTTGAATGTGAAGTCAGAAACTACAGTAAAGCTGAAAATAGTACAGGGAAGGATGATGGCAGTGGCCAAAGATGTGGAATGTGTTCAACAGGTAACTAAATCAATTAGGACTCTTCAGATGGAAAAAGAAATATTTTAAGTTGGATATGAATGGCTTCTGAAAAAGATATATGGGCTAGAAAAACTAATTTGAAAAGCAAGTATTTGCTATTTTTCTCCCAAGATAAGAATTGGAGGAAATCAGATAAAACTGAGATCAAAATAATCAATGAGAAAGACTGCCTTGATGGCAGACCAGCTGAGGAAATCTGTGTCTTAAACTGCTGGAGATACTGAAAGTTTACCTGGGCTCACAGAAGTGATTAGATAGAATGGAAAAATCCTCCACTGTACTCAACTAGCTGGCTCAAGAAGGCTTTGTTTTGCAAATTCATTGAGGGTGAGAAAATAAATAAGGTACCTGTTACTATATTATATTCTTGTTCTCTAGGCAACTGCTGTTGGTCTCTGCTGAATTATGATCCTGCAATGATTATATTATTTGAATGCCCTTTTATAGCTCTTCTTAGGATATTATTGACAAGAATGGGTGCAGTTATGCTTGTCTGTATAACTCATAACTGCTCAGATGCTGGGTAGGAAGCTGTCTAAACCAGCTGTATGTGTGCTGAGGACAGGACTGCTGCTCTCCCATTTGACCTCACTGGCAGCAAAGGGTCCTAGTTGTGTATGCAGCAGTATTTTTGGCAGAAGGTGATGGACCTTAGCAAGAAACAGCACCAAGCAGGGTCAAGTCTCAAAGTATAATTAGGTAGGAAGGTCTTATCAAATAATCTTTTGCTTTGAATTGGTTGTGAAACCTCACTCAGACAATTTTGCTGCTTTTAACTCCTGAAGCAGCAAAGAAAGGACAAAGGAAGGATCAGCTCTGTAGTCTGGTTCTGCAGAGTTTATTCTTATATCATATGGCTTGGAATGGGAGCTCAGCCTTGCTGAAGCTGATTTGTGATCATGCTGACTTTCCTGGATCTTGCTGCCTCTACTAGATGGATGCTGGCTGGAGTGGCAGAATTGCATAAGAAGGTTTTGTAATGGGTAACACAGACCCTTTAAGGATCTTCCGCAGTGTGTAGTCCCCTAAAGTGGAACTGAATTTCATTAATCTCTCACATTATCATTACAGGCAGAAAATAAGAATAATAAAAAATCAATTTAAAATTTGAAAGAAAAAAAAAAGAAAAAGATATGTTTCAACTTTCTTCACTAAATGATCTCAGAGAGTATTTGGCAGCTTTGACAGGAAGTTTGGGGGGGGGGGGGGGGGGGAAGGAGGTAAGAAAGAAAAAGAAAAAGCCAGTGAAATTGATGAGTGTATTTACAGGCTGTTATTCTCCCTCCTCCAAATCTCTGGCATTGCAGGTGAGGCATTGTGTGGCTGGTATCTTGACTTACCATTTGCTCCCAGGCTCTGCAGGGAGTGTCAGGCCATCAGCACTGATGTTCAGAGCAAAGCTGTGAAAACAAACTGCAGTAGATTAGTTGGGCTGCTGACCAGGTTATTTAGTTCTAACCACTTTGTGTGCCCTTACATCTCAACCAAACAATTACTCCTTTCCATTCTTTTATTTGTTCATGCACTTATCAAGGAAAACAGCGTTTGCAAGGGGACATTTTATTGAATAGGATGATTCATTTAAGAAGTGTTCCTTTGACTCTAGAATGCCAATATATTCTGCTCTTTAATTAAGAGAGCAAATAACACAGAAGACATACCAAAGTGCATGTTATCTGAAATTACTTAATTGTCTGAAAGAGATATTAAAGACAACTCTGTAAATGTTGAAGCTTGATTCTACCATTTTGAACAATTGTTTTTTTATTGGTAGCTATGGTGTTTACAGTAAGGTCACCCACGTAGTGAGCATCATTTCATGAAAATCAGTATTGGAGTACAGCCTTTAAAATTAAGATATAAAAAGAGGTAAATACTTCGAGGGTGAGCACTTCTCACTACATTTATTTTTCTCACCTTCCAGAAATGTTTTAAAATGATTTGTCAACTTGATTTGTCCCTTTTACATAACTTAATGTGTTTGTGGTTAGAAGTAGTGGCAGATGAATGAAGTAGAGCTGTCATTTCTGGGCTGAAATCATAGGGAATTAAGGAGGAATTGTTACCTTGCTTTTTATTAAAGGCACCAGGGATCATATTCCCTTAAAAGAAAACAGTATGCAATGTGCTTTGAAAACATATACATATATCTATATCTATATTTAACATTTTAATACCACAGTGCTTTCTAAAGGGCAATCATTTGTTCTTAAATATTGAAACTTACCATCAGCTTTTATTCAGTGCAGCAGCAGAAAACACTGAGCTTGCCTTGGCTTTATTGTGAATGAGTAGATACTGTCAAGTTATTAATGTTCCAATATATTTGTTGAAGTATTTTTTTGGTTTTGTTGCTTTTTTTTTTTTCCCCTAGGGTTTCTGTTGAATTGCGTACAGATGATACTTGTTCATAACTATTCATGAAAAACTCACCTATTTATACCAATTGCTCTGAAGGAGAGTACAATTTGCTGTTTTCACACCCATACGTACTGCAAGGATAGAATTTCTGACAAGCTCAACCCAATATTAGTAATTTGCATCTTGTCCAAGTGATTGATTTTAAGCTGACTTGGGAAAAGGAGGAGAAAATAAAATCTTCTCAAATCCATTTCTCAAATTCTGTACAAGATGGTAGATTTATCTTCTCTGTGCAGAAAAAAATGGCATGACGAATTGCCAAAAGATCCTCCAGAGATGTATGCCAGCTCTAGAGCTCATGTTTTATCCTTTTCCCATTTTGAAGCATTACTTTTAAGCTCTTGAGCAGAGTATGCAAACAGGAGAGAGAGCTTACTGCAGGAAGAAAGGAGTTAAAGAGGTGTCTTGAAATCCATCTCTAGGCTGCATAAATATCACTGTGGTTAATTCCTCCATTTTTAGACATTCCTCACTCAAGTTATTTTTAATCATCAAATTCACACATCATACCATACTTACAAGAGAGGCTGAATAAAATGCTTTTGCTTAAGGCTATCTTAATGAACTTGAAATGCAAAGTCTAATTTTAAAACGTAACTACTTTGACAGCACATCCAAACCCCATACCTTACACACACTCCTAGCTCAAAGCAAATGCTCCAAGAATATCTTGTTTATTGTTTATACATAAGCTCACTTCAAACTGTTACTCCTGGGGTGTAGAGCAGCTGGAGTAGGCAGGGCACATATTTGTTTTCTTTCTTTCCAATGAGATTATCTGAAAGACATTTCTCCCCTTCTCCTCTGCCTTTTTTCACATAAAGTAGAACAGAGCACAGCTGTCAGGGAGCAGAAAAGGTGAAATGTCATACTTATGCAAACCTATACCTTTTCATAAGATTAATTCACTTGAATCAGTGCTGAACTCATGTAGGCACTCTTATTTAGCTTTGAACCATCTGATTTGCAACTGACTTTATCAAACTCAAACAAATATATCTACGTGGTCTCCTTCTCCTCTGTAATAAAGTAGGTTTATTTATCATCAGCAAATGCTGAGCACTCTAACACATACAGAGAACTAGCAGATTTTGGCATGTTTTCTCAGTGCTGTAATTCATCATACACTAAAAATCTGACAAATGAGCAGGGGAATGTCTGTTTATTGCTTGTAGGCCCTTCTGGAGCAGAGCTGTCTCAGATCACCCAAATCCCAGGCTGCAGTTAAAGACTGTGAAGTCCATGTCTTTTAAATGGTAATAGATGATACTCTGAATTTCAGCTTTACCATAAGTAAGTACACTTTATGAAGTATCTCTGGATGTATGATTAGACATGACATTATGAAATGGTTTTAAGGAACTTTCATTTTCTTTTCTAGCTCTCCTTGAGGAACTAACACAAATGGGGCAAAGTCTGTCAGAGCTAGATGCCTGTTCCGAGTACTGTGGATGGTGTCTGGTACACCAGTATGCAGAAACATTTGCTCCCTGTGCAAGAAGGACTTCTCTGCCCTGGCCCTGCAGATGGCCTGTTCACATATATTATATGTATATATATATATTTTAATGTATGTAATATATTTATATGTATATATATATATATTCTTTTCTGAAAGAGTGTTTGGCTTACTGCAAGAACCAGACTGCCTGTTCTATTAAAAGGATGGGCTGTGGGGATTGCTGGTTCTCTCTCATTACTAGAGATTTACTTTGTCAGATGGGCATGTCCTATACTTCAACTCAAGGGTCACCTTACACATCAGCTCCCCACATAGGTTTTCTCTTGTATCAAATATGAGAACATTACAATTTCCCTCTGATGTACTGGACCAGGAAGTGGTAAATTCTAAGTTATGATGATATGGAGGGGAGCTGAATGCCTGCCTACTAGTTAGGAGAAATGAATGTTGTGTAACATCTGTTTTTCAGTGCCCAAATCCCACCAAATCTTGAGTGGAACTCTTCCGCATCTTCAAGCTGCTTTGGAGAAGGATCTTTCCTTTCTGTGTTTAAACTTTCCACACTATATGTCAGTTAGGTGTCTGGTACTTATAACAAAGTTCAACTGAGATGAACTGTGTACACAAACATCACAGAATTTTATATAAGAATATGAAATGTTTATCTCATTTGTGAACTCCTGCAATTTGTCCAAAGCCAGTGAAAAATATGTGAATTATACTTATTTGGGTGGGACAATTGCTGAGCTTTTTCAGTCCTGACAAAAGAAGCGGTGGAGAGAGAAATGAAGAAAATAGTCTGGCACATATTATGGACACTGATGTAGGTGGAATAGGGAGCACCTAAAAGATGGATGGAATAAGTAGTGCTGAAAAATGCCAGTGGAAATGAATAAGAGAGAGAAAAAGCACCTGAGCTTGTAATATCTACAGTCATTACACAATCTTACAGGTGCCAGTTTTTTTTTTTTTTTTTTCTGTCATATCTTCAGGACATACTAAGGTACAGCCCAGGAGGCAACAGTGAATAAACAATAAAAATCTCAGACCATTCTGCAAGAAAACCAAATTGAAACAGAACAGGCAGAATTTAGAAAGGGCCTATCTATCTGTCTATCTAGACAGTCATGGCAATGCTTATCGAGCTCACTTGGGAAGGTCTGGGGCTGTCCTTCCTGTTTATTGCAGTCTGGAAAATGTTGAAGAGTTAAGGCTAGAAAGATGCAAGGAAGGCAATGAACATTTACCTTTCTGAGGCAGAGCTGTTCCTTGGGGAGTAAAAAAGTATGTGCGCATGTCTGTGTCAAGGTGACTAGAATCATCATTACTCTGTGATACCTATCTCAAAACATCTCCTCAGGATTGTGTCAAATACTAATGAAAAGGGATAAAATTAGTCTATATGAGGAACACATATGAGATTGCTTACAGGTTTGACTGAATTTTTGTTACATTTATAAGGATGTGTGTAGAAAAAAGAAGAGAGAAAGAGGAGAAAGTACAAAGGTGTTTGTGGGAGCTGTCATTGAAACCAGACAAAGATTCAACCTTGACAAAGGAGATACTGCAATTCTGGTATAATGAGGAAATTAAGTCAATAAGGAATGCATTTTCTCAGAGCCAGTGGACTACAACACAAGCTTGTTTAGAATTACCGTTAAATTATGGTACATTTTGCAAAGAAATAGATGTGAATATTTCAGAAAGCAGTCATCAAGCACCTTGTTGTTTGCCAAGAAAAATAGGCAATTATGAACATTATGACCAACTATGCATCATATCGGCTCCAATCAAAACCATTTAAATCCAGTCAAGCATTTCTTTCACACATAAAACCCTACCCTAAGCTTGATTATACCTCAGCATACCAGGTATGCAGCCTAGGATGTTGGCCAATAACAATATTCCATTGTCTAGGAATTTTAATCCATTCATTTATATTTATAAATGTCAAAAATTTGATTGCAAAAGATTGCAATTATCAAAAACTTTGCTCTTAACTTTTCTGACCAAATCTACTAAAAAGCCTTTGAAATTTAACGCAAACAAACAAATAAAGTCTGATGAGAAGGGGGCACTGTCATGCTTTTACATGGAAAAAACTAGATGTAGAAAATGCCTTAGTTTTTCTACAGTTCTTTAGCCCTCCCCAGGTGATGCTGCCTCTCAGCAGAGTAAAATTATTATGTGGAGAAAATGGTTTAGGCTGCACATACCCAGACTGAGAAAAAATTGCTTCAATATAGATACATTAAAAACAAACAAACAAAAAGCCTTACAGGCACTTTTGTGGTCTCAGAGAAACAATGAATTCTATTCCTCCTACTGCTCTGCTGTGATAACTAATTACCTTTTCTTCTTTTTTTTTTTTTTCTTTTTTTTTAAACTCATACAGAAGCCTTTTATATTGGAGACCTATTCTAAAAATATGTCAGTTGCTGGTATGCAAGCACCAGGTCAGCTCAGCAAGTGTCAGTAGTACTAGGAATCAGCACAGATGAGTGACCGGTGTTTTAACATTATGTCACTTTGACCTGCTGTGAGCACAGACATATGCTATTGAAATTACAACACTGACAGATCAGCTGAAGTAGGGCTCTCCACTCTTAGCAGCAACTGGAACTGAGTTACAATTGGAAAAAAAAAACAACAAAAAAACAGGAATTTTCTGCTTCCTGGAACAGCTGCTCTGGATTCAACTTTCTGCATCAACGCTACTCAGCTATCCTTTTGATGAGCATTTCCTTTCCCCTTCTCCATCCTAATTATTTTTCATCTAGAACAGCTTTCAGTGAGAGATAGACACTTGTCTGATTCCTCTTCATAATAAAAGTGACGTCCAAAATAATCTGTTTAAAATCTCTTTCCAAGAGCAGTGCTGCTGCCACAGACTCCAGACAAACTTTGTGACGTTCACTCAACTCTTGAGTACAACAGCCACAGCTTAACTGAAAGATTTTATCACTGGTATTTAAAATGGCATGTATAATCTTAAACAGGAAAATGGAGGGATTAAATAGCTATGGACTGTCACTTCAAGACCAGACATCCAAAGAATCTTTGAGAGAAAAGACATGTACAGTAGCTGACAAAAAAAGTATTTTTTCAGATACTATCAGAGGTGAGGCTGCACAGAGGTAGCTGATTTTATTTTCTTGCAGCCAGTGTTGGAATGTACTTGCCAGAAACAGGAATGCTTCCTTCATTTAGGCTGATTTATCATTACAAGAACTAACAGGGCTCCTTCATACACCACTTGAGCTTAGCTCTGGCATAAATCCAACAAAGTTACACAACGTACTTAAAACCACAAAGAATATAATGCTTCTATTTGCCCCTGAAATAACGCCTATCATTTTTCATAGTATCATACCAGAATTCATGAATTAATTTTGACAACATCTGGGAGAAAAGGAGTGTTTTTTTTTTTTTCCCATTCAGGAGAACAGAGAGAATATGAGCTGAATTTGAAAGCTGCTCATGACCCCCAAATTACTTAAGATAAAATTAGACAGTAAACTCACTTTATTCAAAAGGGTGGTAGGCACCTGAATACCTTTGCAGCATGCTGGCACTAGACAGCTGGGTTCTTAGGCAGAGATTTAAGCACGAGCCTCTCCCTCCTCACACCCACCTTCTGGATGACTTGCACCTTTACCTAATTTAGAAGAATGCTCTTTATTTCTTCCCTTAAGGCCCAAGAGAATTTCCCTGATTATTTTGCACTGTGTAGCCAGATATGCCTTAAAGCATCTGTCATTAGCCATTTTCCCTATGATTCTTCACTGTATCCAGGATAAATAGGTACTAAATTGAGAGCTAGGTTATGCAGATGGTGTTGATCACTATTTACTTTTTGTATATTACGTGCGTGTAAGTATGAGTGTTATTCTAATGCACCCAGTGATAATGTAAGCCAATACATTAGTGCCCCGTGACTTCCTTACACTTTGCCTTGATTCCTAACCCATGCCTGACTCTAGAAACTTCATGCACATTATTTTTCTTATCTATGCAATAACTGAGGCTTTACATTCAGAATAATATTAATGTGCCAAACAAATACAGTTGCTTACGTTGCTTTGATTTTAGCTGGAATTATAAACCTAATTAAGAGCTGGATGTTTAACTATGTTTGTAGATCTGGGTGTTGAAGTGTGGGTAGCAACTAACTCATTTTGGGAGAAAAATATAAGATTTATGACAGTATTTTGAAGCAAAGTGAAAAAGCATTTCAGATGCTCCAAGAATTCTGTGTGGGCATTAATCTGATTTCACTTTTCAGTGTTGATCTCTGTTCAAAAATGCATTAAATGATCACTGAATTAAACTCTGAATACTACATTACTTTTGAGTACAAACTAGAAACAACATGAAAAATGAATCTGAAGTGTTTTTTACTTGAACTTCATATGTAGAGACATTAAGATGCTGAATATTTCAAAGGCTGAAAGTATTTATAGCTTTTGACTTTTAACCATATTATGTCCTTTGCCTTATTTCTTGTCCTCAGCAAATGTCAAGTGAGTGTTGTATAGAATGGAGAGACCATTCTCAGGAGAACATCCGTCTTCAATAAGTGGAACTCCAGATTACACAAAGCTGCAGGCATAAAAGCAGCTGCAAAAGCATTTTCAGCTTGAAAATGAAATCGTTTTCTCTAGAAAAAAATACATGAAAGTTAAGGTAAGAACTGAAATCATCATGTTTTTAGGAAGTTTACTTTAAATCCAAAAGTGTTTGCAGCCAAATTGAATCTATGATGCTGGTTTTAGTTTTAAAACTTTCTATTTCCTTTTCCTAGAGTTGGCATATTTATATATATAAAAAAAAAAAAAGTCCAAATGCACACTCTACGTCTGAGAATTACAATCTATAATGTAAGCTTGAATTTCTTTGCAAGTTCAAGATATTCTTTAAAGAAGACATTTAAATGCTCTGAGCAGGGTCTTTTTTCAGAGATGTAACTCAACTCCAGGGGACTGTATCTGATTTATCTTGATATAAAAGAGCATAGAACTTGTTTTGTAATGCATGCATAGAGTGAAGAGTGCAGGTGATGACTTGAGCTATGAAAACTTGCATTGTAAAGCCTGCACCCACACATTCTGAAAGCTCAGGCAGGTTTACCGAAAGGTTAACTAAAGTTGTGAGCCTTTCAAGTAAACTTAAGGATAATTTTGTGAATCTCAAAAAAAAAAAAAAAAAAAAAAAAAAAAAGGACTGCTGTGTGTGTAGCTGTAATGTTCAGCAGGCCCAGACTCAATGCTGTCTGTTGTTCTCTCCTCTTGATTTTATTTCTCCTTTCCATGCTGGCTTCAGGCCTGACAAGGGGATGTGGAAGAAGGCAGAGGAGCTATGTACCACATATTCTTAGCATTGCTTTTCTTTCAGCCCTCACATTAATTCATGTCTCTGTTGCTCTCAGCAGGTAGCTGAACTGGGGTCTCAATGAGGCCTCCTCTGTACTGTCAGTAGAGACGCTGAGCCCCTGTGGAAGTACTTCATGCATTGTCAAGACCACATAACAACAGTGTGCTGGGGCTGTCCAGGATCTGGCTAGAATGAAGCATGCACTCTTCTGTTCCAGGTACCACAGCAACCTTTTCACAGGAAGAGAAAAGGTATCTACCTTTACTTTTGCCCAAGGCAGATGGATCTGGGCCTTCTAGGAAGTAAGAAATGCTCCCAGTTTCTGCAGCAGGACATAGCTTTGGTTGGACTTACACCTTCCGAAGAAACCTCTCCATGTGACTACGTGAGGATCACAAGGAGACCTGTGCTTCACCATAGGTATCCAGCTAATATGTTCAAACATAGGGCTTTTCATCATTCCTCATTTCGTTACTCTGTAAAATTGATTTTCATAGTTTTAAGTAATTTTGTTTTACTATTATGTAGTCTGAATAGATAATACTGACCTTGAAATCAAGTATGACAACTTCTAATAAGATTTCAGCTTCATGTTCTGAACTCTACTGAATATGGAAGCTATTGTTTCCTGTCTTCTGTGTATGACTCTTATTGTTCTAGGTGACTGCTTTTTATGTCTAGCTTGAAATAGAGTTCTTGTAATTGTATTGTTTACTTCTCTGGAGAAACCAGTTTGTTTTCCTATTCTTTTTTGAAAGTTAATGAATTCCTTCGTGAAAGATGAGGCACTGAATAAAAAAGACCTGCTTATGGGACAAATTCTCTGACTGTATACATATATATGTCCCAGCAGTCACAGTATGAAGGTTTCCTTTCAACAGCATCAAAACACAAAGATCAAGAAGCAGCCAAGACACACAGAAAATATAATATTAATTATTAAATAACTACTACTATTAAATTAAATATTTTGTAAAAACAAACAAACAAACAAACAAAAAACCCCTGTCTCTATGACACGCTATTTTTTATAACACTGGTAATACAGATAAAGGAAAAATATGGGACTTGAACATATTTAAGAGAGGTATAAGAACAGCTAGCAGATAGCTAAGTTATTATTTTTTGCAGGATGAGCAGATGTCAGCTATATAATGAAATGGAAACCAGAAATGTTCCAACCTAGGTTTAAATGTTTGGAAAGCAACCCCTTTATGATTTTCTTAATGTGTTTTGTTAATTAAGTCAGTGGAATGTGTGCTCCAAAGTCCCTCAGGTGTTGCTGAAAGTGTCCCCCTAAGTCAAGCTGACAAACATCATGTAATTCAGACAGCATAGCAAAGCTCATGCTATACTCCATGAAGCCTGCCAAATATTAAAAGCTACAAAACTAAACAACAATCTCAGAGTCTCATGATTTATCGTCTATGCTCCAGCTCTACCCCATTCTTCTTTCTGTTCATCTCAAATACATGTCAAAATAC
Source organism: Gallus gallus (assembly GCF_016699485.2). Lineage (NCBI taxonomy): Eukaryota > Metazoa > Chordata > Aves > Galliformes > Phasianidae > Gallus > Gallus gallus. The sequence goes on from NC_052532.1 coordinate 141,232,639, forward strand.
ACGGATATGCAGTGTAACCTCAAAGTCAGACTGAACTCCCAGGCAAACGTGCTGTTGTCCAGGCTTCTGGCTGCAGAGAGTGCCAGTCTTTCTCTAGCATCTTATGGCAGCAGCAAGAGCAGCTGCATGAGGTGCAAGCAGGTAGATGATCTGCTCAGGTGATGAGGCTTCACCATTAAATAGGTAGATTAAAATGTGTTGTGGGATCAAAAAAAGAGAAGGAACAGAGAAAGCATGATCTGCTCTCCCTCAGACGGTATCAACCACATGAGAAAGCACAAGATCCAAGACTGCTTCTATCCTTTCACTGTGAGGCTGAAAGCAAGAATTCAAAAGAAAGAAGTGGATGAAGACAAGACCACACTCAGGGCTAAAAGTGAAACCCTTCCTTGCCCATTCCACCTCACCAGATGCCTCTCTACAACCGGTACAAGAGTCTCTGGATGTGGAATGCTGTGGATGATAACAGCCACTTTAAACAAGAAGAGCTAACAAAACTAAAACCAGAAAATCCTTCTCCCAGTATCAAGGCTACGCCCTCAGTCTTCACTGGCAAATGCTCTTCACACACCCTTGAACAAATGGGTCAGAAGGTGGGGACCGAGGGAGCAACATCCCTTCCACTGTAAGTGAATATCAGGCTCACCACCACGTTAGGAACCTGAACATCTGTAATTCTATAGGTCTCAGTGACATGCATCCCAGAATCCTGAGGGAACTGGCTGATGTAGTTACCACTCTTGATGGTATTCGAAAAGTCATGGTGGTCTGGTGAAGTCTCTGGTCACTGGAAAAAGACAATGTTGCACCCATTTTTAAGAATGATAGAAAGGATGACCCAGGGAATGACTGATGTGTTAGCCACACCTCTGTGCTGAGGAAGATCATAAAACAGATACTCCTGGAAGCTATGCCAAGGCATATGGAAGAGAGGGCAGTGATATGGGATAACCAGCATGGCTTCACTATGGGCAGGTCCTGCCTGACCAACCACTGACCTTCTATTAAGGTGCAACTGCATCATTGGATGAGGGAAGAGCCACTGCTGTCATTTATCTGGACTTCAGTAAGGCCTTTGACATGATCCCCCAAACATCCTTCTCTCCTAATTGGAAATATTTTCCTATTGATACATTGATGTATGTTGATATATGTTGATATGTTGATATGTTGGGTGCTCCATTCAGTGGATGGGGATCTGGTTGCAAGATCATACCCAGAGAGTAGTGATCAATGGCTCAATGTTTGGATGGAAGTCAGTGATGAGTGATGTCCCTCAAGGGTCTGTAGTGGGACCAGTGCTCATTAATATTTTCATAAATGACAGCAGCAGTGGAATTGACTGCACCCTCAGCATATTTACTGATGACTCCAAGCGTTGTGGTGCTGTCAACATGCCTGATGCTCGAGCAGTGGGTCCAAGTGTGCCTGAGTCATGGCAATCCCCACTATCAATACAAGCTGGGGAAAGTAAGGATTGAGCATAGCTCTGCCAAAAAGGACTTGGGATACTGGTGGATGGCAAGCTGGACATGAGCCAGCAATATGCCCTTGCAGCCCAGAAAGCCCACCACATCCTTGGCTGCATCAGAAGAAGCATGGCCAGCAGGTGGAGGGAGGTGATCCTGACCCTTTGCACTGTGCTGGTGAAGTCTCACCAGGAGCACTGCATCCATGTGTCCTCAGTACAGGAGAGACATGGACCTGTTGGAGTGCATCCAGAGGCGAACCACAACAATGATGCAAGGGATGGGACACCTGCCCTATGAGGGCAGGCTGGGAGAGCTGGGGTTGTTTAGCCTGAGGAAGAGAAGGCTCCAGAAAGAACTGAGAGTGGCCTTTTGGTATCTAAAGGAGGGGCTATAAGAAAGAAGAGGACAGACCTTTTATCAGAGTCTGTCATGATAGGACAAGAGGAAAAGCTTTTAAACTGAAAGAGGGGACATTTAGACTGCTTATATGAAAAAAAGTTTTATGATAAAGATAGTGAAGCACTGGAACAGCCTGCCCAGAGAGGTGGCGGATGCCTCATCCTTGGAGACATTCAGGTGAGCAACCTGATCTAGCTGTAGATATAGGGGAGTTGGATTGGATGACTTTTTTAAAGGTCCCTTCCAACTCAAATGACTCTATGATTCTATGTACCTGAGGTACTTAGCCCAGATACAGGGAGAGCATTTGCTGGTAATAGAGTGGATGGCAGGAGGCTGTTGTGGGTGATGTGAAGCAGTGAGACAAAGCTAGAATAGGGCAGACATGCATGTTTGAGCTGAAGGCTGAGGAAGTGCTAATTAGGGCATTGCAAAGGACAGAGTGATGTGGATGTGGTATGTAATGGTAACAGCAGAGTCATAACAGAGGAAGATATTGGCATTGTGGAGATTGTCTTGAAACATAGGTATAAATAAGCCATGCCAGCCTGGGAGCTTTTTACTGGATGTAGAACAGAGCCATGTAACTCTGACCTTTCAGAGAAATCCTATGCAAATTGGAAGCTTTCAGTTTTATGATTGCAGTGGAAGAACCATTAAAACTAAACTGATCTTTGCTGAAAACCTTGTACTGTTTCTAACACATAGACTTTATGATAAGGCTGTACAGGAGTTTGAGGGCACGGATAGAGTCTGATTTGAAAATCCACAAGGTCTTGAGTATGGAATCTTATTTGTATTTTTGTCTTTATGCTATCACACACCATTTTGTAAAGTCAAAGTGTTTGGACGGATTGAACTGACCTCTGCCACAGCAAATAATAGAATAACTAACAGTTATAAGGTTGCTATTCTTTGCATGGACATAAATTGATTAACAGTAACAGGAAAAAGAGCTGACTATAACACAAGGTGCTATATCTATGATTTCTACCTATAGTTTCTCAGCTGTCTTTCTGTTACATTAATTGCACTTCAGGCTATCTATTCTTTTAGCACTTTCACTTGCTGAAGTCCTGGTCTTTCATTCTATACCACTGTGTATTCTCAGGTCTTTCTCTCATTCCACCTCAGCCTTTATCACACTTTAACTATTTGTAAGACTGATTGTAGGACGGACTGTAGGACTTATTATTTTTTAACTACTTTCTAAATAAATCCTAGCCTACTTTTCAAGGCAGTTCCAGTCTTGTGTGGTACTAATGTCTGCCTCCCTTAAATGGTCCAATTTTTGTCCTTAACAGATTGTACTAATTTTTCTGTGCTGTGTCATTCCTAGGTGTGTTTTTTTTTTTTTTCTTTCCCCCTCCACTAACTTTCTGCTTTTCTCACTCTGTCAGCTTGGTTCTTTTACTCTCTGTGCTTGATTCAGGTGGTCATATTGTCCATGTGGCCTACAGATTTTAGACAAACTTTTGTTTGTTTATTTCAGCAGCTGCCTTCACCCTTGCCAGGACAAACTGAGGAAGAACATACAGAAGAATGTCTCTTCACTCTTCAGTCTCTTCACAAAGATTACCAGTTGCCTTGTAGGTGTGGGACCACTATACCCATCTACTAAAAGTGCCTGAAAATATTTCCAGGCTCTGGCTGCTGAAGCAGGGAATAGACTGTGTTCTTACTATTAAATTCCCACATTCTCCAAAATTAGGTGGCTGCATGAAAAAGTGCCTGTTGGAAATCATCCCAGGAATATTTGAACTCCCAAGGTCATTTGGGAAATTTTTTGAAAGAGTGTTAGATGGCATGGTCCAAAAGTGTGCCAGGAAATGCTTTGACAATTTAGAGAATGTCTATATTAGGAAAAGGCAATAGGAACATGCCTCTAGAAGAAAGTATTTGATGCTAAGGATTGCAGCCACACTGACATTCACATGCTTTATATGTATTTCAGAGCGTTTTACTGCTGTCTAACTCTAGTCTGCTCCTGTGTCCATTAGCAATCAAAGTGCATTAGTTACCCTCTGAGACTGCATCTCCGGGTTTATTTTTGTCTGAAAGGAATTCATTTTGCACATTCCAAACATGATGTGGGCCAAAGTGCAGGAAATGGAAACTACTGGGAGATTTGCTTCAAAAGTGCCTCCCGATCTGAACTGAGATGTTACCACACATACACCTGCAGCTGTGTCCCTAAGTTTGAGAATATTCTCAAATGCAGATTGATTTGCCTCTTCATCCACTTCAACTGCACATTAAAAATATTGTGTGAGGCTTTGGTAGGCAGAGTGGAATTTGGAATTGAAATTTTATTGCTAAATTTGAGCAAAAGTCTCTACTGATTTTTTGAACCATCAGTTTTCAAGTGTCTAAAATAAATTTGGGAAAGTTTGCAAATGGACACAAAAAGCACTGTTATATATACATAATGCGTTTGTATGGTGTTTTAAATGATGGTTGCTTGTGTATATGAGAAAGGAAAAGAAAAAGAGAGAGCAAGACCGGGAATCTGTGAATGCATAATGGAAGGACCTAAGCAGCATTTCTCCTTTTGTAGATTAGAAATATTTTCACAATAAGTTTATAGCCAACATTTCCAGTCCTGACTACAGCTAGCAATGTTTGACACTGTATCTGTAGGTCATGAGCTTTAATTACACTGCGTTATCTTTCAATGTAAGATCTGGACAGCAGTTACCTTTAGGTTGGAATCCAAGCTGATAAGGAGCTTTCTATCACTACAAAGTACATCAGACGTAGTTTGTAAGGAATCGATAGTCATCTGCTGTACCAACCTGCCTATTCTAGTTGAAGTTGCCTTCAGGGAACAGATAGCAGAAACTTTACATTTAGAACACTTAAAAAAGAAAGATTCCTGGCAAATATGATGGCATAAGTGGTATTTAAAGAAGGGCTGTGTAATATAGTATCTAAATCATTTTATAGTCCCACTGCTATTTTAGTATGCTGGTAAGATATCTGAACCACTTGCTCTTGACTTGTACCTTGTCTGTAATGATGTTATGCATAATGCAGCAAAAGGAATCCTTCATTCCTAAGCAGAGGAACAGAAGTGCTTTTTACAACTCATCTCTTATGGATCAAAGCAAATCTCAAACTTGCCTTATCATGTAAGGGAGGTTAGCATCCTTGAGCTTTGCTGTTACAATTATACATGCTTATCCCACCATTTTTTTGCTGTGTTTGCGTTAACTGAAATTGCATGTCTACAGATCCCATGGGCTTGATTTCAGCTGTTAGTTAGATACTTGATGTGTCTACTAAAAGCATATTTTCGGGGTTTACTGTGTAACATGTGCAGAACTGATAAAAAATGTGTAGATATTTACTTTGAGCTGAAACTAGCTAAAAAAAGCCAATACAAGAAATAGTCATGGAAGGAAAAAAAGACAAAAAACCCCCTCCCAATAGTTAGTATGTGTGTGTATAGTGTACATTTGTTATATTTTCATTTTCCCTGCTAAAGTTTGTGCTTGCTATATTTGTAAAATCTTGCTTAAAAACAATGTAGATGTGAAGGCTTAAATTTGGGAAATGAATGTATAGTAGTCATACAGTTAAAAAGAATGAAATATGTTTTTCTTGCTATACATACATTTCTATCTGAAATATTTATACCTTCTTAGTGTGTTGTGTATGAGTAGTACATAACAGATAAATGAGCAGGTAACTGCCTTTTTGTGCTGATCAACTCCATAAAAGCCATTTTATAAACAATCAAAAGCCACTGTAATGTTTGACCTCAATGTCTTTTGGTGGTGATCTAGTACATTATGTGTCTGGACTGCATTACTTGTCTCATTTAAACCTCAGAGTTTTTAAGGCAGTGAATGTATATTCCATCTATGTTTTGTGTCTTGCTGAACAGTTTGACAGATTTCTACTAAATCATATTAATTAGGACAGCCAAAATTGTAATGAGTATATTTGAGGAAAAAAAAAGTGTCATGATGCTTCCCCCATGAAATGGTCACTGGTCAGCATATGCTTTCTTAATTAAACGTAGCTAAAATGGCCAATAAATTTCTTGTTCCTGTTGTTCCTAGTTCTGTACTTACAGCTTCCCATCAAATCTATGTAGGTTGCTCCATAAGTAATGCCTCCTATTTATTTCCATGCAAACTACACCAGCTACAAAGAGCACAATACTACTATCTGATACAGTGAATTTTTAGCTTCAAATCATTACTTTTTGCCTTTATCCATTATCTTTGTATTTTCACCAGTGATGAACAAGAGCCTGCATGCTCATTAAAATCTGCACTAGCAAAGATGACACATTGTTTCACAGCTGCTGTGATAGCATTATTTCAAGGAGAATATTGCCCTTGCAGTTCATTTTTCATTGGCCTGAACAAATGGAAGGTGCCAAATCCAGGGAGTATGGTGACTGTGGAAGGACAGTTCAGTCAAGACTGGTAATGTGTTCTTTAATTTTCCCACTGTCTTGTGGCCTGGCATTATCATGCATGTTTCAAGAGAAACGTTGTCTTCTTCTCTGACTCTGGAAGTTCTAGGCCTTTCTATCTCAAAAACAGCGCACATCTCTTAATCTATGGAGGGCTGCATCTTGAACATTTTCTTTGATAGAGAATTCACATTGCCACCCCATAGATTGCTGTTCTGACTCCAGCTCATAATGGTGAAACCAGTAATGATGTGATCCAGGAAACGGTCACCTTCAGCTTTGTCTTTGTTCAATAGGTTTTGACTAACTTGTTCTTTCTCTTCCTGTGTGAGCATCTGTGGGATCCACCTAGCACAAACTTTTCAACATTCCAATATTACCAGCATAATTTCTAACAGATTAAAGATAATATTCAGCTCTGTACACAGTTCCCTTGTCATAATCTGCCAGTTTCTGTGGATGAACTGATTGAGATATTTTTCATTCTGTGGTGTGACAGCTGCACGTGGCCACCTGGAACGTAGCTTGTCTTTCATGTCACTGTTCCAACTGCTGAAATACACTGCTGTGCTACACCCACTGTTTGGTCACCATATATTCAGCAAGCATCAAGGAATGTCCATGAGTGCGATTCTTTCTTCACAGAGGAATTTCATTACATCAATTTGCTTCACACGCACTTCCATATCACACACCAGTCTGTAAGAATGCCTCACTACTGCCAACTGTCACATGGTAACAGCATGTAATGGAACATTGGTGGGAAGGTTCAATCTCTACTGCTGTACCACCAACATCTGCCTCTGATGCTGTGATCCAGTCTAATAAAATAGGAGACATTATGCCACACTTTCATTTTTTTTCATCAATATTTCATATCATAACATCATGCAGTGCACTGGGATTTAAAGAGTTAAGGCTGCAGTTGTGTGGATTGTTGATATTTTTCATGAGTTTCTGATCTCCTGGTCTCGGAAGAGAGAAGAAGAGAGAACTGCAAGTCCCAGAAGGCTTCATTTTTTTGTTTCTATTTTCTATTTGGAGGGAAAGATAAAATGGACTGGGAGTCATGAGACTCGCTCTCTTTTTCCTCCCTGGCCACTTCGCCTACAGCATCAAGAGGAAGGACTTTGGTTTCAGAAACTCTCTCTTTCACATTTTATTTGATTTGTTGGCTTCAATTTCAATCATATTGTATTGTATTGTATTATCTCAAATTCTGCTACTACTGTTAGTAAACTAAGTTTTCTTTCCTTTGGCTCATTGCCGCTGTTTTCCCTGTCCAGGCCCATCTCCCTGCCCTTTTACCCTCAGCCCCCTCCCCAGCGTGTGGATCCATGGGTCCATTCGCCTCCTTGTCATGGAAACCAGACTGAACTGTGACACATTACTTTCAGAGCAGCCCTTGTATATTACACTTTTGCTGTAGAGGAAGTTTAATTAGTTGGGTGGTTATGCTGCTGTTGGCTTCCTAGCTTTCTAGCCTGCAGGTTTTTGTTTTTTTTTTTTTTTTTTTGGAAAGTATAATCAAAATCCACTCTGGGCATATTTACATATTCAGCAACACTCTACTTTCTTCTGTTGCTTTTTTGTGAAGAAGAAACTTATGAGCCAGTTCTCATCTCAAGCCAGGTAGCTAAGTCTGAAACTCAGGCTGTGACAATAAATCAGGACTTTCTATGCAAAAAAACAAAAGATTTTGTTGCCCAAATAGTTCTGAGACTGGAGGAGGCGTTCTCCACACTGGATGTGAGTCCGGGGTCAGTAGTGCAAGTGACTACTTAGAAATTCCCAGTGTTTGAATCAAAGAGCTAAGTGTACTGTGCTGATATCAGTATTCTATCAAGTTACAGTCATCTTCCTCAGTGTTCATATCTCAGGGTTTGGAAGCTTAGTCTGTAGTAATCTTTTCTTCCATATTGCTTAGAAAAGAAACAGTGGGTGCGTAATTCAGTATGGATTTTAAATGTTTACCTAACATTGCCAAAAGTAGTGATAAAAAGAGAATCCTTACTACAATGGAAAGATGTCTTGGCAATAAGCTATGTTTATAGCAGTAAATCAATATTTGTCTAACTAGTGTATGCTACCTAGTTTTCTTTTTTTTGTAAGATCAAAGAGGCATGGGTTACTAATGGAAAGTACAGAGTAAGTCATGCTTCTCATCTAGAATAAAATAGCTTAGATATAGGTTCATTTTGTCCATGGATGGCCTATTTGTTCTTTCCCTTTTCCAGTTGACTGTACTGGAGTTCCCAAACTGTGAGCAAAAATATCTTTAAAGTAGCTTCTATTCTAAGTCTATTTGGCATTTAGTTACTTCGACTTTCTTTTGAACACTGTGCAAAAACAGGAATATCCTTATATGGTTGTGTTCTGGCATCATTAATACACTACAAATTTTGTTGTTAGCTGAATAAAGCCAAGATTTCGTCTTCAATCCAGCAATGCCTCCCCTCTAAAAAAAAAGAAAGAAAGAAACCCAAACCCCAAATCCTTCATGTTTTCATCTTTTTATTGTTGTTTGTTTGTTTTCTTTTTTTCTTGTCCTACTGTAAACATGCAAATACTGTGATCACTGTACCGCTTAAGGGAAATTTCTAGGCTGGCTTGAATTCAGTGCAGTTTGTAATTTAAGTCAGGAATTTCCAGATGTCGTAATGTAGAAATGGTAGCAGCAGCAGCAGTTGCTCTTAGTTACACAGGAGCAGAAGACATATGTATGTTGCTCCTATTTTTTTCTGTGGAAACTACAAGAGATACAAAGAACACAATAATACTATTTGATAGAGCAAATTCTCAGCTACAGAACGCTATTTTTCAACATAGTTGCCACAATTAGCAAATTCGTGTGAATGAGCTGATGGAGATGCTCTTCATTTTGTGGTGTGACCATCTGGAACATGGCTTATCCTTCATCTTGCTGTTGCCACTGTTGAAACGCACCACCCACTTTCTTATTGTACTAACATCCATACATCGCCATAAATTTTCAGCAAGCATCAATTAATATCTGTATGGAAAAATTAAATTCCATGCCTTTGCTTCATATGTGCTTCCAGGATAGACACTGTCTTGTCAGACTGCCCTTCTGCTGCTATTAATCACATGGCAACAGTACGTAATGGAATGCTGGTGGGAAGTCTCAGTCTCTACTGTCATGTCACTAACATATGCCTCTGACTTTGTGGGCCAACCTAATAATATAGGCATTACTTTCAGAGGATCTATAGTATAATTGTGCATTAAGGTTCACAAATCTACAAAATACACATACTGCAATCTGACAATCTGTGGTCTGGATGCTCTGCTTCAAGCTTATTCGTTTATGTATTTATTCAAGATGATTTAAGTTTTCTGGTGACTGTGTATGAATAAACATACATATGAATAAATAAACTGATTATTTCATGAGTTACCTTCTATATATTTAAAAATATTATAAATCCTCTTTTCAATCCATACCTAAAATGGACTAACAACTCTAATATTGCCTCTTTTTTTTTTTTTTTTTTTTTTTTTTTTTTTTTTTTTTTTTTTCCTGGAGCAACTTATTCTGTCATCTCCAAGCAAGTGGAAGAAAAGGTTTTCAGGAGTAATCAGCATGGACTCAACAAAGGAAAATCACGCTTGATCAACCTGGTACCCTTCTGTGTGGTCATGACCAGCTGAGCAGATGGGGAGAGAGCAGTGGATGTTGTGTACCATGACTTCAGTAGGGCTTTTGACACTATCTCCCATAACATCCTCATAAGTAAGCTTGGGAAGTATGGGAAAGATGAGTGAACAGTGATGTAGATTGAGAACTGTTTGAATGGCAGAGCTTAGACTGTTGTGATCAGAGGCACTGAGTCTATCTGGAAGTCTGTAACTAGCAGTGTTCTCCAGGGATCAGTGATGGATCTGATCTTATTCAACATTTTCCTCAGTGACCTGGATGAAGGGATAGAGTCTACCCTCTGCAAGTTTGCTGATGATACAAAACTGTGAGGAGTGACTGATACACCAGAAGGCTGTGCTGCTATTCAGTGAGACCTGGAAAGGCTGGACACTTGGGCTGAGAGGAAACTTATGAGATTAAGCAAGGGCAAATATAGAGTCCTAAACCTGGTGAGGAATAACTACATACATTTGTACAGGCTACAAACTGACCTGCTGAAAAGGAGCTCTGTGAAGAATGACCTTGAGGGTAACAGAGCACTGGAGCAGGCTGCCCAGAGAGCCTGTGGATTCCCCTCCTCTAGAAATATTCAGAACCCACCTGGATGCTTTTCTCTGTGAAATACTGTAGGGAACATGCATAAGCAGGGGGTGTTGGACTAGATGATCTCCAGAGGTCCCTTACAATCTCTACAGTTCTGTGATTGTAAGCTTTCTGCTATGATGGTTATGAGCTACAGCAACTCTGATATTAGTAAACCCAAATAAAAATTCAATTCTTGGTGGATTTCATGGGCTTTCTCTCCAGGAATTAGCATCTTACCCTTGTCTGATAAGAAATGTCCTTCCTTCCCCTTCTGCCTTGCCAGGGATAAATGTCAAATCCATTCTAAGCTTTTATACCTGTATATGTGTAGCATGAAATTGCTCTCATCTTTACATGGTTAATGCTATTCACTTCCATGGGACTTCTGGCATCAGGAGAGTGAGCTGGACTTGACTATATAAATGAGTAATGTGTATTATACATGGTATATGGATGCCATATTTTTATCCTTAATTATTTTATTTAATTTATTTTTTTCTGACATGTTTTACCACACTTTTCAGCTTTTTTTTTTTTTTTTGTCTGAAAATCTGTTAAACAAGAAATTGCATATGTCATAGACTCATAGAATAATAGAATAATAGAATCAAAGAATGCCTTGGGTTGGAAGGGACCTCAAGGATCATCAAGCTCCAACCCCCCTGCCACAGACAGGTCCACCTACCTCCATATCTAATACTAGACCAGTCTGCCCAGGGCCCCATCCAACCTGGCCTTAAACACATTCAGGGACAGGGCATCCACAGCCTCTCTGGGAAGCCTCATCCAGCACCTCACCACTCTCTTGGTAAAGAACTTCCCTCATAATATTCAACCTAAATCTTCCCTCCTTCAACTTAAAATCATTTCCCCTTTTCCTGCCATTATCTGCCCTTGTAAAGAGTTGACTCCCCTCCTGTTTGTAGGTTCCCTCAGCCTGTCTTCCTAGGGGACGTTCTCCAGCCCTCTGATCATCTGTACATCAATTGTTATTGTTACTTCATCCTCTTTCCAACTTTAAAAATTGTAAAAATATATTGTGAAAGACTAGGTATACATACCTCTGATGCTTTTTAAGGTATTTCTTTTGTGAAAGACGTATGTTATGAATTTGCAACATGTAGTTGGTTTCAGATAAACTCTTGTTGCTCATTTCAATTGGAAGAGTATTGGGCCCAGAATTTAATTAGATGACTATCATGAAGTCGTTCTGGATGAGCCAAGTTGCTAGTTAACATGTATCATTGACTTTGCTACAATTGAGCAATCACATTTATTTCTGATGGAAAGTGAGGATAATATAAGGATAAAGTTCTACAAGATAATGTGGTCTTTGGTCTTATTTTTATTGCAGTTATTTGCAGTTGAAAATTACTCATTTTTTTCAGTTTGTAACTATGTAAAACATGAGTGATTGAAGTGAAGTCAATGGAGCAAGGCTGTGGCCTGACCATATTAAGTGACTCTTAATATGGATCTGATCCAGGGCTTGTTCGAGTCATTTGGAATTCTTCCATGAACCAGGAATATAAAGTTGATCTGGCCCTGCATCAGGAATCCTTTAGTTCCCCAATTATCAGCAAGGCTTGAAATTTACTGTGTACAGAAGCACAACACCATGTCTGAGAACCACAAATAACCCATTAAAACTCTCAGATTAGATGTTATGTGGGAAGGAAGTGATGTAGTGGTCTTTTGTTGGACTAAAGGATGAAGTGTTGTCAGGATGAACCATCATTTAATTTATCCTTTCCATATTTTTCTGCAGTTTTCTTGGTAGCATTATTATTTTGTTAACTGCATATATCAGAATTATATCACATATAACTCTCATATATTGGAACTTCTGTACACAAGTCTTAGTAAAAATTGCTCTTAATATAATGAACAGAATGTTGTGGTGTGTTCTTCTGCTGAACCCAGTTTTTATATCAAAGTGCTTTCCGTAAAGTTCTGTTTTACTGTTCTAAGTCTTTACAATTATTTATAGTCCTGTTGATATAAAAATCCTTTCTTTCCATAAGGGCAAAATATGAATCACAAATGCATGTCAAGAACAACCATCATGTTAAAATGAGACCCTTACACAATAAAAGTTGGTTTCATGCTGTCTCATGACTCAAGTCATTATTATTTCTCCAAATATTTATATGCAATAGTCATACTTACGAATTGCCTTGTTGCATAAACTGGCATTTAGTATCTTGCAGTCTAAAGAAAACATTACTTTTGAAAGGTAAAATGAAGATAGAACCTCATAAAACTTTAGAAAAGCAAAGCTAGCTTTAAACTATGTTTTTTTTTCCTCCTCTTCAATCCATTAATAACTAAACTTTTCACTGTTCAAGGAGCTTTCTTTTGTGAATGGCTTAGATTAGTCTGTTAGCATGAGAATGCTCCCTCCTTGCATAATGTTAAAATCACCATCTAATGAAGTCCAATCATTGTATGGCTTGAAAAAAAAAAAAAAAAAAAAAAAGCCCAAAACAAACAAACAAAACCTTTATTTCTACAAGTAATGTCTTAATTTGGTGTGAAATGGTCTTTTACAACAGTTTCAATATGAAAATTTGATACTTTTAAAATTTTGTTCATACAGAAGGCAGTTGGTTTGATATTGATAGAATTCTAGCATCATCAGAGTATGCAGCAATGATGCTGATGATGTTGTATGCATTGTTGATTTTTTTTTAAATCAGAAAGATGTGAATACTGCGGTGCTCATGAAGCACCTTTTTCTCTGGAGGGAAAATGAATAGTCTAGTAAGTTCTCACTTTTCTCCTGCAAGATGTTTACCTTCACTAATAGAGTAGTGAAAAATCTTTATATGCAGTGCTTATGTTGTTAAAGCAAAAATTAGGTTTTTATTGTCTTACTAAGGAAATAACTGCTTCCATCTGTCGAGATAAATGAGATTTTCTAATAGAGAAGTACCTCTTCCAAATGCTTTCCCCAAAAATCAGAAATGTTAGTGAAATATTATACTTCAGAAAATAATGGATTTTTAGAGTGACTGCTATATAATAAGCCAGTCCATCTGCTCACTCATTCACAAGGTTTAAACTTTGGGTTCAGTTTTCCTACTGCAGAATTAAGTGAGATACAAAGATTTGCTTATATATTTGGTGTAGGCAAAATTAATCTAAACATAGGAAGGTCAGCACTAGACCTAGAGACCCCATACATATTAAATTAATACATAAGTGGTACAGGACTCTGGCTTTTCTCCAGGGATATATTGCCACAGGAGTCACATTTCTGCTCTCCTTGCTTTACAGTGATTAGATAGGCTGGAACAGTGGGGAGACACACCAAAATCCTCTAACCATTCTTGGTGACAAATTCCACAGAAAACCCTTCAAAGTGGCTGTCTTCACAGACCTCTCAACAACAGTTAACATTCGTATTCATCAGTTCATGTATAATGGTCAGCATGGGGAGGGATGGGTGGAGTGGGGGCTCCTTGGTCGCCAGCCTTTTCAGGAGGCAAGGGCCAATCAGCATGGCTCAGCCCCCAGCCTGTACCCACTGCCTTCCTGATTGTGGAGGGAGCAGCACATCCTTGCCCCTAAGGTACCCTATGGGACATATGTATGAAATGAATTGCCATTAGGATGACCATTTCATTTACCCTTTTCTCACCATATCTCACATACCTTTTGGGGGGAGAATTGCTACTGGTTTCTTTCCTTCATTCTTTCCTATTTTTTCTCTTTTCCTTTTGTGCATACTGCTTTTCCCTCCTCCTTTTTGTGCTGTTGTTTATTAGCTTTTCCACTTCCCTTTTCTTGTTTAGCTTTCACAAGATCATTCTCCAGACCTTATTCTTTCTTTTCCTCTTCCCTTCACTTTCCTTGTAATGCTTTTTCTTAGGCCCTAAAAAAGGTCTTCTAGTTAAAATATCTATAACCTTATCTTCTATTTCTAACATGCATTTTATTACAACTGGTTTTGTTTCGGTTTTCCATAGAGTTGACATAAATAAACTTATGTAGTCTGAAAAACCTTATGATTAGTTACAGGTTGAAGGACATTCTTACAAAAAACCAAACCAAACCAAAACAAAACAAAAAAAAGTGAGAGAGATTAAATACCTCCAGTAACTCACAATGGAAAGAGAGGGAAATTGTGGGGGCAGAAAACAGTTGTGCTGACAGGCCGTCTGAGGAATTTGGCTGTCCCCTAAAACAGATGCTAATACTATTTGTGAAGACTACAGCTACACTGCTTATGATGCTCTTTCCTATAGGAAGCACTCAAAGTGAAACAGTGTCTGAACTTTGAATGCAGACTGCAGAGAAGCATAAACAGGCAATCAAATCCAGCTATAAAAACATGACATGATCTATACATAATACATTTGAACCCTAGCATATTGGATTCTTTTTATTACAGTTATTAAGAAGAGTCCATGAGATCTGAGAAATAGCCTGATCCTAAAGGGAAAAGAAAATGACACTCTTTATTTGAAACCATTACTTACTGTACCACTTTGGAGGGCTTAACTGCACTGTCTAGCATGCATCATCTTGGCATGCTACTTTTTCACAGGGGAATTTGGTTGTGTAATTCACTATTTTCAGCTCTTTCTGGAGTTACATATTTTATAGAGGGGAGCACAATATGGACTTCTGTGCTTCACATAGTTAGTAACAACCATATGGAATAAATTACCAGAGAAAAGCAATTTGAAATAAAGAATACAAATGGATCAAGTTTGTTTCTGTGGAGTGAAGATATTGAGACTTGTAATCAAACAGTAGGAAGTCTAGGATGCAGACAAACTGGAAAGGACAGGTATGAGTAGGTGTCTCTTTCTTGTAGCTGTGTGAATTCAAAGCTTTCATACATGCTTTTCACATTAAATGTTGCGTTTGTGGGCATAATTACTTAGCTTTACTTCAATATGTCATCTTCAAATTCTTTAACCTCAGAGTTCTGAGTCTGCAGTCATTTCCCAATTAATCACTGCAAATTACCTGACAACATTTAACAGCCACTGTGATGAAGTGAGAATGAATCTATACATTCAGTCCCAAGGGATGGGTTTCACAACCCCTTATTCTACTTTTAGCCGAGAAAGGCAATAAAGATGGTGTGACAACTTGCTAAGACACCATTTCTGCACTGTTACTACTGTTAACTTTGGTGGACAGAAAGTATCTCTGTTGACTACAGAAACATTGGCAGCTTTCATGATTTATGGGAAAAAGATGCAAATAAGAAGCAGGCCTCGTCATTCTGTGGAAGGAAAATGAGTGACTGCACCTAAGGAAGAGTCTTAGGTAAAATTCAGTAGGAAGCACAGGTAGGAGGCTAATACCAGGAGGAAAATACAGTACTTTGGAGAGTATCACTGTGAGTAAAAGACTCAAGAGTTTTGTTTCCTTCCAATAAATACGGGATTAAAAAAAAAAAAAAAAAATGCTCTGTTGTAATGATTTCCAGGAGCGCAGAAGAAAGAGAAACTGAATCCTACTAAGCAATGTGTGCAGTAAACCAGTCCATCTACACATAAATTCAAATGCTTTTTGTATGGTCTTGTTTCTTAGATGGGATTTGAATGCTGTGTAAATTTGAACTTAGCTCTTGCTATAGGTTTGATTTTCATTCACTGTGTATGCTTCTGGCAGACTTTTACTGCTTAGAAACATGATAAGGATTCTGTGATTAAAATACTATAGTAGTTGGTCAGATACTTTTACCAGTGAGCAAGAATAATGTTGTTATGAAAGCTCTGTCTCCATTGCATCATATTATGGAAGAGACTGAGATTTCCTTACTGAAAGAGGAATAAAATCAACAAAACAATTGGCTTGTTTGCTATCTGCCTCTCTTCCAAACTGATTAATCAGATGACTTCACTGATGATAGTAAACTTGTTGAAAGAACTGCATTTCCTAAAAAAGGAAAGCTTGTTTTTGGAGGTTCTGTCAATAATGCACTTACTCCTTCCTAGTTTTCAAATACACATCATTTCACTTTTAATGAAGATGAGGAAAGAACGTGGTAGCTAGAATAGCCAAACACGAATATTTGCTGTCTAAAACACATAAGATATATTTTTCATAGTGGTAGGATTAAAAAGTCTAAAACAAGAAAAAGCAATTATTATATGTCCTGTTATTTTGAGTCCCACTTGTCATTATTCTTCTTCAATCACTTTATTTTCTAAAACTGTACAAAGATGCAACATATTCACACAGAAAATTACATTTTAAAATATGGAGAAATTTAACTTTTCTAACATTTAAAGTAAGATTTTTATCAAAGCTGTCCCACAGGCTTTGGAGATGCTGGGAGCCCTAGCATTCATATCTCCTAAAAGGGACCAAAAATGTCAGCCTAAAGGCAATGTTAGAAAACACTACAGGTAAAAATGCTGTTGGTGTTTTTTTCTTTTTGTTTGTTTGTTTGTTTGTTTGTTTTTGGCCTGTGTTGAAAAGGACCACAATGATCATCGAGTTTCAACCCCCCTGCTATGTGCAGGGTCGCCAACCACTAGATCAGGCTGCCCAGAGCCACATCCAGCCTGGCCTTGAATGCCTCCAGGGATGGGGCATCCACAACCTCCTTGGGCATCCTGTTCCAGTGTGTCACCACCCCATGTGTGAAAAACTTCCTCCTAATATCCAACCTAAACCTCCCCTGTCTCAGTTAAAACCATTTCCCCTTGTCCCATCACTATCCACCCTCATAAACAGCTGTTCTCCTTCCTGTTTGTATGCTCCCTTCAAGTATTGGAAGGCCACAGTGAGGTCTCCCTGGAGCCTTCTCTTCTCCATGCTAAATGAGCCCAGTTCCCTCAACCTTTCCTCATAGGAGAGGTGCTCCAGCCCTCTGATCATCTTAGTGGTCCTCCTCTGGACCCACTCCAAGAGCTCCACGTCCTTCCTGTGCTGGGGGCCCCAAGCCTGGACACAGTACTCCAAATGGGGTCTCACAAGAGCTGAGTGGAGGGGGACAATTACCTCCCTCTCCCTGCTGGCCACCCCTTTTTTAATGCAGCCCAGAACACAGTTGGCCTTCTGGGCTGCAAGCGCACACTGCTGGCTCATGTCCAGCTTCTTGTGTACCAGGACCCCCAGGTCCTTTTCTGCAGGGCTGCTCTCAAGGAGATCTTCGCCCAGTTTGTATAAATACCTGGGATTGCTCCAACCCAAGTGCAGCACCCAGCACTTGGCCTTAATGAACCTCATTAGGTTTTAATGGGCCCACTTCTCCAGACTGTCCAGGTCCCTCTGGATGGCTTCCCTTCCTTCCAACGTATTGACTGCATCGCTCAGCTTGGTGTAATCTGCAAACTTGCTGAGGGTGAACTCGATGCCATCGTCTGTGTCATTGATAAAGATGTTGAAGAGCACCAGTCCCAAAACTGACCCCTGAGGGACACTGCTTGTGGCCAGCCTCCACCCTGACACAGAGCCATTGATCACAACCTTTTGGCTGTGTCCAGTCAGCCAATCTCTAATCTATCAAACAGTCCATCCTTCAAATCCACATGTCTCCAATTTAGAGAGAAGGATGTGATGAGGGACCATGTGAAAAGCTTTGCAGAAGTCCAGATGGATGACATCCATCACCCTTCCCCCGTCCACTGAAGCCGTCACTCCATCATAGAAGGCCACCAGATTGGTCAGGCAAGGTCTGCCCTTGGTGAAGCCATGCTGGCTGTCTCGAATCACCTCTTTATCTCTTATGTGCCTTAACATAGCTTCTAGGAGGATCTGCTCCATGATCTTCCCAGGGACAGAGGCAAGGCTCGCTGACCTGTAGTTCCCTGGGTCTTCCTTTCTCCCTTTCTTAAAAATGGGAGTAATGTTTCCCTTTTTCTAGTCACAAGGGACTTCACCAGACAGCCATTCTTCTTTAAGAAAACTGCTGAGTGCTATCAATAGAATATTACTGTTTCCTTAGAAAAGAATTAGCTTCAATATATGCCAGATGCTACAAAACATGTTTAGAGGAGTTGTTCTCTGCATGGGCTACAAAGCCAGACAGAACCTCCGCATTCCTTATGTTTCTGCTGCCCAGCTACAGGCATGTCAAGCAACTCTTCCAGCTAATGCTACTCTCTAAAAACTCTTTCTTTCACACAAATGCCCAATGCAAAAATCTCCTGTGGTGATCTTGTCTGCTATTAATGGATATTCATTTCATTGCCCTCCAGAATTATAAGAAGATGCTGAGCTGATTCTGTTTTTCTTAACCTAAGGCTTTGGGTAATATCCTTATCGTGTAGTTATCATTAACACAAAACATCCTGTGGCAAAAATAAATAAATAGAAAATTTCTAAATATAGACAATACTGCAGACATTTTAGAAACAAATGAACTGGGAAACAAAGCACACATGCTATTCTTATCTCTATCTGTATGTCAAATTATCCTCTGTCTATGAGAAATAAACAACACAGAATCTGTTAACAACTGACCTGTTACTCAGCTAGATATAAAGAAATCATTAACCTATTATGATGCACACATGCTGTTCCACCTGGCAGGAAGACGTTTCAATTTTGGTTTTTGACAAATTCCAAGAAAGACAGCATGCTCAACAGGAAGAAAATTAACAGAGAATGATGTAGAGATCTGAATTTTTTTTTTTTTTGGAAGGATTATTAAAGGAGTCTTTAATGAAAGCGGCTGAATATAAGTGTCACAGTAAGAAATAGATCCATAGAGGACCCTGAATATATTTGAAGGTGAACATTACCATCCTTAAGAATGCAGGGAAGCATGTCTGAGAATGATAGACTGATAGGATGAAAGATAGGTGAGAATATGAGGAGAGCTATTTCATCCCAGAGTATCCTTTTCCTTTGCCCTGGAAAAGCTTAAGGCAGCAAAAGATACAAAAGACAGCCTCCCATCTTGTGCCAGGCAGTTATCATGATTCAAGGCCACGTCTCCTCTGCCTTATTGCCAAAGCTCTTTATTTTCTCAAACTCCTTTTGGTCTAACTTTTATTAGACTGATACTTTCCTTGTGTTTGCAGATGATACAAAACTGGGGGTGGTGGCTGCTCAGAGAGTTGTGCTGCCGTGCAGAGGGACCTTAACAGGCTATAAAACTGGGTAGAACAGAACTTCATGGAATTCAATGAATGCCATGCTGTTCTTCTGGAATGGAAAAAACACCCCCAGGCACCAGTGCAAGTCTGGGGATGATGGTTTGGAAAAATGCTAAGCAGAGAATGACCAAGACATCCTGGTGGACACCAATTGTGAGCCAGAGATGTGCTCTTGTCACAAAGCTAGCCGGCAGCCTCCTGGGCTGAATGATGAATAGTGTTGCTAGCACTAGTGAGATCACATCTTTCTCGAGCAGTGGGATTGGACTAGCTGACCCTGAGAGGTTCTTTCTAGCCTTATCCGTTCTGTGATTCTGTTATTCTGCTCTTGTTAAACTTTTCTTGCTCTAATGTTGAGATAACCCAAAATTGAAGCAATTCAAGAAAATATATTTGGCTCCAATGTAGCTGACAAATTCAGAATGAAAATAGAAGGTGACAGGGATAGAGATGTATTTCTTCATAGTGACAGGTGTGGTACTGTGTTTTGGTCCAGCTTGGCCAAAAAGATATTCCATAACATATGGTATCATGTAAACAGTAAAACTGGGGGAGTTGGCTGGAGTTGAGGGTTACTGTTTCTCAGGAACTGGGTGGGCATTGGTCAGCTAGTAGAGAGCAATTGCATTGTGTGCTGCTTGTTTTACTTATTCTTCCCTTTATCTCAACCCGTGAGTTTTACAATATTTTCATGATTGTTTCCCTCATCCTGCTGGGTTGGGAAAGGCAGTGAGCTAATGGCTCACGTATCTGATGGATTAAATCAAAACATGAAGAAAGAATAGGTGATGTATGGAGGTTTTCTTTTGTATATGTTGTCCTAAGCATGGAATTTTTAACTGTGAATTTTCCTAGTTCAGTAAGAAGCAGAGATTTATTAACTTAAAAATTATGAAATGAAATTTATATGAATCTTCCCCTTATTTCTGTTGGAATATCAGAGGAAAATTTTATATGGATAATAGTGGCAGCAGACAAAGCAGACTTGGTTATGTCAGTGGCTTTTGAGATCTGCTGAAGTAATTCCTCTGTTTCTAAATTCAAACTCTGTGGACAAAAAGAATGTTATACAAATTTTATAGCAGTATTTTCACCATAGTTCAGTGTTTAAGAAACAGTGCAAGTCTAAAGTAGTCCTGAATATACCTTATAAGAAGTGAGAGGAATAAATAGCATGATGTGAGCCGTTCAGTGATATACAGAGTACAGAGCCACTACACAGTGCCAACTGGCTAGAACATAGGTGAACTGAGAAATAAACCAGTATCTTAAAAGCTTCGGTGATAAAGAAGAAAGGGAAATAAGTGAATAACCTAAGAAGATAAATGAATTTCTATAGCACAACTAGAATGATAAAAGTCATTAATTTTCTACCTGCACAGCAGAGTCTTCAGGTTATTAAATATTTCTGGCTCAAAGTCACTCTTTGTCATCTCAGATAGAAAACTATCTGTGAAGGTAGAAGAAGTGGGGCACACGCTGTTAAAAAAAAGAAATTTTCAACAACATATAAGTGACAAAGATTGTACCAAAAGAATAGTAAACAAACAAATAAATCTGCTTATTTTAAGCCTGAACTCTTTAACTGTGTGGTAGGAGAAGGTATTTGGTACTCAGAGTTTGGTTGTGAGCTAAAATGTCTTGGTGTATGAATTAACTTTATGAGTAAATAGCAATCAGGAAAATGAACTGTTTGAAACAGTATGATTACAAAATAGCATGTTGATTCAGAAGCTATATATCACAGCTTTAAAAAGATGTCAAGATTTCAGTCTCAAGAAAAGACATGAAAGGGAATTGAAGTAATTTACTAAAGATAAGGAAATTCTTGATGCACTCCAGAAAAGAGCTAAAAGTGCTCATGTCTATCATGTTAGTAGAGAACTCCAATCTTCTGAAGACAGAGGCTGAAGAAAGCAGCTCAAAAGTTCGTTCAAAGGGGACCAAGTACATCATAGTTTTTAGTCAGTGTGTTGAGTATTTATACTTTGCCCCATACAGTTGCCCTAAACAGATAAACAACGATATGAGTAGAGAACATTTTTCACTATTTAGAACTGCAAAAAGTTTTGGTAAAATCTGGTTGATTCAAAATCTCTCACTAAGCTTGAAAGGGTGGTCAGGCACTGGAATGGGCTGCCCAGAGAGGTGGTGGAGTCACCGAGCCTGGTGGTGTTCAAAGAGCGTTTGGATGTTGTACTGAGGGACATGGTTTAGCAAGAACCACTGGTGAAGGGCGAATGGTTGGACTGGGTGATCCTGTGGGTCTTTTCCAACCTTAGCGATTCTATGATTCTGTGATTCTATGATTGCTAGCAGGGTGTTTGCACAGGTCACTAGAAAAAACAAAGTATGCTTATTTGCATGGTAAATCCTTACGTAAAGGGATACTGTTTTTTCAGACTGCCTTTTCAGTTATGCTTTGCCTGTCTCACCAAAATGTATTGTGAGATTTTTTTTTTTTTTTTTTTTTTTAATGGGAACTCAGTAAAAATGAGTATAATCCCAGCATTGGAATTGTCAGGTAAGTAACACAGTAAAAATGTATTTATTTTAGCTACAGGTGTATGATTTTGAAATTTATAGAGTATGCACTGTAAATATATAGTCCAGAGAGTTCTGTGTAAAAGGACAGCTGAGATAGATTGTGCACTTGTCAATCGGTTACAAAAATAATTCTGTTTGGTATTCCATGAAATATGAAGTACAATTACTAGAAATATTGCTGGAGACGATAGACAGTAAAGGAACTATTTAAGTCATAGAGTGTGGAAAACAGTAAATTTGTAAAATCTATTATCAATTGAAAAATCTGAGAGAGAGAGGATTTTTTTGGAAGCCTACTTGATGATTTCACAGAATCACAGAAACAGAATCATAGAATGGCCCGGGTTGGAAGGCATCTCAAGGATCATGAATCTCCCCCGTCTCGCCACAGGCAGGGCCACCAACCTCCACATTCAATACTACACCACTATTTCTAAATACTCAGGTAAAATATATATATATATCTATACTGGAGAATAAATAAATTTTAAAAGGGAAGGAACAAGAATGCTATGCATCTCTGAAGTACGATGCCTAGTTTAGAGTTGACTGTATGTGTTGAGCCTGGCATAACAACCCTTTTTTGGATGTTCAAAGAAAAGTTCCTTGTACTTTTCTCTTGGGATTTTGAAACAACATCAGAGAAGGGATGGTATACCTTCCATGCAAGAGACTGGATGTTCCCTGTTTAGTCTTCTCAATCTGTTAGCTGCTCTCAGAAGCCTGACTGAATGGTGGGACATTTCTGTCTCCTGTGTTGAGTTGCTTGCCCTGCTACACAGTATTAATCTCTGTAATATACAATTCAGTATGTTTCAGATAGCTCTCCGTTCTGAGGCTTATTTATGCAAGACAAAGATAGATGCTGAGGAAAGCAAAAAGATTTGAATTGATAGTCTAAAAAAATATACTCGAGGCAGTATAAATATGAATTTGTTTATAAGCCAAAAAAAAAAAAAAAAAAAAAGTATCCAGGATTCTGAATAAAATGTTTACCTTGTGAACTAACTTTATGTGAGGCTGGAACTGCTGAAGAAGAAATCAATGCAGGTCAATTTATCTCCAACTGAAATCTATGTTATACCTAACACAGCAACGTCCAAACCTGGCATACCATTTAGTGATTGGAAACGGAACACTTGCAGAGACATATGAGCAAAGAAAGCTTGCTGCTTGTGCTGCTGCACGTGCATTTGAATTCATAGCTACTCCTCTATGGTCAAAAGAATAAAGTGCTTAAACAAGGAGCCAGTCTTGAAACATGGAACGCTTTATTGTAACACAAAACTAAGCAAATTTGACTGTGCCACCTGATGATATTTTGTTTAAGGGAAAATCAAAACTAAGTAGGACCCTTCAGAGGAGTATTTTAGGGATGCAAATCCCTCTAAGCAGAAAATGTTTTGTACTTTAAATACATGTAGTGCCACTGTACTTTTCATCTGAATGAATAATATTTTTTTTCCTCTAGAAGTACAGGAAAGTAAAAATGATAAAGAGTTCTTTGTACTACCATAGAGACAAACTTCACCATTTCATGTCCTAGATTATTAATATGGCCACAGACAGTAATGTGGGGAGTAATGTTGGATAACATGAGGTCTTTTTTATAATTCATTTTTTAAGGAAAGATGATATCTTAACAAAAATATGTAGAGTTCAAATGGGTTGCCTACTATAGAGGAAACTTGTAATCCTTGTATTCCTTGTTATACTTGATCTGAAAGAGGATATTTCTTATTTTTCTGCATATTTTCATGTGCAACAATTACAAAATTGCTTGCTTGCTTATCCTAGGTAATCAGGAGATTCACTCCTTCATCAAGAGAAAATTAAAGATGGTGGTAGAGAATACCATCAGCATCATCAAGGAGTTTCTATACTCTCTGAAGAGCAGGCTTAAATCATACAACACTGTAATTTTTGCCTGAGATCTTTACCACAGTATACTTTGCTTATGACAGAAAGTTTGGATATCTGCTGTTAAAGTTTCAGAGTGGGAGAAGCTATTGAAATTCAAACCTATCTTTCCTTAAGAAAAACACTCTTCTGAAAAGTGGCATCCAGAATCTCAACATTCTAAACTGATAGGGAAAACACTTCATGAGCTACTTAAACTCAGGCATTTTAAAATGGCAGATTGATGTACTGTCGAAGTAGTGTTAAGAACTTGCTTATGCCTTGTAAGGCCAACTTTCTCAGGCTTCTTCTATGGCAAGCGAGCAGAGGGAGTGCTCTGCATAAACTGTGGGCACCTCAGCCCAGATCACGTCTGAATCTCTTCATAGGGATGCCTATCTATTTTCACAGACCTCAAAGAGTCTCCAGAGAGCTGAGGTTCTTAGGAATGAAGTTAGGTTTAAAAAAGTTAACACCGTATAATGCCCTAAAATAACATTTCAGTATAAATGCAGAATGATTTCTGGTAAAGGAAATTATATTTCTCTTTTCTTTCTTTCTTTTTTTCTTCTCTGCTCTCATACAGTTGATCTCTGATTATATATATATATATGCATTTATGAATACATATCTTTATTATATTTATTATGTTTATATTCTCCCATCATAGGTTTGTACAGCTATCTAAATGATGAAAATTTCTTGTGATTTGCTCTTATGAATCTAAAACTTCTGAAGGCCAATATCTAAGTCTTAATTCAATAAGCAGTATAAATTTGTCAAGTATAAAAAAAAATTGGTAAATACCTCATATGAAACAATGATTGAAAGGCACTGCATCTTATATTTAAAAACCAGACTAATCTTTATTAAAGTTGGTACATCACTGAAAACTTAATGTTGAGTGACTACAACATGCTTTTTTGACCTGTGATCCTTTATCACATGGTGCTCTGAAAAAGCAGTTGTTTGGATTACTATCTATTTACAATACAGAATATTTACTTTTCAAAAAGCACACATTTTTTTAAAAAAGTCTGACTTTAAAATGTGAGTTTAACTCCAAGGATTACATTTTTACCAAAAGTTATTCGTGATCCATTTTGGTGAAGTGAATGAGTAGGAATATCGTAAGAAGTGAAGACATTTCTGTTTGACTTGGTATTTATTTTACTATTTCCACTGCTACATATCAGCAACTGATAGTTTAGCTTCCAAGGACTTTGCTGATCCTTAGCCCCCACCAATAGCTCCCACTGATTTTCACTTTCTGAGGCAGTTACTTCTTAAAGTATGGACTTTACAAATAAGGTACCATGTCATGAATATTTGAGATCTTTTACTCTGACCTAGCAATGACAGAGAGATAATACTGTGTATTTATAAAGAAGCCAGCTCCATTTCTTTTTCCCCCTAAGGAAAAAGAAATATCACTCTCTCCTTTTAGTTTTCTACTGCTGTTCTTTGAACAGACTTGATCTTCCCTTTAAGTTCTGCTCCCAGAGAAGTTAAATAAGAAATGAATCCTTTGATCATCTGTTTCTTAAATGGAGCCTGCTTCCATTCTTACATGGTTGGAAATTTAAAAGAGAAGTGTCAGAAATATCTTATGTGAAGAAAATCAAATAAGTTATGGAAGGGAGGACGGTATTAGTCCTGAAAGAGGCAGATAACTACTGATCATAAAGTGGAAAAGGTCCCGGTGAATCTTGAGTGTAGAGGTTGGGGAGCAGATCACACCTAATAACTAATGCCCAGGTATTTCTGGGGAAAGATCACATTAGTCTTTCTTTTTTTTTCATTCTTTGAGTTTCTGTTAATGGTTTAGGTGAGCTTCTGGCCATCTCAAATCCTACATTTCTTCCAGTCATCATTGTGGATTTGTGAGTGCTACCTAAAATTCATGTGTATATATGTATATGTATATGTATATGTATATGTATATGTATATGTATATATATATATATGTATGCATACACACACAGACATATTTGTATACATATATACTATTTGTATGTGTTAATGTATACATTAAACTTATGTGCATGACAAATGCATATATGTGTATATGCTTGTATGTATATCCTTTACAATGTTGCTTTGCTTTGAAGTCATTGCTGTATTACTAATATTGTGCTTTGCTATTATTATATTCTTTTCTGATATAAATGTATTTTTTCTTCTCCATTTTTTGAGACAAATGTTCTGCTACAGAATTGTCAGTGATAAAGAAAAGAAAAGGGAAAAGAAGCATGTGTAATCCAGAGGACATTGCCAGTCACACAGAAAGCAGAGCTGAGCTGGTTTTTCTGTGCACCATCCATTTCAGTTGGCAGTCAAGGGCCTTAAGTGGCCTTGTCTTGGAAAACCTTAGGAAGCCTGCCAGAAGAAGATAGATGCCAGCACAGTCAGGATGGTGGCACACAGTACAAGAAAACAGATTACTGACTTGAAGTTGATGCTATTCAAAAGGCATTAAAGTAAGATTGCCTTGTTTCTTAACAAGATTGCCCAGAATAACTCCTCCTGAAGCTAGCTTCTTCATAACCTCAGCCGGGTAGGGTGCTGTCTTCATTTTATGTTTCTCATTAATGAAGTGAGGAGGTCATGTGTAACAGTTCTGTCTCCTCACTTGCAGTGCCAATAACATTGGTGTGTACATAACCATGAAAATAAGGTTAGAAGCATTATATTATGTGAGATTTCCAGATTTTTTTTTTTTAATTGCTTTAATTCCCAAATTTCCTTGGAATAAGTCAGGTGTGCAGGCTCACTGAGAGAGATACCAGTCCTGTTTGGCTCCTTCCTTGGTGTCTGGCATCAGGGAAGCACCAGCATATGGGTTGTGACTGTGCTGAGGCTAGCACAAAGTTCTCATTCTTCTGTGCTAAGGTAGCACTGCATACTCTGCAAGATGCCACGAGCCCTGTTTCTCCATTATTAATTCACCAAAGGGCTTACACCCGCACAGGTGCACATAAGCACATATATGCACACAGATATCATCAGCATAATGCAGGAAAAGTAGTCTGAACTGCCAAATTTTAGCCCCCCAGTGCTGATTCCATGCCTGTTATTTGCAGACTTCCCTATGTATTACTCTTAAATTGATCAAACTCTTACTGTTTACTTCTAATTATAATAATATATGAAACTTATTTTTGTAAGTAGAAAAATTCACTTTAGCTCTGTAATTGAGAAAATGAGTTTTAGTTATTTTCTTGGAAATAGACACTTCTTCAACCTGCTCTTCTTACTAAGAATTAAAAATTTTTTCACATTACTTAAGCATTTTCATAGGAAAAACAGTAACTTATTGCCATGAGAGAAATTAGAAACATAGAATCATAGAATTGCTAAGGTTGGAAAAGACCCACAGGATCATCCAGACCAACCATTCGCCCATCACCAGTGGTTCTTGCTAAACCATGTCCCTCAGTACAACATCCAAACACTCTTTGAACACCACCAGGCTCGGTGACTCCACCACCTCTCTGGGCAGCCCATTCCAGTGCCTGACCACCCTTTCAGAGAAGTAGTATTTCTTAACGTCCAGCCTGAACCTTCCCTGGTGCAGCTTGAAGCCATTCCCTCTAGTCCTATCACTAGTCACACGAGAAAATTCTTAATGCATTCTAAATAAGCAAAATGGTAACTTCAAGGTCTTTTGGTAGAGATAGTAAACAGCAAAAACTTTTCCTTTTATTCCTGTTCCACGCCTCCATCTCCCCTTTCCTCTCCTGCCAACAACACACAACAAAAGCAAAGTATGGTAATAACTACAACAAAAATGTTCTAATTTCTAAAATAGTCGTTTATCTCTGGCTGCTTGTGTAGTTGCTGTAATACTGCCATTTAGTTTGCTAAGTGAACTCTGTATCTTAAACAGATCTGGATATGTCACAGCTTTGCTCTGTGTTTTGACTCAGAATGTTCTGTTTCTGCATTCCTGTAGCTTGAATTTGTCAGAGGAGAAACTTAACTCTGCCAGTAAACAAAGACCTTTTGATATTTTTTCTGAACTATTGCTGAGTGATTTTTACATGTTACCATTAAGAAAAATGCAGGAACCATATCCACATTGTGAAGCTTCATGGTATTACTCAGTGTAGTGGTGTGGAAGGAAGAATTACGAGAATACAGCTACTTTCTCATCATTTGAGTCACCTGCATATTGATTGTAGCAACACACACACACTCTTTGTTGCTTCAGTACATTAATATTTGTTCTTCTTTCTCTTTCTCTCTGGTCATGCTCTTACCCACAAAGTCATTACATTGGTAGAATTTTGTGGAATAACCAAGAAATGTCAATATTTCATTTGAAGTGGGGGAAAAATAAATTCCTTTTTATGTCATGATAACAGATCCAATAAAGATATCATTATGCAATATTTCTTTTTTCTTGTAATTCTTAGAAAATTGCACTTGGAGTGGGAAAAATTAAAGTATCTTAGCCCATAACTGTTTATTTAATGTTCTTGGCATCCGAATATAAAAAGTCACAGGATATGGCTATATTAAGGCAGGTAAATCAGTGGTGTTTACAAGTGAAGCTGATCTGGTGACATAAAACTTCTTCCAACCAGTTTCAGTTAGATATTTTCCCCAGTTTTCATCAAAGCTTTCCTTCAAAGTTTTTTTTTTTTTTTTAAGTTTCATTTTATAATTACTTCCTTTCCCCCACTGCCATCTTTTTTTTTTTTTTTTTTTTTTTTCTTTTTTTCCTTTTGCCTTCCAATTTGCCCTGGTTAACTATATCAGTATTCCAAATCTTTGTTCAGATTTAGACCTTCTACCTCATAATTGCTATAATGCTTTTTACTTTAGTGGATATCAGTGATGTACTTCATATCTTTGGGTTGCAAAGACACATACTTTTAGATCAGTCTTCAGTGACTGGTCCTGAAAAGGAGGATCCCAAATTGAGGTGCTATGAATCTGAGGCTAATAAAACACCTCAGTCACTAATCTTTTATTTTTTTCCAGCAAAACTAACCTTTTCTACCAATACACTTTGTACACTGCAAAGCTCTAATCCCAATCCACAAATAGGGACATTCACCCTCATTTTTGCACTAACTTGTGACAGGGATCCGCACTGTGATGAGTAGGAAAGAGATGTTGAAGAAAAAAGTCCTCTCATTGTAAATACAGTTTGAAACATTCTAACAATGAAATCCCAGTCACTGCATAGAACTTCTGTCCCACGCTGAGAGCGATTACAGTTAACAGCTTTGTTTTTCTTAAAATGGAGGTAATTACTTCCTTGCTTTACAATGAACAAAAATGAAAAGCATAGTCTGAAGGCCTTATTCTCTATTTCATTCTCAGTTGATACCCAAGATAGTACTTATGCATTAAAATACAATTTAAGCAGAAAGTAAATGTCTAAATTTTGGGGGAAATTAAAACAGAAACAATCCTTGTGCACCCTATGTCAGCCAAGCTTCAAAAAATTTTCTAGCAAAATCTTCAGTTGGGATACTACATTGTGACAAGAGGCCAGGTCTGCCTTCACCCTGTACAAGCAATGAATGATCCACTGCCAACAGATGAGCAGAAATGCCACTGCAGTCCAGGTCATCCTTCCCAGCCTGCATAAAATTTTACTGTTGAGACAGACTGGTTACTGGAAGTGAAATTACTGTTTGGCCAACTTGGAAGAATTAGATCAAATCGTAATTAACATTGTCCCCTGAAAAGGAATAAAAGAGACACAGAGGACAGTAAAGGAAATAATATTTTGAATGTTGTTTTGTTATTTTACAGATGTCTTATACAGAACATAAATTTATTGTAACAGAATGTAAGAAATTTCTGAATAGTTAAACAGTTGTTAACAGTAATTAAACAAAAATATATAATCTTCTACAAAAAGGAACACTACTTATGGCTAATTTTAGCAAACCCCATTTGCCTGCATTCATCCTGCTCAGGATGATATGGTTTATGCTTAGTACTATAGACTGATGCATACTTCAGAAGAGTAAAATAGCAAACTTTCATTCAAAAATATTAATCTTCACCTTGTCTTAGTGATGAGAGGCTGTTTTGTTTTATTTATTCTCACCTTCAGGAATCTCTGCAAGTCTACTCTTGTTTACAGCCCTGAATTTGTTACCTTTGGATTCTTTCTTGCTCCTTATTCAGTTCTCAAACCTATTCCTAAATGTCTTCCCTAAACTATCGTTTTCTGGTCTTTGAGGATTTTATTGATACCACTACACCTTACAGTGAAAATCCGTATTTCCAGTGGTTGGTAGCAAACTTCACATCAACAGTAGCGAGGATTTCACCCTAGCTGCTTCCTTCTTTTCATCTACTGAATAATGCCCTGCCTTTATTTTTGGTGAAATCTCTTCAAAAACCTGGTTCTTAAATTAAATCTTTTCCAAAACCAAGCGGCAAAAAAAAGTTATTTTCCTTTAACACAAGAAAGACAAAGTGACAGCACCAAAGGAATAAAATTCATGCAACTACAACAGATAAATGGAGAACCAAAACATGATTCCTGTGCCTTTCTTTGTCACTGGTTTTATTTGTTATCTCCAAGAAATTATTCAGGTCTTCAGTGCCTCAGTTTCCTCTTTTGTAATATGGTAATTATCTTTCTCATTAAGATGTCTTGACATTTGAGTAAGTAAAACCAAACATCATGTAACTGATATTATTGTATCAGACAATCAGCTACCAACAGAGTCTGATTGTTCTAAGCAAGGTGTAGGCTTGTATTAGGACTAAGATGAGCTAAGACTTACTACGAAACTCTGCAATCATTTCTCCTTTTGCCTTTTTTCCCCACAAGTATGCAATTTTTTTCTTATTTTTCTTAAAGACAAATAAAGGAATGTACTAATTCTAATGCCACACACACACACACACAAAAGAGGTAAATAACATTAAAATAAAGAAGAAAAAAAAGGTATTTTTTAATATTAAGACATTAATAAATATGAACTTTTAAACTGTATTTTTTTTAAAGAATCCTTCTATACTATCTTTTTTTTTTTTTTTTTTTTTCCAGTTTTTATCTGCTGTGGCACAGATCAGAGCAATGAGTCTCTAGAACAAAGATTAAAATGCACCTTTATAGCTCTGAGTTTTGAACAGTAGTACAACTGTGGATCACTTAGTTATTAACTACCAACAGTTAGTGCTTTGCCTTCAAATCAAAGTTACAAAAAGATACATAAAACTAGAAATTTGTCAGATCCTGAGTTCTGGTTTTGGTCCCAGAGCTTGCTGGTTAATTTGCATACATCTTGGCAAAAGAAATCTGATGAGAAATTAAATAAATGATTATGCTCTCATAATATATAAATCAATTCCATTCTCTATTAGAAATCTTTTACAAAGAGCATTAGATAATTAAACTGTTATATAGTAACTCATGCATATCAAATATCTCAGCCGAGAAGGCTAATTGAAGCACCCTCTTCATCACTGTAAATGTCTTCAAACTGCTTTGACTGGGTCAAGTTGAAACAAAAAAGGTAGACTAATAAATGTTCTGAACAAATTAATGACAGTAAAAAACTAGCAGGATTAATATATTTCTTTGCATATTTATAATTTCTAAAAGAATATTACACCATTAAATCTTTTTTCAACTTGGCCTCTAGCATAAAGTACTACATCTTTATAAAAATGTAGGAGAAAAAAATCCATTTGTCTGAAAAAAAACCCACCATTAAGTCAGAACTTCCTATTAGGCACTAAATGTTGACCTTTGTACATACCATTTTCTTCTCCAGCAATAATTAAGAGATCCGTTCTTATTTATTATTTTCTTGTGTTTGTCTCACCCTGCAATGCAACATATCGACAATATGCAGAAACTGAGTAGAATTTAAAAATTAGCTAAGGGAGACAGATTCTGGTGTTTGTAGAAGCTACAGGCTCAGGAGTCTGCCAAATTCAGCAACATTACAAAACTGTGGTAGTAGAAATTGAAGGCAAGACTCTTAATTAACATTATTATTACTGGATGGTAACAGCTGTTAAACATTGACTTCTACAACATTCAGTGGATATACATCATCCATTTTACTTTTTCTTTTTACTTCTAATGTGGTACGTAGCCAACGGGGAAAGATTGTAGAGTTTTGGCTTTGTTATTTAGTGTTTTTTGGGGGGAAGGAAGAGCAGGGCATGGAATTTTTAGCTTTCATTTAATTTGGATTATTCTCTTTCAATCTGTTAGCTTTAAATATGTATCCTATAGAACCCATGCCCATTAACTTCAGGTCTTCTCTAATTGAGCTGCTTTATTTCACAGGTTCCCAGCCTTCTCCTTGAAAAAGACAAAAACCAAAAAACCTCTTTGGTCTTTTTTTTTTTTTTTTTTTTTTTTTTCATAATAGCGTAAAAGAATCCATAACTACTGAGCCATGATACAAGCTTTCACTGCAACCAGTTTCTGAGGGAGAGAGCTCTAAATAATTATCAAAGTATAATGAACATTGCTACTAAATGCTAACTAAATGCCTCATTGGAAAATTTGAAAGGCATTAATTCAGAAAACAGTTTCTCTTTATCTGTTATATTTCCTGGTTCTAATTCCTCCTTTTTTCTTTTCTTTTCTTTTCTTTTCTTTTCTTTTCTTTTCTTTTCTTTTCTTTTCTTTTCTTTTCTTTTCTTTTCTTTTCTTTTCTTTTCTTTTCTTTTCTTTTCTTTTCTTTTCTTTTCTTTTCTTTTCTTTTCTTTTCTTTTCTTTTCTTTCTTCTTTTTTTTTATTATTATCCTTTTTTTAGTAAGTAATTTGCATGAAAGAAGTATCTTTGTTTCTTCAACATTCATTTCCTTTTTCTCATTTAGGGTATCATTCTGCTTCACTAAAAATAATGGCAATTTTACTGGTTGACTTCAGGAAAGTAGGTCTAACAGTGAGAAGTTCTGGATGTTTTAGAGCCCTGCTGCAGTCAGCCATCCGGTAACAGCCCTCAGAGTCCTTTTGCATCAGAATCCCTAACATGTGACTTCCTTTGTATGATTCAGCCACTTGCTACTGCGAAATAGCTGATTACTTCATCAGGGATTATGGTTAATTTATGCACAGAGTAAACAGCAAGAGTAGGTAGGCATGTCAAGGAAAAGTAAGAAAAGTAGCTGTTTCTGTACAGTACTAACACTTGAAACAGTAAACAATTTCTATCTGTCATAAACTGGTCCAGAATAATCAGGAAAATATGAACCATCATGTTTACAGTGGCAAAATACCTCTTGCATTAGAACACCAGGAGAAAAAATCTGAATTGTTGATGAAATCATTCTGACATTATGCTACGAAGTGCTCTGATCAAACACGTTTCCAACATGTTGTAGACTGGTTACTTTTAGAAAAAAATCATTTCCAAGAGCATTTTTCACCAGATTTATTTGTGAGGGTGTGATTTGTGCATCAAACTTTGTGTCCGTGTCTGTAAATTAATTCACTGGGGCCAGAAAGTGGAATTTTGATTGGAAAGTCCTGTCAACGTCTGTCTGAGTGATAGGTGTGCTTTTCATCAGGGTAATCTGTAATCCCCATTTCCACTGTCTAGATATAACTCACTGTCCCACATACAGCATCCTCTTTTTCCTGGGCGCATCAAGCAAAGTAAGGTTCTCCAAAAGCCATTTACATTCTGTTACACTTGATATATAGGCTGATGCTCACAAATTATCTGGTCAGAACCTTCCTCAGAAACACCTGTATGTCGTATATAGCTCAGAATTTACTGCTTGTCAGTGGAGCATATGACCTACTGTACTGTGTCAATCATGACCTGAAACCTTTTACTTAGAGCCTTTGAGCTGTTTTTTCACACTGTTAGAGGAAGTCTGACATCTCATAAAATTTAAAAATGAATTTTCACAGTAGGAGGAGAAGAGAGGAGCCTGAAAATATCACCTAATTATGCAAAAGATAATATATTGCATGTCAGGTCCAGACATGAATGAAAGTATTTACAGAATGTTTAAGGGAAAGCAACATGCTAGCAGCTGATAACGACTCGTTCCCTGTTCTGCAAATATGCCCTCTGCTCTTCCTTCATTTAAAGCTTGAAATCTTACATCTTAAGAATGTATTCTAGTAGATTATATAAAATGTTCAACATAAAAATTTCAATTCTTCTCTAATTTCTATTTAGAAAACCACTAAAAAAGGAAAAGAAAAGAACCTCAAAAAAAAAAAAACCTAAAAACAGCTAAAATAACATCAAAACTTCTAGTGAGAATGGTGGATAGCTAATTGAGCTGTATTTAAATTGATAAGTCAAAGATAAGAAGTAGCCATGAAACTGTCAAGACAAATCTTATTTTGTTATTGTTTTAAAGCAACAGTTTTCAAGTTGAACAGTGTAGTCTCATCCCATGTCATGCCATCTCCTTCCCACGCTTCTTCAAATATCTGCTGGACTCCATTCCCTGAAGCAGGGTTGAACATTCTGTGTAATTTTGAATCATATCTTCCTCTCTGCTGGGAAGATTCCACCGCAGCTTGGGGAATCTTAAAATTATGAAACAGAGAGCAAAGCACATATAAATAACACACCAATGTTTGCATAAATTATTTTAAATTTAAGTAACTTGATCGCTAAAGAAGGAGAAAAGAGTATAGAACAAGCACATCCACCTTAATGTCATTACCTTACTCCTCCTCCTTTGGGAAGTTTTTTTTTAATTACAGTACCCCTACTGTAATGTGGTGCCTGCAGTGTTCTGTCATGCTCAGGAAAAGTCTGCAGGTGAGCACAGGCCATGTGACAAAGGAGTTTTTCCTCCATGACAAGACATATTTTCACAATTCAGTCCACAAATCACAACAGATTGCACAGTTAAAAATAAAAGTGCAGAGCTGACATTGCTGTGATTCATTCAGTCAGGTCATTTGTTACTGGTACTTGGACAAATATAGAGGCAAATAAAGCCACCTCCAGCTTGTCATAAATTTCAATATAAATGAGTTGTCCAGAGATGTTTTAAAATATTAGCATGCACATATTACTTGAATTAACCCCACTGATAAAATTAGAAGCATCCTATTTATAAATTCAATAATGTAAGAAAAATAAGGAATTAATTTTACATAAACAATTAGTAATTTAAAAAATTAATTAAATATTTGTGTGAAAATATCTTAAATTCCAATTACTAGCAATAGCAATCAAAAAGATGCCAAGTTAATTTTAAATAGTATCTATGACTAACAGATGATCTATGTCTACTCTAGTCTTTCACAGATTTGAACATTTTTATTTCTGTATTTTTTTCCATCTCAACAATGATGTAAAACTACGTGTTGGGAAGATGCAGTGCATAATGTACTATGCGCATTTCTTAGAATAAGGAGAATAAAAAACATGTGCAGCACACTCTTCCCTGGTGAGGCCACATTTGGAGCACTGTGTCCAGTTCTGGGATCCGCAGTGCAAGAAATACAGGGAACTTGTGGATGGAGTCCAGCAGAGGACCACAAAGATGATCAGGAGCCTGGTGCACCTTCCTCTAAAGGAAAGGCTGAGAGACTTGGGCCTGTTCAGCCTGGATAGGAGAAGACTGAGGGGGGAATCTTATCAATGCTTATAAATATCTAAAAGATAAGAGTAAAGTGGATGGGGTCAGGCTCTTTTCAGTGGTCCCCAACAGCAGAAAAAGGACAATGGGCACAAACTGAAACACAGGATATTTCATACAGAAATGAGGAAAAACCTCTTTACTTTGAGGATGATGGAGAGCTGTAACAGGCTGCCCAGCGGAGCAGTGGAGTCTCCTTCTCTGGAGATATTCAAGATCCACCTGGATGCTTTCCTGTCTACTTCAGGGAACCTGTTTTAGCAGTGGGGTTGGACTAGGTGATCTTCAGAGGTTCCTTCCAGTTCCTACAATTCAGTGATTCTGTGAACTGGATGAAGAGATTAGCAGAAAACTCTTTGAGAAGAAAAATATCTCTACCAATAGTCACTGTAAATCAAAACAAAGCATTCAGGAGATAAATGAGATCCTTGGATTGGTTATGTTTGGTGGGCATCGTGTTCAGAAGGATTCAGCAAGGAGAATAAGACTCCAGGATGAAACTTTAGAAGTCATGGTTGTTAAGCACTTCTTGAGCTGGCTTGCTTTATTCTTCTCAAATTTATTGAATCCCTTTTTTGATCATATCTGTAACTTCAGCTGTCACACTAACCCATGCAATAGGAAGGAGTTAAATCATTGTTATATGACAGCTTAAAAACAGAAAAGGCTCACATGAAGGTCAGCACAGCTTCCCTGTCATTCTCCCTCCCGAACACACACTTTCTGCTTGTTTTGAATCCAGTTCTAATTCTGGTGAGGATATTTTTCACTTGATTGTCTGATGAAAGAGATAATTATTGTCCTTAAGCAAACAAAGCAAACAAGGAAAACAAGTAAAAGAGAAAATACTGTTATTCTTTTAGGAGGACAAGACAGGAGAAACTGAGTAACTCACAGGGGGCATACAGCACTGGAGGGAACTGAACCAACTACTACTGCATATCTCTTGGAGGAACATCTTTCCTTTGAGCTAACAGCTTATACTTTTTGATTGATGTTGAAAGAAGAATAAAGAAGATGAAACCTACTTAGCTCCCCAAATCATGATTTGTAACATTCAGCTTCATCCCTTCTTATTTCCCTCACTCTTACCCCACAAACATGCTTTCTTTGTCTGTTCCAGGTTTGAAAATACGTGCAGCCTAACATGGACTTTTTTAAAAAAAATCAGTCATCTTTTCTTTCCAGTTAAGATGGGAGTCTTGGAGCTAGGGATTTACTAGTCAATATGATTCAGCAGTGGTTTGGCATACATCTTTCTCTTTCTCTAGAAGCTAGTTAACTGGAAAAAAAACATATATTCATCAGTTTCTAAATAACCACAAGTCACAGACATTCTGACTGTACCAGCCATTCCCAAAGTATAAGGTTTTTTTTTTTTTTTCTGGGAAGGAGCAACATTATTGAGGTGGCAAGCGCAGGATGTAACTGCACTTAGTCATGTGGGATTTTCTCCTAACTTCCCCCAGATCAAATAAATTAAACAGTCATAAAACCATTTTTTATGAAGGTGTGCGTTGGCAAAGCATGAGGGCATTTCTATTCTAACTGGAGTTCACATGGAGTTATTTTTATAAGCTCCAGCAAACCTCATTATGAGGAGAATATATAACCCTTCTTGAAAGCTTGATAGTAAAGTGAATATAATTACTGAAACATATGGAAACACTATTCATAATTTTTTATTTTGGTATATACAATCTTATGGTGAAGAGTTTTTCCAAAAGGCACTCAGCATTTAAAGTGAATAATAGTCACTAGTTATTTCCTTTAACTACTTTAGTCTTCACAGATTCAAATTATAATCCAAGATAACTTCAGAAGGTCAGGAATATTATGGATTTTCTTATTGCATGTGAAAAGGACACAGAGTTGGTAGTAGTATTCAGTGCAAGAATCCATTATTAATTTATGCTAAGAAAATTGTTAATCTCCTACTCTTTCTCTAAACATTTTATTTTTTCTTGGCAACTGTATGATGAGTGGTTTCTTCTCTACCATGTAGTTGAGCCAAGACTCCTGTTTTGACAAAAGGTGAATTAATTGCCAGAAAGCAAGCTATGAAACCAAATTGAGAAGAAAGGATACGAACATGTATATCATAGGGAACTGAAGTATAGGTCTTAGTTTTGATTGTTTTAACTTAGCTGCACTATTACTGGTCCTCTGCTCAGATTAATGGATAATGCATAAATTAATGGATAATGCATAAATGGAGCATGCATAAATTTTTGAAGTGTTGAATAATCTCTCAATTCTATGCAATTTCATTTGGAAATGGGCTTTGATATACATGTAAACAGCTTCTAAAATAGCTGGATGTAAATGCCGATTCAGAGCCAGTAGGTGTTATTCATGTGATTACATTCAGTTTTATTGCATGAGACCTATTCATTCACTTTACAAAAAGCAGATCACGTTCAATGCCTTTTGCTTACAATGGAAATCATTCAAGAGATTATTATAGGATCTGCTATTCTGACTCACAGTCTGGTAAACTAATTATACTGTGATGTGATGTTATTTCTATATGGATCATAAGATTAATTAGCTGCCAAGGTGTGTAACACCCTTGCATGTAAGCACTGTTTGGAATTTTAAATATAACTAACTCATACACATCACTCATATTTGTTGCCTAATAGCTTATTGACAAATTTTTGAAATTTCATTTTGCATGAGAAGAGCTTTCCTTTTTCTTGTATTTATTCCACAGTAATTTTTTTGCAAGACTCAAACCTATAATCAGAGTTGTTGGGAACCTGCTTAAGTCTCAAAAACATGTCTGAGTTACTGCCCATGGAGTTTTCAAAAGAACATTCTTAAACTGAGAGGAAGGCATGGTAGTTTAACTTAGCTTGACTCTCTTCAATCATGGGTTAAGCTAAGTGAAAATCATCTTACACTTGAAGTGGATAAAGAGCACACAAAAATTGTTAGCACAGCTGAACTGACACTCAGAAACTTTTCTGAATTGCAGCAGTACATTATGAACTCTTTTAGCACTTTGCTCTTAGAAAGCTAGTCATTTTGAACTACACCTTAATGATCAACTGAACATGGGAGATAACAGATTTCACAGGCCTTTATTTTGACTTAGTATTACTCTGGAATTAAGAAGATGAAAAACAATCCTTTTTCTTATCATAATTTCAATTAATAAAACAATGATGAAGCACATAAACACAACAAATGGGGAATGTATTTACTTATATATACTTGTACATCTCTCTTTCTTTTAACCATAACATGATTATTATTTATTTATTTGTTTTCATGAGGAAATTGTGGGCTAAAGAGTAGGGTAACACACACTCCCTTGCATTCCTTTTAGTCCAGACTTGGAAGTAACTCAAAGCCTGTGCTACATATCTGCCCGATTCTGATTAATAACATCTGACACTGTAATAAATGCTAAAATATTATGGGATATATTCTGATTTCTCTCAAACCTGTTTTGAATTTACACTGCTCAATAGCCTTCAGAAGAATGTACATCAGTGACCCATCATCTTGTAGAAAGAATACTTGATTAGTGCTACTCATTTCTTTGTAAATTCAGTTTTTAAAAATCTATTGTAGTGATTTTTCTTTTTCTGATTCTTTCTTTCCCTTGCTCTTTTTCTTTTTTGCTTTCTTTTTCTTTTTCTTTCTTTCTTTTTTTCTTTTTCTTTTTCTTTCTCATTTTTATTTTTATTTTTACTTTTATTTTTATTTTTATTTTTACTTTTATTTTCCTCTTCCTTTTCCTTTTTCCTTCTCTTTCTCTTTTTTCATACGGATTTTTTTTCCTCCTGCTAATTTGCCTGGCTCAGCAATCAGTCAAATATGTAATTGAGATTTCTTCATTTTTTTCTCATTATTTGTTGATGTTGTTACATGCATAGGTCTAATACATGCACAAATATAATTTAGAAACTTGAGTTCATTAAAGGAAGGTCAGAATGATAAACTTCATCTGGAAATTCTTATTCCATATAATGTATGTTATCACAGATATGAAATGTTTTTGATAAGAGTTTTAGAACAAGTGTAAATTCCTAAAGTTTGGCTGCAAAATATGACTAAATCCAGTTCTCTTCAGGAATAAGGAGCATTAATCATATGCATAAAGCCAGAACTTTTTTTTTTTTTTTAAAGACTTTTAATCCCCTACATAAACAACGTACAGTTCTACTAAAAAGGCTACTAAGCATCCAAAAGTTTCCTGGGTGAGAGGATAAAAAGTTTTTCAGCATAACTCATTTAGCAAGTCTTCCATGCAAGTCTTGATGTAAGTGTCAGCTTTGGGATCCAGTTTCAAAAAGTTGGGTAAAGAGATTTGTATTTATCAGGGATTATATGATCATTTTCAGTGACCTAAGCTGTGGAAGAAGTAAGATAAATTACATGATTAAGTTTACTAATATAAAAATTTTGCTGCAGTGTGATTCATTCTCATTCTTGTTTTACAGTAATCTTTAGCAAACTAAAGCTAAAAAAGATCACACAAAATCTCATTCAAAAATTATTAGGGTGCATGCCAAAGTGGCTTATTTAGAATCATAGAATATGTGGCCTCTTGCCTTTGCATCTGTGGCAATGCAGCTTGCATATGTGGTAATGTGTTGTTAGATACGTTAAAAAACAGCCATTTTAATTATAGCTTACTCACAAATTTGTCAAAGTTTGAGTAGGGAACACCCCTGAGACATTCTCTACCCAAATTCAACCCTCTTCTTGAGCAAGAATAACTTTCTCTGCAATCAGCAGATATGAGTGACTCAAGTTGAAGAAATTCTGACAAAATATATATAGTCAACCAACCAAATAAACAAACAGGTTATATATATATATATAGGTATGCATATATGTATGTATGTTTATTTCTCACTTTTACCTAGATGCTTCTCAATTGAAAATACGGAGGCAGGCCTTCATTCTTAAATAGTACATGTAAAACATGTAGCTAAATCCCCATGTCACTCTTTGAAAATGTACCCCATGTTGATAGGCTTTCACAGTTGAGCTTCCAAGGAGGCTAAGCCTCATTCAGAAATCTAAATTATCAATATTGCTTGTTTGGAGAACTTGAACAATGAGGGGAGATAAACATACTTCTGATCCATTGCCTAGTGATGCTTATTTTATAAACTTGTCCTCTGTGGAAGTCACTGTGAAACAAAATGCTATGACACTTCAGCCTTGTATAGCTATGGACTGAAATTATTCTAGGCCTGAAATACATTTTGGGCTTTGTGCTTTAATCTTTCAGAACACCTCATTGAAGTCAGGTTAATCCCTGAAAAAGTGAGAGCAGTCAATGGCACTAAAGCTTCAAATATGAATGATCAGGAACATGTGAGGTTGCTAAGAGAATACTGTCTCTGTGGGAGGACTTAGGGAAGCTGATGAACTATAATCCCTTGAATGATTGTCCTTTTTAAGGAAAATTGCTCCAAATGCCTCTCGGGATATATTCTTAGGGTTGAACTGTTATTTTGCCTTTTAGTTTCAGTATGAACAAGTAGGAATTATCTTTTTTGCTCCTTACAATAATGAAAAAGAATCAAATAGTCTGGTGGATTATAAAACCTCTTTAAATTGATTCCCAGTGTATAAATATGTTGGATTTTTTATCCTGACCACCTTAAAATATGCTGTTTTTATCAATGTTTTTTTTTAAATAGCAAGGTAAAATAGACAAAGCTAGTTCATGTTTATGTCTAATATATGATATGTCTGGTAATCAGTATGGTTTGTCAGATAAGAGTGTTTATACTCCATTATACTTTTGATCCTGGATATCTGTGTGGATATCATCCTGTGAAATTTTTCTCTTATTTTTCTGTGGTACATTAGAGGGTGATTATTATTATTTTTTTTTTCCATCTAAATCAGGTAAGAAGGAACAAATTCCACATTAAGGAAAACATCACACTGTGCATTTCCGCTAATGTTTTGAGAAATTAAGATATTTTTGCCTAGACACCTCAGAATTTTTTTTTTTTTTTCAGGATTATTCAGATCTAGTAAGGGAGTCTGTTGCTCTGCTACTAAAGTGAGACAAAAGGAACGCTGGATATCTGAGAAGAAAAATTATTTGGGGTCTGTATTATCCCATCCTGTGGTTTTGCAAATGGGTTTTGATCAAATTGTTTGAGGAGGGTAATAAAGTAAGGTTTTTGGTGCCATTCTACTAAGAAACAAATTGGCCTGGCTACTCTGAAGCCATCTATCAGCCAGATAGGAGGAATCTCCGTGGGGGAGGTGTTGCTTTGAAAGATGCCTGCAGCTCTTGCTTGAACTGAATGGATTGTACATCTGGCTGCCTACAACTATATCACACTTCATGGTGTAATCTCTTTGTCTCCTTGCCTTCCTCACCATCGCTTTCCACTCCTCATTTATTCATTTATTCTGGGTCTCTCTAGCTATGACACTAACTTCATCATACAAATCTGGGTAGAATTTCCAATGACTGCTTAAGAATATTTCACAGAACTGTGAAATATGTGGCTCCTGACCAGACGTCTGTTCTTGTCTCAACTTGTACTTCTGCTTAGACCATTTGATCTCATCTTGCCTCTGTAGTTTTGTTTGTTTTATTTGTTGTACCAAGATCCCTGTTGTTTTTTTTTGGTCCCTACAGCCATTTCTTCAGTCAAGCAGTGAGGCTGTCTGTTTGTTCCGGCCAAGGCCCCCACCAGGCTGCAAATAGGTTCTCCAAGTGAAAACTGCAGCTACTCATCAAACCAGAGTGTTATTCTGGGAATACGGCCTGGGATTGGGAGAATCTTACCTATCATATTTAAGAAG
This sequence comes from Gallus gallus, assembly GCF_016699485.2. Lineage (NCBI taxonomy): Eukaryota > Metazoa > Chordata > Aves > Galliformes > Phasianidae > Gallus > Gallus gallus. The sequence continues at coordinate 141,275,065 of NC_052532.1, forward strand.
ATACTTTCTGAACAGCTTAGATCAACATTTTGAGAACCTTCAGAGTGTTTTGTATTGCCCATATTTGTCTTTCTAGAGTGTGATGGTTCTCTGATTTTAAGTATTTTTTCTGTCTTTACATTTACTTTTTCTCCTTGAGTCTTTACAAATTTTTAAGTTTTCTCCTGTGAAATCTTTCAACTCCTTGTTCTGTTGGCCTGCTGTAAGTGGAAATCTTTTATGTTCTTGCAGAACTTAAACAATTCCAATGAGTTAGCGAGTCTGAAAAACATACAATAAAACCAAATTATTCATATACGCAGAATTCTTAAAAACTGCAGACTAGCAAGATCTTTTTTTTTCCTGGCAATAGCATAATTTGTAATCACCTTTTTTTTTTCTTTTTTTTTTCTGTACTTAAGAAAGTGTGAAGTATTTTGCATGAATAATTATGTATGATCAACTCTTGAGTTTTGTAATGCAAAATAAAATGGGTTTTATTTTAAATAAGCTGAAAAAGTATCCCACTTGCATGCTGAACAGTCTGCTTTGTCCTAATGCAGTATACAAAAACTTAAAAGGTTGTAATTAATTTGTAGGTGAAAAAGAATTTTAGTCAAGATTTAATAAGAGCTTAAGAAAAAGAATTTAAGAACTGTAGGAAATTTGAAAAATCAATTAAAAAAACAAGAGTACAAATGGAAAAGGGCTGAGGCCTCATATATTTCATTGACCAAACTGGTACACAGAGCTTGTATTCACAGAATGACATCTTCTTCAGACTAGAATATGCCAGCACAATAAGGGGTGATCCTAGCACTATGGTAAGATCAACTGAAGAACATCAAAATAGTGCATATAGTTTAAGAAACTGTTTTCCTGGATTGTCTACTAACTGTATGTGCTCCATACTAAGAAAAACAACTCAGCACATTTAGAGAAGGTCTTGATTTATCAGTTTATAACTTGTTCTCTGTTATAAACAGATACAGTGACTATGGTCCTTGCTTACAAATAACATTTTTTTTTTTTGCATAATTTGAGTTATTCTATGCTGTTGACAGAAATCCTTCTGTTGTATTCTGCCTTCATGTTGCAAGAACACCAATGAAAAATCAGTACTTTTTGTAGCCTTAGCACTCAGTGATGTTGTTCTGTCTCATACCTGTGCCATACATTTGCACAAGCAGAATGATAGGGGTTTGCAGTTTAGAGATATCCAGTGACTTTCTGTCTAAGGTACCCAAAGATTTCAAAATCTTAAATTTCAACCAAAACATCACTGAAATATTGTCTTTCTTCATAATCAACAATCAGGTACAAATTAGCCGTCTATTTTCCAGCTAGTTCTACACTAGCAGAAATTTCTCAAATGTCTAGCAAAATGCAATTAAAGTAACATTTTTTTTCCCCAAAAATTTCACTAATGAACAATAGTTTACTTTTTTAATTCTTTTCTTTATTTAATTATTTGTTTTTAATAAGGACCTTTATATGAGTTAAAAAAACCCAACAACAACAACAAAAAAAGCCAAAATGCAGGTGTGCCTAGCCTGTATGAGAAACCATTAAAAGTTAATGCAGTCCACAGAAGATCCGTGAACAAACTTAGCGATGTGTATATGTAGAAGTTAGACTGCTTTAGACTTCAAAGACCCTCTCATCAGATATTCTGGCAATGTTCGGTCTCTTCCATGTAACTTAGGATGCTCCTGTGAACTTTCTAATGTATTGCTTGTGTTTCTCAAGGACAAATTTGGAATTAATCCTTTTTAATTTCTGCCAACCTCTTACAGATGATATTTCATGCTACCAGTAATAAGGAATATGCAAAGACAAAAGAATAAGGAGTCAAAAAGCAAAAAACAAGGATATAATATTACATTGCTTCTTAATGAAGACATGACTGTAACCTCTTCAGTGTTCATGTATGGGTATTTATACTTTTTAATTATTGTTATTTCTATCACAATTTTGTTTCTCTTACACGGAATCATTTTATTAAAGTGAAGGATAACTTTTGACAAGTATGCTTCTGTTTAAGAAGTGAGGTAATAAAATATAACATTAGTGAAGCTGGGGCAGACTACAGTGACGAGTTCAGGGATATTGTCAGAAGAGCTTCTGATCTTCAAAAATATCACCAAAAAAGTTATTTTTAAATCCAGTCATGTTCGTAATTTTAAGAGGGCTGTCTCATAGCAATTTAGCACTTGTTGGACTCTGAATTACTTGTTTTTGGTGCAATTGCCTTTTGTCCACAAAATTGGGTCTATGTATGCATCATTGTACATACAAATCAAAAATATATATCAGAATACCTCACTGTTGGACATAATGTTGGATGTAGTTGTACCATGGAAATATTTCAATAAGAGGAAATATGAAGGACATATGCATAATGTGTTTGAAGTGTGACATTCTAATCACACTGTCTTACTGGGAAAAGAGAATTCCTATTGTCTTCTCAAATTAAACTACTCTTAATAATTACTTTCCTGTACGTGTTGTAGTATGTAAAAATTGGGCATTGAAAGATAAACTACAGCAAAATAAGTAAAACAAAAGACAGTGAATTTGTATTGGTTTGCTAGGTACGCATATTCCTGACACTCATGACCTCTGAGGAAGTGACAGCACATACAAGTGTATCTGGAATATAATAAAGAAATAGCTAGCCTGCTTCTTTATTTCTAAAACCTGTTTCAGGGAGCCTTACCTATGTTCATTTTTTCTCATCTGACTTCTGTAAGCTGTTTTATTCCCAATGCTTTTACCAAAATGAAATATAGTTTAGGCCATCATCTGTCCACAGGCCAGCCTGGCTCAGATGTGTCTCCCTGAGAAGAGCCCATGTGATGGTGTCCCCCCTCCACCATAATCTGCGTCAAACTATGTGGAGCTGAAGGAACTGATAGCAGACACCAGGTTCAACAGCTGAGGACCATGTGTCTTAACAGCATGTGTTTTAAAAGCATGTGTCTTAAAAGCAACTTATGACTATGAGTCAATCATTTTACTCCCGTTTATAGTGAGCAGTATGGCACCTGGCAACCTGATGGGAGTTCTCCTTGAGCAAAGATGCCTCTTGAGGTTATGCATGTGCAGGGATCCCTTGCATCTTGATGTCAAGAGGCCTTGCTGACACAGATCCTTGATAAGTGACTAATAGTTTGTTTTAGGCTTTGTTAGCTTTGCTAAGATCACATCTTAGATTGATTGTAAGCTTTGTTAGCTTTCTAAGATTGCACTGTGTACCTTGGATTGACTGTGCACATGTAATCCCTTAGACATAAACCATTGTCCAAGTGTGGGACTAGGAGTGTGACTGTTACATCATTATACCTATGTTATGTCAATAAATATATTCTTGTTTCTCTCTTATGAGTGAAGTGCGTAGTGTAGCTTTTTCCATCTGTATCAAAACAGCATAGAGCCCATTTCCAGAGACATTCTCCCACCTCTGCTACAACTGACAGAGTTCGGGAGTCCCATTCACTGCAGTGAGTCATCAGCTTGCATCTCTTAGCAGGACCAATACCTGTTAGGAGGGTGAGTCCACTAAAGAAAAGCTGTCAATCATATACATAAGACTGCAATAAAACACAATATCTATATAAATCTGTCAGTATCTGTATAAATCTGAAGGATACAGCTGGAAATCATAGAATCATAGAATTGCTCAGCTTCGAGAAGACCTTAAAGATCATTAAGTCCAACCACAACCTAACCATACTACCCAAACTCTAACAACCCTCCTCTAAATCATGTCCCTGAGCACCACATACAAATGGTTTTTAAACACAACCAGGGATGGTGACTCAACCACATCCCTGGTGAGCCTATTCCAGTGCTTAACCACCCTTTCTGTAAAGAAGTTTTTCCTGATAACCAACTTAAACTTACCCTGGCCCAACTTAAGGCCATTTCCCCTTGTCCTGTCACCTGTCACCAGTGAGAAGAGACCAATCCCACTCTCACTGTAAGCACTTTTCAGATATTGGAAGAGAGCAATAAGGTCTCCCCTCAGCCTCCTTTTCCCCACACTAAATAGCTCCAGTTCCTTCAGTTGCTCCTTGTAGGGCATACTCTCCAAGCCCTTCACAAGCCTTGTTGCCCTTCTTTGGACCTGCTCCAGCACCTCAGTGTCCTTTCTGTACTGAGGTGCCCAAAACTGAACACAGTACTCAAGCTGAGGCCTCACCAGTGCTGAGTATAGGGGCAGGATTACTTCCTTAATCCTGCTCACCACACCATTCCTGACACAAGCCAGGATGGTCCACTGACCACCTCTTTGGACCCAGCCATCCAGTCAGTGTTTCACCTAGTGGAGCATATGCCCATCCAAAATGTGGGCATCCAGCTTCTCCATGAGAATGCTGTGGGGGACAGTGTCAAAGGCTTTACTGAAGTCCAGGTAGACCACATCAACAGCCTTGACTTCATCCACTAAGCAGGTCACCTTGTCATAGAATGAAATCAGGTTTGTCAGACAGGATCTACCATTTGTAAACCCATGCTGACTGGGCCTGATCCCTTGGTTGACCTTTAACTGGTCCATGATGGCTCCCGAGATTATCCGTTCCACAACCTTCCCCGGAACCAAGGTGAGTCTGATAGGTTTGTAGCTACCAGGATCATCTTTCCATCCCTTTTTGATGATGGGTGTCACATTTGCCAGTCTCCAGTCCACCAGGACATCCCCGGTTAGCCAGGACTGCCAAAGGATGATGGAGAGTGGCTTGGCAACCACATCTGCCAACTCCCTCAGCACTCTAGGGTGCAGTCCATCTGGCCCCACGGACTTGTGAGCATCCAGCTTTCAGAGCAGGTCCAAAAACATCTCATCATGGATCATGCAGGGCCTATTCTGTTCCACATCCCTATCTACCAGTGCAGGGGGCTGTGTTCCTAGGGAGTAACAAGTTTTACTATTAAAGATTGAGGCAAGGAAGGCATTAAGTACCTCAGCCCTATCCTGATCCTTGGTCACCAAGCTGCCCTCAGTGTCCAATAAGGGATGGAGATTCACCCTAGCCCTCCTCTTGCTGCTGATGTATTTATAGAAATATTTATTGTTGTCCTTTACCTTAATGGCCAAGTTAGTTCTAGCTGGGCTTTGGCTTTCTAATTTTCTCCCTGCACAGCTTCACTGCATACCTGTAATCATCATAAGTAGCTTGCCCACTCTTCCAGAGACCATAAACTTTCCTTTTGTTCTTGAGTTTCAGCCAAAGTTCAGCCTGTCTGGCCTCCTTGCCTGTCACCTTGTCTTCTGTGACTTGGGGATGGTCAGCTCCTGTTTTAAAATTACTTCCTTAAAGTATTCCCTGCCTTCCTGGGCTCCCATGCTCTCCGAAACTACCTCCAAAGGGACCCTCTCAACCATGGTCCTAAAGAGGTTAAAGTTTGCCCTCCATAAGTCCAAGGTGGCAGTCCTGCTGACTCCCCTCCATGGAGGATCGAGAAATCTAGCATCTCATGATCACTATGCTCCAAATGGCCTCCAACCTTTACATCCCCCACAAGACCTTCTCTGTTAACAAACAGCAGGTCCTGGATTTTGCTTCCCCTTGTTGGCGCCTTCACCAGCTGTGTCACGAATTTATCTCCCACACACTCTAGGAACCTCCGGGACTATTCCCTATCTGCTGTATTATAAATCTAGCCTTGCCTATCTCTTTTGAAAAGTCGGTAGCCATTCATCACAGCACTCCAGATGTGCGAGTCATTCCACCACATTTCCGTGATGGTGACTATATCATAGCTTTCCAACTGCACAATGGCATCCAGCTCCTCCTGTTTATTACCCATGCTGTGTGCATTATTGTAAAAGCACCTGAGCTGGACCTCTTTTTGAGTCGCAGTAGTCCTAATACCCTCATGACCATACTCATGTGTTTCCATAGCCACTAACCTCACACCAACCCTTGTTTTCTTCCCACAAAAGGGTGAGTCGTCCTCCTCCTTCACCAAGACACAAGGCTGTGGGATCTTACTAGCATATCCCTCTCCTACATGCACTGGGATTTTACATACAGGCTCCGTTCTAGTGACCCCAGGTACACCCCCACCCCCTTTGTACCTATTTTAAAGCTCTGTCAATGAACCTTCCCGACTCCCGTCTTAAGACCCCTTTCCACCAGTGGGAGAAGCTACTCCTATTGGTAGCCAGCAGGCATGGTCTTGTGCAAACAGCGCAGAAATCAAAAAACCCAAACCCCTAGGCACACTAGGCTCGGAGCCAGGTATTAATTTGTTGGCCCATCATATTTAGTCCCTCGTCATTCCCTATAACTGGAGGGGTGGAGGAGAACACAACTTGTGCTCCTGAACCCTTTACCTGTCGCCCAAGGCTCTGAAGTCCTTTTTCATAGTCTTTAGGGAAGTTCTTCCTATATCATGTCTACCTACCTGAAACAACAATAGGGGATAGTAATCTGAGGGCTGAACTAGGGAAGGAAGTTTCTTCCTTATGTCTTTAACCCAGGATCCCAGGAGGCAGCAGACCTCCCTGTGTAGAGGGTCTGGTCTACATATTGGCCCTTCTGCTCTCTTCAGCAAAGAGTCACCAATGACAGTGACCTGTCGTTTTTTCTTTGCTGATGAGATTTTAATGCTAAGTGAGGTATGGTTAGAAATGCCTGTACTTCAAACCTCTGTGCAAAAATTGCTAAGCTCTATGTTATCAGAGAACTCAGAAAACCATCACTTACAAAATCAGCAATTATCAGCAGTGTCAGCTATTGGAAACAAATACAAGCAGGAATTCAATGGTGGGGACTTCGTTTATTTTAAACATCGCACCCTATTCCAGACTAAATGTTAGATATTTTTATTTTTCTTATTAACTCTCAGTTGATCATTAGACTTCTTTTGTTGTTCAGTTTTAGTGCCTTAGATTTGCTTTCTAAGCTCCCCTTTTGACTCAATGCACTCCAGGGACTTCAGGGAATATTTTAATTGTAATATGATAGCTAAGGTGGATGATATTTCTTGAAGATTAAATAGGTATCCAAAAAATCAGTGGTCCTTAGTTGCACCCTAACAAGGAGGTGCCACTCATCATTATTTGTCCAAAAGTCCACGTTTGCTGAATTTGTTTTACAAAAGCAAAATGTCCTTTACATAAAGTGATATATATAGTGATATATATAGGATATATATATATATTTCCCTAGTGAAGGGCTAACTTCTGGCTTTTTTCTCATTTCTTAATGTTGAGGCACAGCATGCATTTTATGTTGACGATTTGAGATTCTTCTCTTGCTATCCAAGGCTGTGGATACTAAAATGACTGTTGGAAGACACAGTGGTTCATATTAGGAAAATGAGAGAAGTGGAAGGTGTGGTGGGTAGATGAGAACCCAAAATGGACAGCTACATCCACTTAACTGTGCTAACTGGGTTTTGAGGAAAGTAAAGTCTGAACTGAAACTTTAATTTATTTCAGATGTTTAGGATTGGTAATACATACAGTATTGTCAGATGCTAGAGACTGCTGCAAAGCTGGGATCAACTGGATGGACCTTTGATGGAGTTGCGTTCATTTTACAGAAAGACTGAGTATGGTTTGTAATATCCTGCATTTGACTTAGGCAGCATTAGAAATCATGCACTATTGTAGTGTATCAGAAAATTGCAGTAAAAAATAATAGAATACTCACCTGGCTTCAATATTTGGCTTTAGATTAACTTTATAATGTGTAGACCTACCATAAATTTATATAAACTCAGTGTGAAAAGTGATGAGTAGTGGTTACGAAACATGATCCAGTATTAATGATTACCGATGAGCAATTACAATGCCTTGCTCCAGAGGAGGACTGAACATTCCCAAAGATTTTTGAACTGTATTTATTCAGATACATCCAATAATACATATTCAACTGTAGTGCTTTATAGGCTGATTTCCTGTGGAAATTTTCCAGCCTGCTATCTGACTGGATGGAGAGATGCCATCTTGGAGATAATCATGCTTAAAAGATGCTGTGAAAGTTGTGACTGATCAAGAAGGGAGACACTGGAGGTGACCTGACTGAAGAAAGAGCTTCCAGGTAGGTTCAGAGTGTTTTAAAGACTCTGTGGTAATGAAAACTTCCTTAGAATTTGAAGTGTCCCTTCGAAACACAGGGTGTGAAAGATTGTAGCTGCCTGCCTTATCTGTTTGTCAAGATGAAGCTGCCCTTTGTTTACTATCATCTGGTAACAGTGTCCTTAAAAGACAGTGTAACTACCTTCTAATTAGCAGGGAAGATACATAGCTGGGCAGCAACTGCTGTCACATAACTTGGGAGCTTATGAACTATTTAAGGCAGGTGGCAGAAGAGCCTGCTAGACTTCTAAGGTCTTGGCCTCCCATCCACAGTATGTCTGCATAGTACTCCTTGTACTTGTCTCAGGAGACTGAGGCATGGACACATGAGGTATGGCAGCATTAGATCCTCTCACTGAGGAAGCATTTGTTTTATTGAACTTTGCTACAAGAGAGAACAAGTCTTGTGGGGTCAAACTGCTGTAATTTCCCACAGAATAGCATTCAGAGCTCTTAACTCCAGTTGTGCTCCTGTGGAGTCTCCAGTCAGGCTTGTACTAGAGAGTAAGAGGCCAATTTAATCTGCCATGCAACACGCAAGAACTCGCATTATGTAACCTGCTATCCATTAATAGCTCTGGTTTGCTATTAACTAACCACAGTAATTTAGAAATTACCAGAGAAATATAAAATAAAAATATAGAACACAAAAAATAAAAATATGTAGGTACTGAGGGTCTCGGGAAGGCCACTGTAAGCTGAAGAGACAATGACTGGGCCTATCTCAGGTACTATTTACAATGTAAATCAATTGAATCAAGTGGAAATAGCTCTTAAAAACTCCTGTCTAGCAGAAATGGAACTTGATTGCTTAAACTTGTATGAACATATTTCAGAGCTGTCTGGAGCTTAAAATACTGATCATCCAGTGAATTGAAATCTTTTTTTTCTTGTTGACATTGTTAACTATGTAGTGCCACTGGTTTACCTACGTTGCACAAACTTTTGCTTGCTTTCAGATTTTCAGAGCTTCTAAAATTTGTTGAAAACTTTATGATTGTTATCAGTGGTCCTTCTTTCTAGGGTTCATTATGAATGGAATGTAAAACAAATAATCAAACAAAACAAAAAACAAACAAACAAAACCCTCTCTCAATGATTTAGGCAAACTCTAATAATTGTCCATTTTTGATGGGAAATGGAGTTATGTAGAAACAAGAGAGGCTGTTTGTCCCCTACCTATTCCCTGACACACTTAAAATTGGTACTAAGTTTGATGGTTTTACATATACATATGCTTTAGCTTTGGCTTGTGTTTTTTCTCTTTTTTTCCTGTCTTTCTGAATTGAGCCTCTTAATTTTCCACCTACAGTTTAGAATACATTGGTATTTGCTGTGACCTTTAGCTTTACGTACCTCACTGGGCTCACATCTACTGTTTGGTCTTCAAACATAAGCAAGGACTGATGAATGTCAGTGGGTGCAATTTTTTTCTGCATGGAGGAATTCAGTGACACACTTTCACTTCATACACACTTCCACATCAGACGTCATTTCGTCTGACTGCCCCTCTGCTGCCATCTGTAGAATGGAAGCAAAATGTAATAGAATGTTGACAAGAATGTTTAGCCTCTACTGCCATACCACTAACATCTACTTCTGATATTGTGGGCCAGGATAATAAAAGAGTGAGCATTAATTTCAAAGCAGCCCTCATACTTTGGCCATATTTATAATGTTTTGAGCACTTGCATTCTACTTAATCGATGTTGCTATTTAAGTGTAAATGATTACCAAATAATGACTTTCTACTTAAGAAATAATCTCTATTGTTTCAGAATCTACATTTGATAATTGGATAAGACTAGAACTGTGCAACCAAAGCAGAAGATGCAGATATATAACAGGGATCAAAATCAATAATTGTGTTGCCTCTCTCAGAACAAAAGTAAACTAATGTATATTTTTTTATTAAATTAACATTTTTTTTAATTTTTAACAAATTAAATTAACATATTTTAACATATTAAATTAACATTTTTTTTCTTAATAAGTTAATAAAAAGATTAATCATTGTCTTTAGGATAAAAATAAAAATATACAGTGAATTCATTTTTTTCAGGTGACACATGAAGTAGTTGACTTCAGAGTAGAAGTCAAGTAGAGTAATTGCTTTTAAACATCAACTATATCCTTATATTGTTTCCAACAACTTATTAAGCGTCTTTGAACATATATGAACTTGCAAGATGGAGTAGTTGTGAATTCTGGAAGATATTATTACCATCTTCTAAGAGAAGTCTGACTCGGTAAATGATTGATTCTACAAGTCTCCTCCAGCCAGGAAACTGACCGACTGCTGCCATGATTAGCGTACTCTTCTGTCTCCCTTGAAATCTCTATTGTTTGTCACCTTCACGTGCACAAACACAGGCAGATATTTGTACACAAAAATAGACTCCTACATAATGCAGAGAAATTCTTATTCAAGATTAATTCATTTTAGTCCAAATGACAAGTATTTTTATAGTGTTTTTTTTTTTTTTTTTTTTTGTCTTTTTGGTATCATTTTCTCTTACAAGGCACTCACTGTATAATCAGCCAACTACTCTGTAATTATGTTGCAAAGACTATGTAAATACCTAATTATTTTCATGCAGATTACTTGATAATTATACTACCAGTTACAAAGTAATTCAAAGAATAATTACTATGTAACTTCCACTTTTTAGATGTGAAGATAAGGCTTTGTTTTAAAGATATAGAGAAGTGCATAATTATCCTGGGGTTACATTCTACAGAGATTGTTGATTATCCTATATTTACAGTATTATTATATGGCTACTGGGCTCACTACCATGTTATCACAGTTTGAAAAAAAAAGAGCAACAGAACACCTTTGCTCTCTGCTTTGTCATAAGTATTATAAAATGCTAATGTTAACATTTTCATACTTTCTTGTTGAAATGGATTTGACTTTTTTTTTGGATGTAAAGAAGAAAATTCTTTTTTAATTTTTTTTTTAAATAAATTGTACTGTGTTTTTGAAGAAGTTAATGATGTGCCCAGAGTATTAAAAAGAGATTGGATAATGCAAAGCTCATTTATGACAAATATTTTCCAATTTCTAGAATGGGCACCACTGTATATCGCTTATAAGAGCAGTGAGGTGTCCCAGAAAGGATGCTGTTCATCTCTTAGGCTAGCTCTTAGGGAGATGGGACAATGGGTGTCACCTGTAGCTCTCAAGACAGGGGTTGTCTTCTTCCATTTGCAATTATATAAAATAGTCTTTGGATAAAATATATGGTGAGCATTTTGCAGTACATTAAGTAACTCCATTTTATTTCTGGCCACAAAGCCACTGAATAATGAACTTGTTGGCTTGTTGGCCCAGTTTTTTTTTTTTTTTTTTTAACCTTTTGTTAAGACTAATATTTGGTCTCCTGGCTGTAGCCAGAGATGGTTTCTTATAAAGCATGCTAGAAGTATAGGGCATAGAATGTAATTTATTCCTGTTATACTGTCCAAATACTCTTCCAGTTATTTTTGATGCTGAATTTAGATGAACTATGCATCACCACTGAAGTAATAAGGATGCACATGTGGACTCCCACCCTAGGCTATCTCACAGTAGGCAGTAGTTGAGCAAAGGGATAACATTATGGAGGAGCTGTTCCATGCACAGATGAAATAAATTATTGCTTGGTGCAGCATGCTGGTGGAGAAGTTGAAAATTCATGTGCTGGAGAATCTCAGATTGGTGTTAGCTTCTTGTGAGGGTCTGGAACCACCTGAACTGCTCTTCCAACATTATCCTTCCAGGATGAGGTCAGCCACAGAGCACAGATAACCTCTCTGCAACTAAGTAACATCAGCACCTGAAATATTACCCCTACAAGCTTCCACCCGTGCAGTCAGCAAGTGGCTCCATCTCTGAGCAACCAAATGAGAAGGACGGAGACAATCCCCACTGTTTTTCCTACTAACATGATAGCACTGCATTTACCTCATTGAAAAAGGGCAGCATTGCTCATCACAAGTGAAGCAGACAGGGGAGCTGTCTGGTGGATGGATGGATGATGCTTGTGGGTGCTTCTCTCTGACTGTCACAGCTAAATTTTGCCATTAAGTTATTCTGTCAATAAGGGGTGGAGAACTTGACATTATTTATATTTCTGAGAAACCTTAAATGAACCATGAAAGTATTCTCCTTAAATGGCTGAGAATGTTATGGCAACTGTTGTTTCAACTGTGCCTACAGTGCATAAGAGTGTATATGCCAATACCACAGGATTCTGGACATGTTGCGTCTAATGTAAGAATGCACTGGAAACTCCAAGTATATAGATATGCATAGCATCTCAAAGAGTATATTGGTAATAGAGAAAGTACCAGTTTTGAATGCAATGCACCTTTTCTCTGCCTTTGTACCAGATTTATTTTAGATCTGTTACATTTGATTCTTTTTCCTTGGGTAAAGAAATCAAGAGGACTGTGCTTCCCTCTTGCACTTGTCCAATGTAAATGACTCTTCTGGCATTATACCAGAGCTGTCCTGGCCTGCAGGGGGATTTGCTTTAGGATTTTCGCTGATTTTGACTAATACTCCACAAATGAAGCATACTACCCTGGCTTTTAATCAAAGCTTACACGTGTTATTTTGTATCTTGGAAAATAGAAAGCAGTCCTTCATGTATGTGTGCATATATATTTTTTATAACTGTGGATATGTTTATAAAATATAGATGCTTTTTTTTTTTTTTTTGTATATGCATATATATATAAGATAGTGGATGATCCTAAGAAGAAAATGTCCAATTGAAAATGACAATTTGCTGTCAGACACCTTAGTACTGTAGATCTAAGCCACTGAAACTGCTATACATCATGTCCTAGGGGCTACCTGCTCAGTTTCAACTTGTACCTCTGAAAAGCATCCTGCCTACTAACACCCTGAAGATATTTTCCTATAGGTGACAAAAAGGGGCCAAGGCAAATCAGACCTGTCAGGGAACCTCTTGACAAATGAACAAATTGACAAAACATATTATTTCATTAGACTAGAAGACAATCAAACTGAAGATATATATTTTTTTAATGTAGTCTCAGTGTCCCAGCTTTACCTTCTATGACAAATGACTAGTACTTCCAGTGTAAAATGTACAATGGATTCCCAGGATCAGAGACATTGTGTTATTTGGCAAGACTTAGATCTAGTTTACTGCATTGTTTTAAAAAGCTATGTGGGTTGTTAATTGCATCCTTTTTTAACCAGGTTGTTCAGATGGACCGTTTTTTGGAATAACTTCAGCCAGCTGATATAATAAATGATGGAGAGTAAGAGCTGGATTTTTTCGTGCTCGTGGGACATTGCTTCTTTTAAGAAAAGCCAAGAACATGAGACACATCTCCTGTGAGCTGAGCCAGTCTATCCTTTCCTGCATACCCCTTGAAGCAACATGCTCTGTGAAAAACACAAAGCTGCACTGTGAAAAAGCAGGAATCTACCTATTCCCAAAGAGCTTTACTGGTCTGCAATTGCTGCAGCTGTTCAAATGATTCAGGCACCAAGAAAGTCATGACTCACAGCACTGTTGTGGGAGCAGCTTAGTCTTCTAATGGTGAGTGTCTGAGTTGCTGGGTATGATTTCTCCAGGTGATGTATGGTATACAGTGCTGGGAAGATAGCACAGGATGTGTGGGTGTTACAGATGGCACAGGACTATGTGTGCAAGGCCAGAGCACATGGAGCTTGCTATACCATGTTTGACAACAACATAAAATTCTTTCTGAATTAGTTGCCTTATAACAACAGCTTTAGCACTGCACCCTAGTTATCCAACATGCTTCATTTTAAAAGCTGGAAATAGAGGGAAAGTAGTCTATTTTCATCAAAATCTGCTTTCAAGAGCTATTTTAAAAGCTTAGATGTTGTAGTGGCAAGGCTAAAGATTATTCAAGTGACGTAGCATATCCTCACGGTATCAGTAACTCTCCTGTTAGAATTGAAATCTTGTGATAAAGTGAGCCTTTTTTCACTTAACTGCTCAAATGAAGTTGTAAAGGACCAACAGTTCACTGTAAAAAAAAAAAAAAAAAAAAAAAAAGGAAAATATTTTCTTAACTGTCGTTCTGAAAAGAAATTAGTTTCCTTGGACAATAAATACCCACTAGACTTTTTCAATATTCTTTTGAAACAAAATGTTCAAATGTTCACACAATATGCCAAAATAAGGAGTTGTTAGGATAACAAATTACTCTGAAACACTACTGCAAAACATGGAATGGACATGGCAGTGACTGAAGTACATGTAATACCAAAGGGCACCTGGGGCATCTACATAGGACTGAAAGATATGCGAATAGAGAAGACCTATACCTAATCCAGACACTTCTGGTGAGTATAGCAAGGTACTTTGCATCTGGTTTTGTGGTAGGTGACTATATTTATGCCTCTGATCTCCAATCTGAGTTCAGTGTATATGGACTGTCTCAGTAATCTATGTTTGCTCATAATGTTCTTCAAATGGCTTGCAGAAAGTTTGCTCTTGTGTCAGCCTACCCTTTTCTCCAGGCATTGTGCTCACTAGGATTGCACCCTTCAGCTGTTTTGCTTGAGTTTCTATCTCTTTCAGTTCTTCCATTTGCTAAAATAGGCAGAATTCAAGGTGACATCTGAACTCTTGAAAAATGGGTGTTTTGGTTACTGGAGAGGTCAGCAAAGTGGCTGGAGGGATGCTGGAGAAGTTTGGGTGTTTAAGACTGATTAAGGCTACCTGGACCTGTCTAAGCAGCTCTTGTTCAGTGCAGAAAAAAGATCTGGGCGCTTATCCTATGTTCAAAACCTAATTCTTCTGTGTATGTTGGGATATGCTTGAATTCTACCATAGAATAGAATACCATAGACCAGATATGATTTTTTTTTTTTCCTGTTTACAGCTCTAGATTTTGTAGGTAATTTAGGAGATTAGGGTTTTTGAAAATGGATGCCCTGGTTTATTTATTTTTATTGCAGCATTGTTGTATTTTACTAAGTAATCTTTATAAAGATGTTCTGTCCATCTAAGGCTACTTAAATTCAAAAGAAATCATAGAAGTTTCTGAACTCAGTATTCAGTGCCTTTGCACCAACCACTTCATCATTTTCTCTGAGGAGATGCACTGTGCAGTTTGCTGAAGTCATTCACAACATTTAACATTGACTCACACATTTGCAAATTGTATGAAAATTCATGCAGTGTCAGAATTAGACATTGATCCTTAATGCTTCCTGTAGAACTACTTTAGGCATTTCATAAATTGATTTAAGATTCCATAGTGATTCAAGTGAAAAGCTATTAAGCTAATTTTTTCTTAAAAATATATAATTACTCATACAGCTTTTTTTATTTCCAAAGACATAAATATATATATAAAGAATTTTCCTACTATTTTAAAATAATGCAAAACTCTGGAATTATCAGTTAAAGTCTGTTACAATTAATTCTGTTGAAAATACCAGTTACACAAATAATACACAGTTGATACCACATTTATTTTCAATATGAGGACAGTGTTGGAGTCTGCCAGTACTTCTTATACAGGTCACACTCTTTCTGCTGCTTATTTTTGGAAGATTTAATCATATTTTGTAAACAAGTTTTATATAATTTGCAACGTAGTAAATGATAGGTACTCTTTGCTATCATAAAGTAAGATGCTAATATTAAAATAATAGGTGTTTTTCAAATGCAGGTGGTTTTTTTTTTTCATTTAATATTCAAATAAATTCTCATAGGAACCTTTAGAATCAAACATTTTCAATTGTACTTGTTGAGAAAAATGTTCAGCGACTTCATATAATCAATGCTCTTTAAACTTTTCTACAGTATTTCATTGCAAATTAGTTCATATTTTGTTGTTTATTAAAAGCAAATGTTTTCAATTCATTTTCTGTGGATTTCTCCACTTTGAATTGAACTAATTCTGTTTCCAAATTTCACTCATTTTAAAGGATTATTTAATTCACAGCCGTTTCATACTGTGTTTTGGTGCATCCTAAATTATTTACAAAAGGGTGTCTCCTGTAACAGCAACAGTGAATGTGGAGAGCAAAATTTGACATTACAGCTGCCAGTGCAATACTTCAACAGAATTCATGCATGCCAGGCAGTCTTATGAAGGCATAGTCTAGAAATAAGTTGATGCTGCCCCTTAAGGTGTGTAATAACTGTAGCCTGTTCCTTTGGTGGCTACACAATGAGTGAATGGGATGAATTCACTATGTCTCTTCCTGACATCACTTTCACTTCCCATGACTTTCTGGATGTGAGTAAGTGTTGTTTGTGGTGGCTCACGGTGTCAGCAAAAATACTTTTCTCTTTTAGTTAGATTTTTTGATAAACACAACTCCTAATGGATTATATAACTCTAGCAGTGTCAATCACCCTCCTACTTTACCCTCTACCCCTTCAGTTTAGGAAAGAAGCTGAAAATGTTTTGGAGCTGTTTTTTTTTTATTATTATTTATTATTATTATTATTATTATTATTTTGTAAATATAACACTCTTGCTTTAAATTAGTACTTACTTTCTCAGCCACCAAATACTACTCAAAATATCAATATGCTGAGTAATTCTTCTTACTGGGTCAAAATTGATAATTGGATAAATCCAACATGTGTGAACAATGCAAACACTTCAGAGTCTGTAGCTTTAAAATGACACATTTAGAGAAAAACTCACTCCTAAAATATAACATCATATTCCAAGTGCTAGCTACTAATGGATCATCAAAGTTGATTTGCTCTTTCCTCCCTTTCTTTGAGGATATAACAAAAATTGTTCTGACCCTTAAATGAAGGCACTGCAAAGTATTATTAATCTGGGAGAGAAGATAAACCTCTTGTTTCAAAAGGCCATTGTAATTGTTTTTTTGAAGAAAAAGGAAAAGCAATACCAACCAATTAATGAAAGGCAAAGCAAAAAGCTTTCCATAAGTAACAGTGGATGACTTGAAGGGAAAACAGAGAAGGTTTGCATTTTCAATGCATAATTATCAGGGGGGCATCACTGGAAAAACTTGAAGGCACAAATACACTGCATATACTAAGCATGATGTAGTGAGCATGATGTAGTTCTCCCTCCTACTCTCCTGTTTCTATATTTGCCATTATGAATCAAAAGAGGCTTCTGCATATGTTGCTATTTCTAAATCTTAAAAGGTCTTAAAATTAGATAACATTGACCAGAATTATAAAAGTAGCAGCATGATTCTTATCTTGAAGTACAATTGACCTTTATTTTTTTTTATTCCATCCTATTGTTCTCCTTGCCCTTTCACTGGATATGTGCTTTAACTTATCTCTAAAGCCCAGCAAGAGAGAAGGATGGGCGCTGAAGACAAAGCAGGGCTGGACTGCTCTGAGGGGTGAGTGTAACTGACTCATGTCGTATGGAAGAAAGTCTTCTACACTGGCTGTAGCCAAAGGAGGAGTTGTCACAAGTTGATTCATTATGGAAACTTCTCAGTTTGGCACAGGTTTGTGGGATACATACAGCAATTCTGATCTTGATTGAGATGGTATTGCATTACTCATAAAAGAAATTAAGACATGGGTAGCATTTGAGAAAAAGAGAAACACATCTAATGAACCAAACACAAGCAGTTCTGTTCTGACTTTTGTCTTATATTCAGTTTGGAATAAATAGATGGAAATATTTCTGCTGGTGTAACCTGACATTTTCAGTGCACTGAAGTTTTCTTAGGAAAAAAATATATGAACTGCAACAGCTGTCACTTTGCAGAGATCAAGTGATTGAGAACATCATAGTGCCTTATCAGAGAGATCCTGATGCATCACTGATGCTTTTTCTGTTTTAACAGATAGCTGCCATCAGAAGTGATATACAACCAAGAGACAACATTTCATGTTCTGGATAACTGTGTTTCTTCTGAGAGATGTAGCATCAGTTATTTAGTGAATATAGACACAGGCAGTCCTTTTTCTCTACTCTTGGATTTCAGTTTTTGAAAGGTAATTTTAATATTTATCTCTAGGATTATAGTTTATCCAAAGGGTGACAGACCAACACTTATTTTAATGCTGTTCATATGAAAGCGTATTAATACAAACCATTACTCTCAAAATGTAACTGAAGCTATTGGATATCACTTTAATTATTTTAATAAGGCTTTGAATATCCTGCTGCATGGAAGTAACCCTGCTGTAAAGCTTTCAGAAATACCTTCAACAATGTATAAAGTAAATTAAAGTACCACTGCATGGTAAAGGAATTGTTATTTGAACATTTATAGTTTTTAGATTGTGACAATTTTTATGTCAGTGACAGTCCTAAGAGGCTTTGTTTCAGAGGAAGATCATCACTGAAGTCAATGGATCTGGTGCAGCAACCTGGTGCAGTATATCTGTCTTCTTGCTTTGGAGGCCCGGGATAAAAAGTAGGAATTGAGGATACTTAGACTGGCAAGTTAGATGTTAGGAGATTAGTCACTGCCCAGAACAATCAGTAAACTTCCTTCAGCCA
Organism: Gallus gallus; assembly: GCF_016699485.2. Lineage (NCBI taxonomy): Eukaryota > Metazoa > Chordata > Aves > Galliformes > Phasianidae > Gallus > Gallus gallus. The sequence goes on from NC_052532.1 coordinate 141,293,609, forward strand.
AAGACAAACTGTTTACCAGCTAGTGAATCTTGTATTAGAAACCTAGACTGTGAGCAATTTTGCTGCATATTAGCCTATCTCATCGGAGAGGGGAGCAAATGAACAGAGTTCAGTCCTTGCGTTCAACATCAATTACTTTTCCTCTTGATAACTTATCTTGGTCTTTTCAGTAGTTATGTTTCTTTGTACTCTGCGTTGCACCATAAGAGAGAAGGCTGGGGAGGTTGAAGGGTGGGGGAAGGAAGGAAAATAATAGAGATTGGAGATGGTATTCAGAAATGTGAGTCATGCAGGGAGAGAACTGTATTAAAAAGTTCGTCATGAATAACATGAGTTACGTGACTCCATTAAATTTGAGGTTACAACTGAAATGGGATGTATTCACATGCATGCTTGATTCCACATAAGCTTCCGCACCTGGCATAGATCTACATGCAGCATGAGATGCAGGATGATTACTGATGTATTGGGTGTTCTTTTTAAATTTCAGGGCAAAATGCCTCTGTTTTATGCCATGGAATGAAGAATGAAAATGCATATGTTTCCACTTACCAGAGGTGACAACCAGTTTTCTGCAAAAGGGTCTTTTACTTAACCACTGAAAAACTATACAGCAGTTATAAATCTCTTTGAAATTGTATTGTATTAATTTCTGATAATATCCACTTTAATATCATTGTGCTCACTTATGATGCCTTAGTCCTTTCCTGCATATTACGTAAGAAGAAAGTTCAATATTCACAGGAAACCTTTATGCTGTTGGATGTGAAAGTTTTCTTTCAGAAGACTAGTGATGATCCTCACTCCCTCCAGCTCTACACTTCCACATACTCATCCTTTCCTTCCTTTGCCTAACACAATGTCTATATTAAACACAGGGGCAGCAGAACAATTCTCCATATTTCACTACTAATAAAGTGCTTTTCTTCCCTTTATTTCTTTTTCACTACAGAAGGGAGCTTCCAAACCTTATTCCACAATATATATAAACAGTTATTTTTAAGAAGTAAAAAAGGCTAGAAATAAATTCTAGTTTTTTTTTTTTTTTTTTTTTTTTTCAGTTTTAGAACTATTGAATCTGTTACTCATTTACACAATTTAAAGCATGACATCCCTTTCCTGTATGATTTGGGAATGCTATGAATAAAGCCGTGTGCTGTAGTATTTTTACATATAGCTCCAATAAGTGGATTGTGCGAAGAGATGGGAGGAAGTAGACATTTTATATGTTTTTGAGAATAAGAAATCTTTCTGAGCTTCTGTGGGTTTTATTTATTTATTTTTTAAATTTTATTTTATTTTTAATACATACATATATATTCTCCAGGAAGATTTACTTTTTTAAACCTTTGTTACACTCCTATTGAACTGCGTGCTTGTTGTTGTTGGACTGTCATAACTTCTTTGTTGAATTTGGTCATCTCTTGGTCTTTAATATATGATTGACATGTAGTTCACATTTTCATTTTTTTTTTTATTTTCTGCTTTTAATGCTGTTTTGTTATTTGACGTTAACCCCCTTCTTATTCATGCCTCTGGCAGGATTTCACCTTTGAGAATGACAAAGGTAGCAGATTAATCAACTTAGATCCATCTATCAAGGTGTTTAAAATGCAGCCTGTGATTACACCTGTGACTGTTGGTGGCAGTAGTGATATACTGACAGTGATATTTTGCAATGAATTACAACAATAGTAAAAATAAAGTTTACTAAAGAGAAAGCCATGATAAAATTTGTCATGTTCTTTGGGGAAGGAGGAGTAGAAGAGAAAGATGAGGAAAAAAAAAAAAAGATTAGAAACATTTCTCTAAAATTACCTGATTGATAAAGATATGAAAACTGTGTTTGATCCTAAAGATGTTTAACAAGAGATTCATGCCTTAGTCTCATATTCAGTTGAGATTATTCAGAACTAGATATCATACTTCTGAAAGAAGATTCATGAGAGTAAACTTAGTTTCCAGCATCAATTAATAGCAGAAGAATCCAGATCTTACTTTACAAGCCAGAAAAACCCCATTCTCCTTAGCAGTTCAGGGATGTCTCCATGTTGAGATTCTGCATGTAGCAGAACTGGGCAAGGAGGAAACTAGTAGGAAAAAGACAGAATTATTGCTTTTGTTCCACACATCAGTGGCCTTGCCCAAGCTAATGCCATTCTCTACTGCACTGAAATATCTTAAGGAAATGACAGGGCCTGCATGTGAACTACACCCAAGGCTTCCTCAGCATGCTTGGGAATGGTGTACGTATCTTAAAGTCATATAATTATTTTTTATATGAAATCTATATAGCCAGGAAGAATATCAGAATAAAGATTATTCACTACAGAGTCCCTTATTTAGAATATATTTTCTATGAACATGAAATTTTTTAACAAGAAATTAAGTTGCAAAGAGAAGAAATAAAATAAAGAGCTGGAATATCTAAGGACTGTCAAACACAGTAGAGACAGAATAAATAGGAATTGGTGTAACAGGAGGAAAAAAAAAAAAAGCTACATGAATTTCCAACAGGCTATGTGCAATATGATGTTGCACTGGCAGAACTGAAGGAATGTTCATTGGCAGAGCTGAAGGAATGAAGGATTTTTGTTGTATTTTTTCCTGATGACTTTTTTCTTCAACATTCTCTGCCTTTAAAATTCCATATATCCATGTTTCTTTCCTCCATCCTCTTCTATAAATGCACTTATACAAGCTTCTCATCCTGGCTCTTGTATTCTGTCTGTCTGATCCTTCTGAAATCTGTCTCCTTGAACGTTCAGTGCTATGGCTTTTACAGACCCGGCCTCTGTCTAGCCTTTTTCATATTCTCCATCTAGGTCACTGACTGTAGGACATGAAAAGTGGTTGGTTTCTTCACTTCTGTTTCTTGGGTGAATTTTTTAACTATAGGGCTAAGACACAAGAAAAATTTCTAAATGAAAAGGAATATATATATTTTGTGCCCAACTGTCTGATTTTAATGTTGAATATTCTCAGAGTACATTGGCTACACTCAGTATCTTGGGGTCTTGGATACAAAGAAATCCCATTTGTGAATTGCAGATTTATGTGGGTTAGAGTCAGATGTTCATGTCAGCTGAGATGATGGGACCAATACCAAACTGTCACATGCTTATGTAAGTTTAGGTTGAAAATATGAGATCACTAAGAGGACTTAAACTAATGAATTGGGTTTTTATGGGTCATTTTATGATAATTAAACACTTAGAAATCAGCTGAAATAAAAAGTATGAATATTCTTTGTAAAGCTCACCTCAGAGATACCTATCAGAAAAAGCATGTTGGAAGATGGAGGAATATTGATTTAGCTTGAAAAAGAGGCACATAAGTTCCAAAGCAAGTTCCAAGGGAAGGAGACCAGACTAAAACCATGTCAGAAAACACTTGTGAATTTATCCAAATGTGTAGTCAAATAGACAAAGGGAAGAACATTCACTGAAATGTTCATGTGAAATTAGAAGCTTATTTTGAGTACCAGGAAAATGTGCTCCCAGATAGAGTACATTTAGGTTTTATAAATATCTTAATATATGTATCTTAATATATGTATCTTAATATATATATCTTAATATCTCTATATAGAACATATATTGTACCTGTGATATATCTTCTGCCAGAAAGGTGGACTTCTACTTCTGACATCAATCATTTTCTGGTAGTTCTCATCAAAAAACTGCAAACAATGTTTTGATGTTTCGCATAAGGAGTTTCAGACTTAGCAATTAGGCTAAACCATAGCAATTAGGGGGCCATGAAACAATGTGCATGCTACAGACGTTTTAAGACGGAGTGGGCACAGGAGTGGATGGAATTCTTGTATGGAGACTTATCAGGTGCTGATGGAGTAGAAAATACTGCTGAAAGTTCCAAATTTGAAGTCACATCTGCTGTCTGAGGAGACCATTTTTGCACACACACCCAGTGAAGGTCAGGAACACTGTTGGTGAAGATATCAAAGGACATACTTTTTAATATTTTTCTTGGAAGTCATATTAAGTGTTTGAGCCAGAAATCCTGTCCTGCCCTCACTAAAAGCTGACTGTAGGAATGCAGACGAGGGTATCAGTGAAAATACATGAGGTGATAGGGAAACACAGAGGGAGGGAAGGTCAACATCCTGTCCCCCTGTTACAGACAAAACTGTGGACCCTTATCCTCAGGCCACAATCACAATGCCTGTAAGCTAACATGTTTCAGAGTGAGCAGTACCTCCACCCATTTCCAAAGGAAGCATCAGGTACATTGGTTAACCTATGATATATTATTATTAGTGAGAAACTGCAGAGTAGGTGTTCTACATTGTGATGTATTTGGATTGGAGGAAAGAGTCAAACAGAAGCCATTCAGACACTAAAAATTCATCCATCTCTGTGTTCGCAAGGTAGCACTGTCAAACATGTGAGCCTTGACAGAAAATCCTTGGGAATTAAAGAAAAAATAGAGAATGTAAAAACATTTTGTGGGCTTATTTTACCAGGAGATTATGATTTATAATTAGCTGTACTTGGATTGAAACATAGGCACATTTAGCAGAAAGGAAGATTTGAGGCAGTGAGATCACCGAATGGAATATGAAACTTTGATCTGATTCTTTGATTTTTGATACTTTATGACAAATGCATTGTTGATAAGAAGAAGCTATCCCAAGAAATATTTTAAGATGTAACAAATGCATATTGAAAAAAAAAGTTTCCAATCAAACTTCCCTACGATAACTACAAAATAGATCTCAACTATGTCACTAAGGCAGAAAAGATGAGGAAAACAAGGGTATTATCAGAACTGTATTGTATAAATGTAGTTTACTCACTAATTTTCCTATTTCATTTTATACTGTAGGCTTCATGGACTTAAATCAAAAGAGACCTCTATGGGGAAAAAGGAAAGGAAATGAAACAATACAAAGATCAGGAAAAGAATGACAGCCATTTTTTTTTTTTTTTTTTCCCCAAAGACCACACAAAAATCCATCAGAGATGCAGGTGAACACTTTTGGGAAATGATATTTGATATACTGTGATGAAGCTAATTATGTATTTTCTAGAGAAGTGATTGATTCTAGAGAGTGTTGAACTGAATGGAAGGAGTATCTCACAGTGAAATATTCTTTCTAGGGAGTGACGTAGAAGCAAAATGAAGCTGAGTAAGGTAGGGATGGGACTTTAGTACATTCCTGTTCCTACTTGACTGCTCGTTTCTGTGATGCGCTCACCAGGTTGTTTGGCAGCTCCTCAGTCTAGCAGGGAAGGCACAGAGGGAAGCAGTGTTGCACATCTGCTGCTACGCTGATGTGGGTGCAACTGGGAAAGAGAGGACTGTAAACGTTTGCAAATGAATAAATTTAGAAAACCACAGACTTGTTATTTTAACTTTGTTCTGTGCATATTGTTTATATTTGGCTTATTGTCAAAAGGGCTCATTTTAAACAACCTGTTTTAAGACTATTTTAATTAATGGAGGGAAGTTTTTGGCAGTTTCTTCAGTAATTGCTGAGACTGTGTGGCAGAGATTAGAAAACTGCAATGCAGAAGTCCAGGTCAAATACTGTCAAACAAACTTTTTCTCTCATAAGAAATAACGTAAGTCTTATGACCTGAGGGTGGTGTGCACAACAAATTGTAAAGGAATGCAAAATACAACTTGCCCTGTGACAGGAGTAAGTTACATTGGTGGGAACTGCTAACGTAGGAGTTAACTGATACATGGCTCCACTGGAATGAACTTGGATTGAAGCGAATGTGATTTAGGTGGGTAAGGGCAAGATACAGGATTTGGCCAGAGAACAGGTATATGTTTGAGTGCCAACTAGGCCGTTGGCATATATAGGCTTCACTCAGGCTCTAGCAAGTAAGCTCAGATCAGTGATAACAGACATGGGAGCTGTGATATTTCAGACCTGCTATCTCCTTATAGCCTTAGATTGCTGTTCAGAGTCAGAAGTCTTATTGTTGGTTCATTGACAATCAGTGGCTTATCTATGCTTCCAACTACCCCATCAAGCACCCTTCTCATTTAAATCTCTACTTCTCATAAGTAAACCTGGAGATTAACACTTCATGTTGTAGCTATCATTGGCCAAAGTCCATGAATATATCTGTATATATGATAAAATTACATTTACACCTTGTTTCTGCACCTCAAGTATTAAAGTGTAAATGAAGGCATAGTTTCCTACTGTCCTGGGAACTTGTGGATATGTATAGAAATTGATACAGCATTCTAACAAATGTATCACACCCTGCAATATTTGCTTTTATTCTCAGCTGGAGAAGGCACAAGGCTTACACATTGTTTAAACATGGAAACCATTCCAAATGGAAGCTCAGAGTTAGTTGTCCAATGTCCTACTGTGTAAAAATAGATGAGAAAATATATCCAAAATTCATATGGGAATTTTCTTGTTGCTGGGATCACAAAACATGCTGGCTCCTTTGTGTGATCTTTAAGTCCAGAACTCCCCAAAGCCCATGAAAATGCTGTAGAAGAACTTTAAATAGCACTTTGTGAATTCATCCCAAATCCTACGAGCTGCTTAATGGATTTTGGATCTATCTAAGGCAAAGTTGGCACGTTGAATTGGATTATTGTCCACCATTACTTCTCAAAATCACCTCTTCTCTGGTATTTGTAAAGCCTGAGGAGGAGGTATAGTATGAATGGATTTTTTTCATACTAAATATAGTGCTTTTGTCCATTGTTCTTTGCCAGTGATTTTGGATTAATAGGCACTGGATTTTTATGTGCTAATTGAGCTAGGAATCTGCACTGAAATTAACTTCAAATCCACTTTCCCCACCTCAAAAGAAGTAGAAAAGAAACCACTGCTAATGCAACCATAACAAAAAAAGCAAGAAACAGCCTTTCAGTGTATCATGGCACTCTGAAATATGTAACTTTAACATTAGTACTTGATTAGGGCAACTAGACCAGGGATGAGTAATCTTTCTGAGTCTATTATCTCATAATTTTAATAAGATTTTTATAAGATCAAAGACATATGCTAACTATTTTAGTGACTAATGTTAAAAAATTGATCTAGATGCTAGTCAGGGAGTGTAGGTAGTGTCATGGTTTTATGATTTTTGGTTTTGGCATTCCACATCATGTAGTGCGCTGGGAGTTAAAAATTTAATGCTCCAGTTCCAGTCACCCATCTAGAAGAGAAGAAGAACTATATTCTCCAGAAGACTGTTTGCTGTTCTGTTATCATTTCTGCTCAGGGGGAACACATATAAGGCCTTGGTAGGTCACCTGTCACCCCTATTTCATCAGGCTCTCTTGCTGCTGCTTGTCCTGACCGCACACCATTAGTGTAAGGCCTTCAGCTCTTTCGGACACTCTTTCTCTCATTATATTTGATTTATTAGCTCCAATTCTAATTATACTTCATTATATTTATTATAGTGTGTTATCTTGCATTCTGATACCATATTTAATAAATTAGTTTGTTTCTCCTCAGATCGTTGCTGCTATTTTTAAGTATTCAGGGTCCCCTGTTTTCACTTTCTGGAGGCATGAATCTGTGGATCCCTCTGCCCTGCTAGTCATGGAACCAGGCCAAACCAGCCTGTAAACAGGTAGCAATGTTTCCCCAGAGGCTCCCTTCCTTTTCATCTCAGATCAACTAATGGGTAGATGAGTAGTAGATGGATCCTAGGATGGTGTGATGATACTAATCTCAGAAGTCCCTGCTGATTTAATGTCTCTGACCACAAATTCTCATATTACTCAGTCAAGATGAATAACCTTGAGGTTATTAACATGTGATAGCCCTATGGAAGTCATGTTTAGACCCTTTCTAATGTTTCATATTGCTCAAAAGTTTCTAGTTGTGCATGTAGCTGTAGATGTTATTTCAAAGGCAAGTAAAGTTTTAAAAATAGATGTATAGGGGGGGAAAAAGTGATCATTTAACATTTACCCTGGTTACTTTGTCTGATTAGGTTACAGACCATTATAAATATACTTCTGTGATTATAAAATTATGCAAGTAAGAGGAACCATGTATTTTATCACCTGTACCAAAAACTAGTCCAACCAATCAACCAAATAAAAAAATTCCCAAGCCCTGTATATTATCTATTTTTCTGTATGACACTTTTTTTCCCCAAACAATGTTAAATATGCCCAATATCAAGTTCAGATACCTAAATTTCAGCTTAGAAATTCTGCACTCAGAATCAGCCCTGCAGAGTAACTTTCTTCCATTCTGACACTATGTCAGTATAAACTGCAAAATTTGCAGTATGAACTGAAAAATGAGGAATCCTAGAAGCTGTAATTGAAAAAGGTAATTTCCCTACTTCATTACTTACAACAATGATTCAATATGAGATTTACACTCCCACTCCCACTTTGATTCCTTTTAGCTCATAAACAGATTTGAGGTACTATTTATGTTACTTAAGCTATTTCTCTATCTTGGCTGAAGACAGCAAATAATTTTACTCCTTGTCTTTCTGAATGCTGGATTCTTTAGCACATAGCTAAAGTTTTTCACACTTTGTGTGTAGTGATTTTTTGGTGTAGAGTATTACTTTATATTGAGACAAGAAATAAATTTGATCTAATCCCTGGAACTGGATTCCAACCACCAGGCCACATAGGGAATATATCTTTTATTTACAATTCATTTACTACTGACAATCATAGTGGCAATTTCATTAAATGAAACATACCCTAAACCTAAAAGCTCATTAATAGGAACTTACCATTAATCTGATTTTATTAACTTTACTAACTTATTCTATTTGCTTCCAGAAGATTAATGCAAATAATTTTCTATTATCATATATATATTTTTTGAAAAAGGTCTCTGTTAAGAATTGTCTAAAATAGTTCAGAAATAGGTGATCCAGATGGAGCAATTAAATAAACTCTCTTCTTTTAAAAATAATCTTTTAAACAGGTCACTATTCCTTAAAATATAGGAAAGGTTACTCATTCTAAAAGTCAGAACTGTCTGGAATTACTTCTCTAAGGGTTAAAAATAAAACAGATTTTCAACACTACTGTAGGCTGAATAATAATCCAATTTTAACCTCACTAACAAATTTTTGAATAGTGTAGAGTAGTCCCCTTTTCTTATCAGCTGGGCAGGGATTTCCTGCTACTGAGTACATATTTGTGTCTTAGACAATACAAGTATGTACATTGGCTACTGTGTTGTATGGTGCACCACAAATATACAATAGAAAGTTGTTTTATCTTTCTCTCAAAAGATATGTTCTGCTGTCCATTTTAACTGGCATGCCAGTTTTTCATTTTGCTAGAAAAAGAAAAAATATACTACAGTTATTGTGTTTATTAATATAAAGCCTTAACTTTTCTTACAGACATTAATTTGACATGACACTATGAATCTTGAGAATTCTTGTTGGTTACTGACAACTTTTTGTATGCAGGAAATTTATTTGAAAGAAGCTTTGCTAGGATTCTGTGTTTTGAGTTCCTTCTGATGACAATTTTGCATGGTACTAGCATGGAGACACGGTCTTAAGATTTTTTTCTTTTGATTATTATTCTAAATGAAATAAATACTGAAGCAGATAGACAGTAAACTTAACTAATGAATAGGTTACTATGCCAGACATGTATCAGTAAACAATTATTGAAGAGAAATTCATCAATATACAATAATAAGTTATTTGATATTCAACCAGGAAACATCTTTTCTGCTGGATGAAGGACTGAGATGTACACAAATTATTGGCTTAATTTGGAAATTTTGAGATGCTCATATACTAGCTATAGAGTGTATTTTATTCTTTTCTGTAATTCTGTCATTCCAGGTCACTTTAATATTACTTCTTCTGTTTCTGCACTTTAAAACAGGTGAAGAAGTTTATAAGAAAATTGTGACTGAGTTAGCCTCACATGTATTAATCAGTGATATTAAATATAGTGATATTAAACTTTTCTCCTTCAGCAAGGGTTCAGAGAATATAGCAACAACAGCAAAGGGACAAATCATCCTGATTTAGGAAGTAATACACCTCTAGATACCTAGAAACAAATCGCTACATCAAATAATGTAAGTTATTAATTAAGTTAAGCTGAGATATGGTTTTAAGCATAACATATATTTCTTCCAATAAAAACAGACATTGAAATATGTATACCTTCACCCTGCAATTGGATTTACTAGAACGATGAGTTCTACATAGTCAGTCAATTATATAGAAAACATGCAAGTATGTCCTGCATGAATGTGATTCAACAGATTTTAAAATCACAAGAGAAAAAACCCTACTTTTTGGCTATGGTTTATCTTTGTCTCTACAGCATGCATGAAATTTATTTTTAAGAAGTTTTGCTAGGGCTTTGTGTTTTCATTTCCATCTGATGATGATGCCTTATTGATTTTTGGTCACCAAACTGGAGAAAAATGGTTTTGATGCATGGACCACTCACTGGATGAGGAGGTGGCTGGATGATAGCACTCAGAGAGTTGTGGTCAATGGCTCAATGTCCAAGTGGTGAAGAGCCGTGTTCCTAAGGTATTGGTGCTGGGACCAGTGTTATTTAACATATTCGTAGGTGACACAGACAGTGGGATCAAGTGCACTCTCAACAGATCTGCAGATGACACCAAGCTGAGTAGTGCAGTTGTCACACTAGAGGGAAGGGATGCTATCCAGAGGGACCTAGATAAACTTGAGAGCTGGGCCTATGCCAACTTCATGAAGTTCAACAAGACAATGTGCAAGGTCCTGCACCTGCGTCAGGGCAATCTCAAGTGTAGATACAGGGTGGGCAGAGAATGGCTTGACAGAAGCCCTGGGGAGAAGGAATTGGTAGTTCCAGCTGATGAAAGATTCAATGTGAGCCAGCAGTGTGCACTTGCAGCCCAGAAGGCCAACTATATACTGAGCTACATTAAGAGAAGTGTGACCATCAGGTCAAGGGAGGTGATTCTACTCATCTGCTCTGATGAGACCCCACCTGGAGTACTGAATCCAGTTCTGGGGCACCCAACACAAGAAGGACACTGAGCTGTTGGAGAGGATCCAGAGAAGGACCATGAAGATGATCAGAGAGCTGGAGCACCTCTCTTATGAGGACAGGCCGAGAGATCTGGGGCTCTTCAGCCTGGAGAAGAGAAAGCTCTGAGGAGACCTTATAGTGACCTTCCAGCACCTGAAGACGGCCTGCAGAAAAGCTGGGGAGGGGCTTTTTAGAAGAGTGGGAATGGTTTTAAACTGGAAGAGGGTAGATTTGGACTAGATATTAGGAAGAAATTCTTTACTGTGAGGGTGGTGAGACACTGGAACAGGTTGCCCAATGAAGCTGTGGATGCCCCCAACCTGGAGGCATATAAGGCCAGTCTGGATGGGGCTTTGAGCAACCTTGGTCTAGCGGGAGGTGTTCCTGCCTACAGTAGGAGGGTTAGAACTAGATGATCTCTAAGGTCCCTTCCATTCCAAATCATTCTATGATTCTATTATATATATACATACATTTTTATTTATATTCCTTCCTTTGTGGAACAAAAAGTAAGTAATCTTTCTAAGACAACTTCCATCACAGTATAGTAGTAATAAAAACACATATTGCCTATGTGTTAATTGTGTTATTTCTTATAAAAAAAAAAGTGTCCCAAAAGATTTATAAATATGTCTGTTCTGTAAAATCTTATTTTCAGTTTTATTTCATTTGTTTCTCTATACTTTCATAATGGCTTTGCTAACAAGCAGTCTGTTGAGAATTACAGAAAATCTCTTTCTTTGTTCTCATTTGAACAATTCATTGAATACTAAACATATTGCATAGCTCAGTGTTTTGGTATCTATGAGGGCTGCTCCAAAAGTATTACCTCCTATTTTACTACATTGGCCCACAGTATCGGAGGTGGATGTTGGTGGTATTGCAGTAGAGGTTGAATCTTCCCACCAGTATTTTGTTACATTTTGTTGCCATGAGACAGATGGCAGCAGAAAGGCAGTCTGACAAAGTGGTGCCTGATATGTGAGCGCATATGAAACAAAGATGTGTCATTGAATTCCTCCATGTGGAAAAAATTGCACTCATGGACATTCACTGACACGTGCTGAACAAATGGAAACCAAACAGAGGATGTGAGCACACTGAGGTGGTGGGTGGTGCGTTTCAGCAGTGGTGACAGTGACAGTGGTTCATCCCTGCTGGTGCAGATTTGTGCCAGTGCAGCATGCAGGCTCTTTTTTGTTGTTCGTGAAAATGCATAGCTAATGGTGATGACTATGTTGAAAAACAGTGCTTTGTAGCTGAGAATTTGCTCAATCAAACTGTGTTATTGTGATCATTGTAGCTGCTGTATTTTCCATGGAAAAAAAAATAAGAGACATTACTTTTGCAGCAACCTATGGATTTTATGACAGTATAGCCCTAAACAGTTCTAAAATGGTCACAGGCAAGAGTTTAAGGATGTTTGTTTGCAATAAAATTTCTCTTGCACCTGGCTTTATGTTTTGTGAGAAACTGTTTTTCTTTAGAGTACAATTACATCAAACTTCTTAAAATTCCAGTCAGTAAGAAAAAAAGATAATGAAGAAAATTCAAGTTACACCAAGTATTTGGTTTAGAGTTCACCTTTGCAATCTACTATATATTAGGCATAAGATTTTAAAATCCTGTGGGAACAATAGGTTACTATTTTGTGAATGTTTTAAAAGGCTCTAATATGGATTAGACTTCCTTCATTTTTTCAGTTCATATCAGAGCAATTTATTTAGGAGTATGAACCATGTCTTAAGTAAATTTTCCCACTCCACCAAGAAAAGTTGTAGTGTTTTCTTTAGTAACATTTAATATTACTAATGATTCTTATTCTGTGGAAGGGATTTTAAGAAGCTGATTTGGATTAAGTGGGAATATTGTTATTCTATCTCATTGATTAAAAGCTGCTCTTATCTATACTATTGCTTTGTTTTGCATGGTATATCAAGTTGCCCAAGGCAGAGGTAAATGGAAAATGCTTCTATGATTGAATGTTCCAGAAATATGATCTTGATGAACTAAGAAAGAATAACTTGGAAACCACTTGTAAGTTATAGTTTCAAATCAAATAGACCTAGCACTGTAGAAAGGTAGCAGTGGCCAGACTAAAAGAATCTTGTTTTAGGAAAAAATACCCTTGAGAGTGTAGCCCAAAGGATCTTCTGTCAATTTAGGAAATTATAGGAAAATATGTGTGATTTCTCATGCAAGTGAACAATACAAACAGTCTTCTGTATAAAACAGATGCTAGAATTAGAATCTTTCATTATGGAAAGACCATCATGTAAGGTACTGTAAGATGAATCCAATACCTAGATATTGCTTATTTTCTGTGTTCTTCATTTGCCGTATCTGTAGCTTCATGGATCTAAGAATGTGAGGAGGAATAGCTTGAAATGAAAAATGATCTGTATATCAGATGAGCTGACATAGAGCAGTCATATATTTTTGTATTAAATTAGACATCTGAAGTGTTAATAGGTTTAAGAAATACTGTTTATAATACCAACAAAGTGTTTTTATTGTTCCAGTATTAATCTCAGAGGACCTAGAAAAAACACTGAAGTGATTTTAAAGAGCCAGGTATAATAATAGTACTGCATGTGGATGTTTTCACATTTGTTGTTTTATTTATATAGTAAGACTTTAAAATTGCTTTTTATTTACACTATGATAACAGACTGAATAGTTAGGCTGAAGCATATAAGAAATTGCAAATTCTCACACTAGTTTAACAGGTAGTAACTTGAATTCCTATGCAAACAGGAATGACAGACTATTTTAAAGCCATGTCTCTCAGAAGATTCTTTTTAAATTTTTCCTTGACTACTCCTAATGACATTTATCACAGATAAAATCTGATTCTTGGAAGATTCTGCAGAGATTGCAAAGAGCCAAAATCTAATTTTAATAGGAAATGGAGATGCTCATTCACAAGTACTATCACTTAAATAATTTCTGATTTCAGCAAGGGACTAGATACCCAAACGGGGCTGAGGGGAGGGGAACTCTGCTTATGAACCAGTAGGCTCATCGTGCTCAAGCCCATTCAGTATTCATAGCTAGGAAGTAATTTATCAGATTTTAATAATAGGTTTTCAGACTTTACTGAAGCATGCCAAGTCCAGAGGTTTTCCTGCACAGTGACAAGGCTTGGGACATATTTCAAAGGTATGATAGACCATGTCTTCTTCAACTGAGGATAAAGAGGGCATAGTTTAAGCCCCTCTCTGTCCCAAGGAAAAAGCAAAGCTTTGGCTACAAGCAGTTAAATCTCATCATACCAGGGGAACAAAGAAATGAATTTGAAGGCATAAAGGATGTGTTTTACTGCATTTGCCTTTGGCAATGATTCTTCACACAATTCTCTGAAGACAGGTTCTTGAGTATTTGAGAGGTCCAACCATCTGTTCTGCTTAACATTAAGAACAAGGTATATTTTCTCCACTTTTTCTTGATGTTTTCCCATCTACTGTCCTTTGAGACTTGTTTGCTCACTTGCTATGTTCTAATATTTCTTTTTCTATGGAACTTCAGATGAGATAAGGAAAGAAAGAAATGGACAAATAGTTTCTTGAAGATTGTTTCAGGTGATGAGTTGTCATGTTATATATTCTCAACATTACATTATATGTACAGCATTACAAGGACTTAGACTTTTGTGAGAGTAATGCGCAACATAGAGAATCTCTGTTTCTATATTTATCTGGAATTTCTATTTTAGGTAATTTAAATGAAGGTTTGTTTTTATCTTCATGAAGTGTTAATGTTTGAAAGGACAAATTTGTCTAACTCTGGATTTCCTTAGTATTTTGTCTATTTTAAGCGAGATTCTTGACAATATTAAGGTGTAATCTTATATACATGTATATATGAAATGCTTGAAGCTTAAGAATATGATTTAAATTTAAAGCATATTAAAATAAAATAAAATAAAATAAATGTATTTCTTTTTATTCAGTCCCCAGCAGATGAGTGTTCTACTTTCCATTCAGTAACAGTGCTTGGACTATATCAAATACAGTTTGAAAAGTGAGGTCATGATGCTATGATTCAAAACTTGTCAGATGTAAAGCCATAAGGGATTTTTAGAAGATGAAAAGACTAGACTTTTGATGTGACCTGATGCAGCTGAGTAACTCCCAAAGTCACAAGTCACTTTCTGACTATAAAAGAGACATCTGATCAGATTGTCATGCTTTATGTTTAATGGAGTGTTACAAGGACTTTGACACAAACCATTACCCACTATTTACTTATTCAAGGCAGAAACCTACTGGAAAATTGAACGAAATTATCCATACTTTAACAGCTCTGAGCAGATTGCAGTATGATCAAAATTTCTAAAACATGCCCTTTCGAGAATACTGGTATTAAATGCTCTTGAATTCTTGCATTGTGCTTTAATGATAATGTATTACTACTGACTAATTTTTAAGCTCAAGATGCTAAATAGAAATGTAGTCAATATTGCAATTTATATCTGCTTTATGTGGCCACATTACAGAAAGATCTATTATTAGACTAGATTCAAATGATAATCAGTTCTGAACCTTTTTTTCTTCACATCTTACTATTCTTGGCACAAAAGTCAAATTTTTCAGTATTTGCAGAACACTGGGAATCAAAGCCATTGTAAAAATCACTAGCAATAGTTCCAGTTATTGATGTTATTAGTAGTTTCAATTTTTGACTACAGGAAGATGCTCAGAGGAATCTTGGTCACATCAAACTGTGCAGAGGAAATGTGTTATCTAACAGTTAGTTCAAAAGCCCATTGGTTGCAAGTCAGAAATGAAAGCTTGTAAAAAAGCTTTGTCTAGAGAGGGATCCTATTGGAAATAGCCAATGAAGTAAACCATGATAGCACTTCTCGAAGTCCAAGTATTACATACTGAGAGGGTGTGATCAGTGAGGATTAGTTCTAAAACTTAGAAAGCTGAATCACT
Source organism: Gallus gallus (assembly GCF_016699485.2). Lineage (NCBI taxonomy): Eukaryota > Metazoa > Chordata > Aves > Galliformes > Phasianidae > Gallus > Gallus gallus. Next base: position 141,309,544 of record NC_052532.1, read on the forward strand.
GAAGGCTCTCAGAGGGTTGAATTCTCATGGGGGTAGAATGAAGTAAATATGTAAATTTTTATATATAATAGTATAGCATATATATATATAGTATATATATATACTATATATAGTATATAATAGTATATATATAATATATATATTTTTACTATTAATGCACTGAGTAAAAAAAAATAATCTCTTGGATTCCTTCATAATTGGTGTGAACTCTTCTGGTAATCACATATAACAATATATTTCAGCACTGGAACAGGTTGCTCAGTGATGTGGTTGATGCCCTGTACCTGGAGACTTTCAAGATGAGGCTAAATAAGGCCCTGGGCAACCTGATCTATCTGTGGATGTTCTTGTTCACTGGAGGGCAGCTGGACTCAGAGGTCTCTTCAAACTTGAAGGATTCTATAGTTCTATCTTGTTCATTTTTGCAGGGGGAAAAAAAAAAAGCTCTAAGCTTCTGTCATCTTTTGGAAATTCCATAGTTATTGGAAGTGATTGCAAATAATATAGAGAACATTTTCATTCTCCACTAAAGCTGATATTCCTTAGTAGTATAAATCTTACATGATTCAAACTGTTCATTTGAATCAAGATGACCTGGACCCAAGAACTACTCATCTGCAGAGAAGAAATTCAACAACTTCAAGGATATAATTCAACATCAAATAGAGTACAATGTTCACTATTAATTAAGAAAGAAGGAGTTTGAACAAATAACTTTCCAGGGCCAATCAACTTAATAATATGTATCTTACTAAGTGTAATCTGCTGCTGAATTACTGTGTGGATTTCTGATGAATCCTGTAATTTTAGGTATTTTTATCAGATTAAGCTTTGTTTAAGGTGAAGGATCAAATTGTTTTTCACAGCTTAGCTGCATTAAGGAAGCTTGAAGGTCAATCATATCAGCAAAACATCTATCAATGTTGGGAAAAGAAAGTTGTCTGATAAGTATTTCTGATATCTGCAGTGACATTCAAAATAGCTGCTTAGGATCCGTTTTTAGTGAGGAATTTTACACACATTTACATAGTTTACTATTGAAATTCTCAAATGTATTCCAAACTTTTAAGTACATTATTAATGAAATCACACAGAAAACACCTTCTTTCTATGAAGTACAATGACATCTTTGTCACCAGTTATGAATTCCACAAGACATATCTAAGACCTCATTTTCATTTTCCCTGTATTTAGAAAATACTCTTGAAAGAACTCTTGTCAATTTTAGACAGACTTCTTCGAGAATTACACTAAACGCAGTGTTCCCAAAAGGAAGAATCTCATTAGAATAACAAAGTAGAAATAATTGAACATCTCATAGAATCATGGTCATTAAATAATTTAGGTAAGAAAGGATCTCTGAATGCTGAATCCAACTTCTGGCTCAAAGCAGGTAGTTTAGAGTCTGTCCAATTAAGTTTTAAGTATATCCAAGATCAGAAATTCCACAACCGCTTTCAGAACCCTTGTCCAAAGTTTCACCAACCTCACAGTTAAAATATTTTCTGTGGAACAAAACTGGAATTTATTGTACTTCAGCTTACGTTTGTATTCAGTAGACCCCTTGTCCGCTGTGCTCTTTTGAGTCTGTATCTGTCATTTCTGCTGTCCCGTTGGGTAGCTGTAGATATCAGTAATATTCTATTTCACAGTCCCTTCTCAAATCTCATTTCCTCAGCCTTTCCCTGTTTGCCACAGAACAATGAGTTTGGTGGACATTTCTGGATTTACCCCCATCTGCTAATGTCCTTCTTCTGCTGGGAAGCCTAGAATTGGGTAGAGTACTCCCAGTGCAATTTCACAAGTGTCAAATAGAAGGGAGAAGTAATTTCCCTCAACATCCTGTGTAGAGGGAAAATCAGGAAATACAGCTCAGGAGGCCACTGGCTTAATTTGATACAAGAGTGCACTGCTGACCCATTCTCAGCTCGTTCAAGAGAACCACCAGATCCTTTGTTGCAAAACTGCTCTTCAGGAAGTCTACCTCCAGCCTATGCTGTTCTGTGGTGTTATTCCAATCCAGGTACAGGATGTTGCATTTACCTATGTTCCTGTCAACACATTTATCCTGTGTGTTAAAGCTGGTAATAGCTGGAAGAGCAGTCCTTCCCTGGAGGAGTACTTTCCTATTCTAGCATCATTTTGCAACACGTTGAGAGGATATTCTATTACATGTTCCAGGTTATTAGTAAAGATATTTGACGGAATTACCTCAAATATTGATCTCTGAAAGATGTCACAAATAACCAACTACTTGCTGGAAGTTTTGTCACTGATCACAGGCTCTAGACTCTGGTGATCTAGTGAATTTTCCATCAAGTGTATCCAGTGAATTTTCAACTCACATTTTGAGTCTTCATATTGTCTCTAGCTATGCTGTGGGACAGGGTCAAAGGTCTTCTAAGCAAAGCAAGCAACATCTACTTCTCTTTGCCTGTCCACAGCACCAATCATCACATTGTAGAAAGCAATTCCGTGTCCTTGTATTGCTTGTATACCTTTTTATCTCTGAGTGAAACTGTTAGAAAATTTTTCTTATGCAAGTAATCACTAAAAGATGAAACTTTATTATAGAATGGTATCTAGAATGAAAAAATCTTCACCTATGCTTACAGTAATGCAGTTCTAAAATGCATACACATATCAAAATTATTTGCTTGAATAACAAGTTCAGAGCACAAAGACCTGTGAGTCTTTGCATTACAGAATTGGTTTAATGACAGCACAATGCACTACATTCACTTACATTCAGTATTTATATCTTTTTTTTTTTTTTTTTCTGTGAAACTGAAGTAAGAGGAATGAAATGGAAAATAATCGAGTTGTTAGGTCCTCTGTAGAGATATAATCATCTAAACTTGTAGATGAATATTTATAGTTTTTGTTTGTTTTGTTTTTTGTTTGTGAGTAATACAGAGAGTGGAAGCTCTGTTTGAACTGGGAAGAGAACTGTCTCTAAATAGCTAGAGAATTTCCATGAAGAAAGGCTAAAAAGGTTGAAGAACAACTTGTATTTATCAAGGGAGAATAACAGTCATGGTATCAATATTTTAACTGTATATATATATATATATATATGTATCTCTGTATATGTATCTCTCATATATATATGTATCTCTCATATAACTGTATATGTATATATGTATCTCAAGATACATATTATTTAGTAACAGTAAGAAGACTCAAAACTAAAGTGACATAAATAAAAGTTAATACTAAATAAGAAGAGATACATCTTCTATTCCACTGCAGTTTTAAGTTTTCCATTTTAAGAAAATGCTGATTGTATTACATGTACAGATGAATTTATTACAAAAGATTCCTTTCCAACAGAAGTATCAGTAAGTTTGCAAAGGGTGGAAAAAACTGGTTGCTCCACTTCCAGCAACTAGTTTGAAACATGTTCAGTAAGTGTACAGCTGTCACTGTGAATATATCTTGCATTCCAATCTGAACCTGAGGCAGGGAAAATTCCCTCTCATATTAAAGCTTATTGGCATAGCCCATCCTTCTCAGTACTTAGAACTGAAATTACTGTCCAGAGAGAAACCACTGAAAAGATAATTGTTCAATAGGCCAGTCAACCTACAATATGTGAGGAATGTACTTTTAAAATTAATTTTACCTTGTCTTATTAAGTAGTTATCCTTTCATGAGAGACCTGTTTGAATCTCACTTGACTTACCCCTCATTTATATGATGAAAAATAGAAACATACAGGAATTTGTAAATCTGTTGAAGGGCAAGTGGTACTGCTGTAAAATTAAAGCTGAGAAACAGAATGTCACTGACAATACCCTTCAAACATAAGCCTACTGGCAATTTGGCTAAATAATGAAACTTCTATAGACCTCTGCATACATCATTGATGAACCAGATACTGCCTTTAACTCTTATGTCTTCATTAGAAATGATTTTGAAAATATGCATAGAATATAGATAAAATGTAAGAAAATAATGTGAATATAACAAAGTTGAACACAACTTATGTGTATTGTCTACTTTTATATTCTCATCAAGAAAATGCCATCCATAAAAGAGATCTTTAGTTTAGCAGACTGAAAAGGTTTAAAAAAAACCCCTAATTCTCAAAGACAAGGACTACTATTCCAAGCTAAAATAACCTAAAATTTTAGTTTAAAAAGGCAATAAAAATTAATGTAGATGACAAAGACAAAACTAAGAAGTGTGAATCACTATTAGACCCAAGTATGGTGGGGAATAATATGTTTTATTTAATTATTTAGTCAGCTTCATTAGTTTTCAATTCAATTTCAGAAAAAAACAACAAATGTGTTTCACTCAAGCTTAGTCTCTAGGGTGCAATATAAGTTAAAACAAACCAAATAATCACAAATTTGCCATATGACCATGAATCCCTAAGTATGCAAGGCTACTTAAAGAGTTTTTAGATAAGAAATGGAGATTAACCAAAACTGTACAGAATAAGAGCTTGTTTGGGAAAAAAAAGCTCATGCTACCCTAACTTATTAGTATATTAAAATACTTTTTAAATTATTGTTTATTTTCTAGAGAGTAGAAATCTAAGAGGTCTTGCCAATCCAGTCTGAATCCAAACGTTCATAGAAGTATGGACTAATTGAGCCTAGAAAGGACTTCTGGCATCATCTGAGTCAAATCCAGCTAGTACAGTTTAGATAAGGCTTCTCCCAGCACCGACCCCTGTTCCCCAGGGGTCAGTGCTGGGGCCTGTCCTCTTTAATATCTTTATTGATGACCTGGATGAGGGCATTGAGTGCACCCTCAGTAAGTTTGCAGATGACACCAAGCTGGCTGGAAGTGTTGATCGGCCTGAGGGTAGTGAGGCCCTACAGAGGGATCTGGACAGGTTGGATAGCTGGGCTGAAGCCAATGGGATGGGATTCAACAAGACCAAATGCCGGGTCCTGCACTTTGGCCGCAATAACCCCAGGCAACGCTACAGGCTTGGGGCAGAGTGGCTGGAAGACTGTGTAGAGGAAATGGACCTGGGGGTGTTGATTGACGCTAGACTGAACATGAGCCAGCAGTGTGCCCAGGTGGCCAAGAAGGCCAATAGCATCCTGGCTTGTATCAGAAATAGTGTGGCCAGCAGGAACAGGGAAGTAATTATTCCCCTGTACTCAGCACTGGTGAGGCCGCACCTTGAGTACTGTGTCCAGTTTTGGGCCCCTCACTGTAAGAAAGACATCGAGGCCCTGGAGCGTGTCCAGAGGAGGGCAACAAAGCTGGTGAGGGGTCTGGAGCACAGACCTTATGAAGAGCGGCTGAAGGAGCTGGGGTTGTTCAGTCTAGAGAAGAGGAGGCTCAGGGGAGACCTTATTGCTCTCTATAACTACCTGAAGGGAGGTTGTAGTGAGCTGGAGGTCAGCCTCTTCTCCCGGGTGACTAGTGATAGGACGAGAGGGAATGGCTTCAAGCTGCGTCAGGGAAGATTCAGGCTGGACGTTAGGAAATACTACTTCTCTGAAAGGGTGTTCTAGCACTGGAATGGGCTGCCCAGAGAGGTGGTGGAGTCACCGAGCCTGGTGGTGTTTAAAGAGCGTTTGGATGTTGTGTTGAGGGACATGGTTTAGCGGGAACCATTGGTGAAGGGCGAATGGTTGGACTGGATGATCCTGTGGGTCTTTTCCAACCTTAGCGTTTCTATGATTCTATGAAAGGCTTCAGTGAATTTTTTAATAAAAATACCACCTGCTTTGAAAAATGTCAAAGATTGAGAAAGGTGCTTTAAGTTATTTTCTGATAACTTTGTCAAATGAATGACATTGATTCTTTATTATATCTTAGACCAGATAATATTTCAGTCTAGAGGTAAGGGCTGCTAGCGATGCATTTGATTGAGGAGTGGGAAACAACACTGGATAAAGAGTCCTGTTTCACCATTAGTAGCTATTAAAAGCAGTTGTGAGATGCTATCTAGGTACATTTTACCATGTATATACTTAAAAAAGATCTGAAATCCACTCCCTTGTTGGAGTCAGATTTTAAAATAAATCTAGTCCCCAGCAAATTCTCAGTGCTAAAGAGTAGAAAATATATATTGCAGGAATTATATTAGCGACTTAGTCATCAGCCTTTACAGACAAGATGAAGGTTACAACATCTCTGCAACTTGGCTTCTTATTATTAATTTGACTTTTTGTACAGTGAGAAAAACTTTTTTGTTGTTGTTGAAGTTGAAGCAAGTTTAATTCCAGTTTATCTTTTGTATTCCTGAAGTACTAAAATAAAATCTTTGCTCTTTGATAGTCTTTCTATCCCCCACCTGACAGTAAGCAGAAAGAAATATGCATCTTAGGCTGCTGAGTTACCTTCTTTGTAATCAGAGTACAACATCATAATTGTTTTTCAACATGGCTCAAAACAAAGCTGTGGTAAAATAATGTTAATTTTCAGTAACATCCTCAGAGTAATGTGTAGTTACAAGTATCCAAGTTACCATTTCAAAAAATTTCACTTCATACTAGACAGTATCAAGAACATAAAAGTTTTTTATGAGTAATTGTTTTGATTGATCAGTAGGTTAAAGCTAATAAAAAATGACACTAATGTCCAATATAACTAATATCTGAAATTACTCATATGCACAGAGGTCAACAGCTGTGAGGAAGTATAATCAGTAGAGAATACCAGGGGAAATGTTTTACAAAAACGTCCATAGAAGACATTAAAACATGATTAAACAGCTGCTCTATTGATATGTGAGAGATTTCTTCAAGAATAATGAAGTGCTTGTGAGATATGATCAAGCTTAATTTGGATTGTACTAAAACCTGAGGGGTTAGATCAGATTTCTTTGCACTGCATAGCAGTAAAAGAGACTGAAATCTGTGCAAAAGAATGAAACAGCCTTGCAAGGAACTAAAAAGAATTTACTCACTTTAGTCACTAGCAAATATAATTATAAAAATATCCCAGTAGAAAACAGAAGATATGAATAGATTTGTCATATGAGACTAGCTTTACAGAAGTTAGAAAAACAGATAAATGGACTAACAAAACCAATTGGGAGAACAGTCTCTTTGTACAGATTCATCTAGGCATGTTTCAGTCATGGATATTCTGCTTCCACATTGACTGTGTCTTGATCACATGAAGGTATCTGGCCCAGTGTTGGCAATACATGCTCCCTCTGGCACCAGACCACCATGCTGAATCAGAGGGAAAGTGACCTCCTACATCCCACTCTCTGCTACCTGGGGTTTTCCTTGGACTTCTTTCAGCTAAAGAGTGGGTTACTCTGATCATTCTTAGTTTCTGTGTTCTGAGTAAATCACAGCCTTAAGTGGTATAACTAAGTTGTCATCCTAATGTGGAAAAGTGTGTGGCAACAGCATGGAAGTTGATGGCAAATGCCTCCTGAAGATCCTTTTTGTGTCCTCCTTTATTAATAAATAATTGTTGTGCATATGTTATGTACATAACTCCCTCTAAAACATCTTATTTCCTACAAAAAAATTCTCCATTCAAAAACCCTCTTTTACAAATTTAAAGAAACTGTTACAGATATTAATTCCACAAACCATCAAATAACAAAAAATAGCACAACAGCAAAACAAACCCAACCAAATCAAACCAAAACTCTTTTCATCTCTCCTCTCCAACAATATGAAATAAAATCAAACCAAACCAAACTAACCAACAAACCAAAGAACCAACCAACAGAAACCCCCGAACCTAGAAACTGGAAAAGTAGAAATCTTGCTAAGTAAGATAGGACTGTCAATACCATTTAAAGAGATGCCAGACGTATTATACAACTGAAACTTTTGCATGCTTCTCCAACAGATTTTAAAAAAAAATCTCACATGTGAATATGTTTTAAAGAGACATACTTCTTGCTGAAGGAAATTCACAGTGCTGCCAAGTAGTGAATGAAAAAAAGTGTTACTGAGTTCAGTTGCCCTTCCTTGAGAACTGAAACTGAGTACAAATGCTATGGGTCAGAAATAATGTTTTAAATAGATTTTCTAAATTTAAATCCATAAGGTTAAATTTTGTTTATCAGTTTAATAATTACCTTCCTTACTGAAATGGTTTGATGTTGTAAGTCAAGAAGACTCAATTTCATTGAACTAAAACATGCTGATACCAAGAAAACACTTGACAAAATGTGCCAGAATTCTAATGGGGGAAAGTACCTTATCATTCAGCCAACTTGCCTGATTGCCTCTATCACTGTATGACATCGTTCTCTGTCAGGGAATTTTAGAGCTAGACCTGTGTAAGTGCCTACTTTCCTGAATTCTACAGCATCAGGCCCTCCAGCTTCAAGGCTTGCCATTGAGGTAGGCTGAGGTACAGCAAATAATCCAGAAGCAGTCAGCCAAGGAGATGCACTCTCAACTCCCTGGCAAAGGACCTGATTAGTTGTTAAATGGGGAGCCAGAGAGCCTTCAGAATTAATAGGGAGTTCAAAAAACAGAAAACTGAGATGCTTATTGCAAGTAGAGTCCCAAAGCCACTGACTTTAATAAACTATTTAGTGTACTGCAGAGATGGAAAATTTGCAAGTTTAAAAACCCTTTACTCTAAAATTACAGACCCCTTAGCTGGCTGCCTCAGATTTTCAGGCCAATTCTAAGCTTCAAAAGCTGAGTTTAAAAAAAACAAAAACAACACTGTATGACCTGTGATTCACACTTAAACCACAAGCACTGGTTGTTATGTAAGAAGTATTGTAAAAGGTTAGGCTTTGTGATGGGAATTACAGTGCTGACTCAGACCAATGGTTCACTGAGAATCAAAAGCAGTACATGAATACATGGGAATATGAGAAGATTCACAGACATTTAGATGCACAGATGCATAAACTAGACATATGAATTATAATCTAGTTACATCAAGATATATTTCTAATTTCTAAAAAAAATAATATGTTATTAAACTTTTAAATAAAAAATAATTTGCTTTAACTTCTATTTTTGGATCATTCTGGCTGCAATATAAAAATGTTAAAAATCTCCTGAACATTAAAATTTATAACCCAATATTGCAAACATTATTTATTTATTTATTTTATTGGCTCTGAATTTTTATATATATTTATCATTAAATAGGGTAAATGCATTTTTTTAAACTTTATTCTTAGTATTTTTTTTTAGGATGAAACTTCTACCACAATAATTAATGATACCCTGATCAAGATCTGAAGACTGAATTTGGGTTGTATCCATGAAAAAGTGACTTCAGATATGAAGCACTTTTTAACTCCATCTCTTTGTTAATCAAAATAGACAATAGAATGGATTTACTTTCTATTTAAAAGAATTCACATATATATGGTAACATGCAGGTGGCATGTTCTGTGTAACAGAAGACAAAATATGAACAAATTTTTATATAAATGTAAGAATGTGAAAAGACGCAACAATTCAATCTAAATTGAAATTCTGGTGATGTTTTGGCTGTGTTCTCTAAAATTCTTCAAAATGATGTTAGATTTCCAAAGCAACTTATTATTTCATATAGTTATCCTCTTGTAAAACCGGCCTCCGTAAAATTATTAGCTCTTTTGTGTGCGTGCGTGTAGTTACACTGAAGGTTGCTATATTTGACTGTTCCTTTGGTTTAGCAGAAAACCAGCCTAGAGTAGTCCAGGAATGGCTTAAAATAAATTTTTCAAAAGCCTGAATGGAATACAGTCTTGAAAATACTATTTAGATTTCAGTAAAAAGTGAATGTTATTAAAAGTTGAAAATGTTATGAAAAGTTATGATAGGTTTTTTTGTTTGTTTGTTTGTTTGTAAATTAAATATATAATAATTATGTGTTTTCAAGTAGTGAGAACACAGGTATATAATGAGCTAAAAACTGCCACTTTTGTGCAATCAATTTGAAGAAATGCTGTTGAAATATTCTCAATGCTTTCTCTTTTAAATTGCAAATTTGCTAGCTAATGGGGTACAGAATGCAACATCACTAAGGCCTGTCCAATTTAACTGCAGCATTACGCTTCACCAGTGAGAGCTGATAAGCTGATAGCAATTTGGGAGGTAAGTCATCTGCAACACTTTTTTATAACAGGCTTTCTTCAGAAATCAGGAGAATCCATGAGTGATGTATTAGCCCCCTGATTTATGGATCAAACTTTATCCTTACAGCAGGAGCTTACAGCTACGTTCATGTCCTCTCCCTGTTTCACATGAAACCAAGTAAAGACACGGGTTTGTTAGGGACTTATTTTGAATAGTAATCTCTCCTGAAACTACCATCCAATCTAAAAATCTCCCTTCAGGAATGTGAGCCTGCCCTGACACATTCTGGAGGAGTTCCCCTAAGGCCCCCAGGCAAATCATGTGGGATATTCACACTATTCAGCTCTCTCCCTCTTAACCTTCAAAATGTGCCTGCAACAGGTTGGTGCCTGAAAAGCTGTGTTCTTCATGAGTGTCAAGCTTACTAAATTACCTAAAATAGGTTTTTCTATTTCACAGTAGTCTTGACTTTGTATCTTCATTTCCATTACAGGTTTTCAGTATGCAATACAGTTCTTGGATATCTGTGTGCAAGGAGCTTTGTGATAAGCTTCCTTTTTACTATTCAATAAAATACATTACTGCAAATTGTGTTTATACTAAGGATATCAAGCATGAGATGTAGTTAGATATTATCTACTTTAGGGTTCAATATAACATCAGTGGGACAATCTGCAAAATAAACAATAATGGAAAATGAGCATATAACCTTGTGCGTAAAGGTATGATTTCTGAAAATAAATATTTTTTTAGAAGCTTTTTTGAAAATGACCAGTATTCATCTAGATTAGCTGAAATATAGTATTGTTATGGTTTTATGATTTTTTGGCTATTCATATTCCACATCATAACACCATGTAGTGCACTGGGAGTTAAAGAATTAATGTTCTAGTTCCGAGTACCTGTCCCAGAAGCAAAGAAGAACTACATACCCCAGAGGACTTTAGGTTCAGAAAGGAGATACAGTGCCTGGCAAGGTCATCTGATGCCTCTTTCTTCCCTTTTTCAATTGTCAGGCTCTCCTCCCTTCTGCTCACCTCAGCATTAGAGTAAGGCCTTTGGTTTTTGGATACTCTCTCATTTAATTTGATTTATTACTTCCATTTTTAATTGTATTGTATTATATTGTACTATAGTGTGTTATCTTGCATTCCGATATCTCTTTTAGTAAATTGTTTCTCCTCAGACCATTGCAGCTGTTATTTTTGGCGCCCATCTCTGTTTCCTTTTATTTACCCCTTTCCAGAGGGGCAGAGCCATGGGTCCCTCCGACCCGCTAGTTATGGAACCAGGCCAAATCAGCCCATAAACCATTGACAGGCACGAACTCTCAACTCAGAAAAACCTGGTTATCAAAGGCTGCAACATTATGGTCAGTGTAAGAAATCAGTATAATATTAAAAGATATGAAAGCAGAAGCCTATATGCAGTCTGTGAAGATTTTGCAGCTGTATGACTGACGATAATGATCTCTTTGAATGTTTTGTAGGATTAGGATTTGTCAGCGCTCATGTGGGAAATATTTGGAGAAACCAATGTTAAAGAAAGTGGAAGTACTGACATAGCAGATGGCGCCGATTCATTTAAGTCTGATCTACAGAGCAAGTTAGTTCAGGATAAGGTAGGATGTAAAAAAGTAATTGCAAATTAACTGTTTTCACATCCTCAGCAAGTTAATTCCACTAAACTTTAGCTATTCAAACCTCTATCACTTATTTAGGCTTCATTTAATAATCATTTTCATTTCTAGTGTGATTCACCTTATTCTAAAAGTAAAAATCTTAAATAAGGCTTATAAATCACTTATTTTCTATTTGACTCTAAAGAGGACTCATTAGATTGTAAACATCTAAGCTGAAGCTAAATGAGATGAATCACATCCTCTAACTCTAAAATAAGGGTCTTTATTCCAAATTATGCACTTCAGAATGGGGAATATGCGTATCTACATAAGAAATCAATAATAAATTCCAAATTAACCTTCCATGTGAAGAGAGGCCTATTCACTGAGTTCTTTTCATTGAATTGATAACATCCTTCTTCTGTTAAGAGGCAAGATAAGAACCCATGCTGTTGTGGTTTTAGGGCTGTATTTAATCCATTACTGTAGATTATGTTACATAAAAGGATGAAACAATATGTTAAAAAAAAAGTAAAATATCTGTAATTAATATAGGCATACTCAGCTGGAAATATAACCAGTCAGGCTGAACACAACAGCATCTACTCTAGTATGTGCTCTAATCTGCCACTTCCAAACATTCATAAATTCCTACTAAATTACTTTTATTTTAAACATTGGTGTTGTTCTTGACTGATAATACCAGTTCAAAATGAAAAACAACTAGTTTCTTACTTATTTTCTTGTCCCATTCATTGGCTAGAAATTTTGGTAATGGCTTTTCCTGAAGATTTTTGACAAATAGTGATTTAGTACCATTAGATGGGATACTTCATATTTGTACCACACTGATTGTGTGCAGTTGCTGTGAGCAGCTGTGCAGCTATCCAAAGTGACCTCAGCAGGCTGGATAAATAGGCTGACAAGAACCTTGTGAAGTTCATCAATGGGAAGTGCAAAATCCTGCACATGGGGGGGAACAATTCCATGTACAAATACATGCTGGGGAGTGCTCAACTGGAAATAAGCTCTGCAGAAAAGGACCTGGGAATCTTGCTGCACATCAAATTGAACATTACCCAACAAAATGCCATTGCCTCAAGGAAGGCCAACAGCCTCCTAGGATGTATGAAGAGTCTTGCCATTGGGTCATGAGAGGAGTTTCCACCCTACCCAACACTGGTGAGACTGCACCTGGGGCACTCAGTCCAGTTCTGGACTCTTCAGGATCTGAGGTCAGATATACTAGAGAGACTCCAGCAATGGTCCACTAAGATGAAGAAGTATTTGGAACATCTCTTGTTTGATTGAAAGCCTGACAGAACAGCAACTGTTCATCTTGAAGAAGAGGCTCAGAGGGGCATCTTATCAATGTGTATAAATAGCTGAAAGGTGAAAAGGGTATGGAACCAAACTCTTTTCTGTGGTGTGTAGTGCCAGGACAAGAGGCAGTGCACCACAGGAGGTTCCATCTGAACATCAAAAAGTACTGCTTTACAATGTGAGTGACTGAGCCCTGGCACAGGCTGTTCAGAGAGGTTGTGGAATTGTGGGCCATTTTTAATGGTGTGCTTAATTCTCATTAACTCAAATGACTTGTTACTAAACATCCCTAAGAATGTAACTGTTCATGATTCTGCACAGAGCATATACAGAGCATATATACATGTACTAATTCAAGAATCCATCTTTCAGCAATGTGAAACACAATAAACTATGGAAAGAAGGGAGAGAAGAAGAACCTCAGTTGTATGAGGTTCTATAAACAATGGTGTATGTGGTGATGGAAATGGCAAAGGTATGTTTATCTCATAATTATAATGAAAAACTTTATGTTTCCTCTACAACTCTCCCAAACATCTTCTCAACTACTATCACCGTGTAAGTGATTCATAGAATGTCTTGGGTTGAAATGAACCTTAAAGATCATCTGGTCCATGCTCTCATATATGTTCTTCTCTCACAGGTAAAATAGAGCAGGTCAGATGTGAAGTTTATGGCATAATTTGGTAAGACAATTTTTATAGGAATTACCTAACTGATAAAAGAAACTAACATATTAAAGTATACACAAGGAGTTAAACAGAACTTCAAAGTATGTATGGAGCAAAACAACCGGTATAATTGTTCAGCTGTTGACAGAAAGATTTGGAAAGTCTTAAACTGCTGACAGGCCAGTTAATGGGTAGTCATCTGGTTATTATTTCAGGTATCTATGTTTTCCTTTTCTGTAGGAAGATATCACACATAAGTCTCTTTCTCTCTCTTTTTTTTTTTTTGTTCACCTGCCACCACAAGGCAATGGATTGTTATCTCAAACTTCACTCTGTTGACATCAGAGGATAACTATTTTTTTCAGTGGAAATAAACCCTTGCCCTTCAAAACAATAAGTCATTATAGGGTGTGATACAAGAACGAAGTTAGAGAATTTTATGGCACCATCAAAGGCTAAGAAATTTTGGCAAGAACATTAGCAACCTATGCTTGTGAAAACAATGACTTCAACTATTGTGATTCAACCAAATACTGCTCTGCAAACGCCCAGCTTGCAAAAGTTTACAGTACAGATATGATGAAGTTATTATCACTATTTACGTACTGCGTGTCACCCAAACTATGCTGGGCATGTAGACAGATATATTCTGTACTCAGAGGGCTTTAATTCCAGTGGGAGATATGGCACAATAATAGAGTGTTAGAGCAACAGGTAGAGCAAACAGCAGGATGGGAAGAACATAATCTCAAAGGAAAGGCCAGGAAATTATATAACCCTGTGCAGAAAACTTGTTCCCTAATACATATAATATTTGCAAGTTTTATTCGTGATCATAACAAGTTGAGTTTATCATGACCAAAGCTGATGTGTCTTGGAGCTGTTCAGGGTATATTATTTACTCAAAATTAGACAATGCAGTGAGAAAGGATATACAGAACAATGAACTACTGGGAACTCTCAGATACGTGGGGTTAAACTGCAGTTTTTGTTATCAGACAAGAAAGAGCAGCTACTTTGCTTGAGTTGCCTACATCATGGGTTTGTGATATAGCCATTGGTTTTGATCATTCCACAGAGTAGTGCTTATTCTCTCCCTTACTTTGTTTCTTTATTTCTATTCCTGAATTTGATCCAGCAGCAGCTAGAGTGACTACAGTGATTCCTAAATTAAATTATTCCTTGTAGCAAGAAAATTCAGCAGAGTTCAGGTTTAATATTCAAGTACACTTGATTCAGAGAGAATTTCTTTATGCATTTAGGTTGCAATATTACTTTTGTTTTCTACTTGTCACATAGAGTTATTTAGGACTCAAAGTCTCATTTCTTCCAATGCTTATGCTTACATAATCCTTGGTCTATCTGTACTGTGAGTCTATCCCTGGGCCAATACCTAACATTGAAAAGTGTAGCATTTCTCTCAGTTCTTCACCCTTAATATGTGAGATTTCCTTGTGTCAGCCATGTCAGACAAGGAAACACTGTTTGCTTTTCCCACTGGGAACTTGAAGGTAAGGGTGATTTCTGCAATACTTGAAACACATAAGCCTGGATTAGACTTTTTGAATGTCATGCTCCAAAATTTTAAATGAATATTAGAACTTTCTCTCTGTTCAATTTTTATGACTTTATTTTGAAGTGCTCTAAATTCATTTTGCTAATCCTTATTTTTAATGCCTATCAACTATTTTCAATGCCAATAAATTGCTAGTGTTCATTCTTGGTTGGTGCTTATATACATTTATAATAGTAAGTTTATTGTTGATTTAAGATGGTAAGTGATCACACAAGATATTTATCATGTTTGAAAATGAATGCAAAAACAACTGGTAAATACAAATGTTAGAAGAGCAAATCTGTCACTTCTGATACAAAGGTTGCCCAAATAATCTTTTTTTCTTCCCCTTCCTGTCTCTTTGATAAGCTCTATGAGGAGTCATCACTAGAAGTTTCCTATTTGCTTAGGAATAAATCCAAGCATAAAAGTTTTCACCATATTATTTTACCATATTACCATATTTCAGCAGTGATTTCTTTGCATTTTGCTTTTCTAATCTAGGTATTAGCATAGAGCAGTAGAACAACAAAGTTAAACAAAACAAAATTATCCAGGAATTGTATGAATCAGTAGTTTTTTGTTTGTTTGTTTGTTTGTTTTCAACTTGCTGTCTAAAATACATACAAAGGTTGTCCTTATATTTTGAAAATTGTGAAATTTTGGCTAACTTAATAATATTTCTCCTTGTTTTATCACGTGGAAAGGAAGATACAGTTGAAAAATTGTACCTAGAAAAATTCTGCACTATTCAAATATTTGCTATTACTACCTGAGATTCCAGCCTGTCTTTAGGACAGATGGGGGGGAAAAAAAAAAAACAAATTTTGTTTTGCCAGAAATGAAGTGGTAGTTAAAGAGTTTTGAACTCCTTAGTAATTTTATAATCTTCTAAATCTAGATTAATGGGATCTATGCTTGGTAGAAAGAAGTTTTTCAACTGTACTACTTCATCCAAGTCATCTGATATGACTTTACATTGATATTTTGCCAGCAAAATGCTATGTATTCTCATTTATACTTTAACATTTCATTTGGTGTTGAAAATGTATGATGTACAAGAATTATAGTTTGTTTATTGTTGTATTATAGCTGCACAGGAAGAGAAAACATACAAATTTCAGAAATAATATCATATTGATTCTGAAGTTGTCTGTCATATGATTCTACACATTTGTGTCCGTGTATGCGTGCATAGAGAATTACCAAATTTCAGTATGATAGAAATTGGAAGGAACATCTGTGTCCACCTGGTCTAACCCCTGCCCTAGCTGGGTCATCAAGAACATGTTGCTCAGGACAGTGTCATGCAGGTTTTGAAGATTTCTAAGGAGGGAGACTCTGAAAAGTCACTGGGCAGTCTGTGTCAGTGCTCTATCACCTGCACAGCACAGAATTGTTTCCTGATGTATTAATGGAAGCTCTTGTATTCCAGTCTGTGCTCCTTGCTTCTGGTTCTGGCCCTGGGCACCAATGAAAAGGGCCTGATTCCATCCACTGTGTACCCTTCCTTTGGTAATATATATATATTCTCTCTTGTGCCTCTTCATATAGGAAAGGTGCTCCAGTTTCTTGATCATCTTGATGATCCTCCATTTAACTTTTTCTGGTACATCCATGACTTTCTTGCACTGTGGAGCCAGAACTAAACACATTACTCCAAGTGCAGTCTCACCAGTGCTGAATAGATAGGAAGTATCACTTCTCTTGTCCTGTTCTTGACATTTTGCCTGATGCAGCCAAGAATACTGTTAGCTATCTTAGAGGCAAGGGCACATTGTAAACTCATGCTCAACTTGGTGTCTACCAAGACTCTTAGGTCTGACACACTTATGCATTTATATATTCACACAGGCACATATGCATACAGTTAACTACAAAGAAAAAAAATGATTTTCATGGTAATGTTTAAAAATACTACATTAATTATATATAAATTAAAAGTTTTTATGTTTTAGAATCCATTTATGTAGCATTTAGTGTTATTTCATACATTCTATTATGCAAGGTGACTTTGAAGCACTTTTATTTAACAGAGATTTTATATTTTAAGTGCATGCAGCTCATAATCAGGAGACACATTTTACAATTTTATGTGGAAATAGAATCCCTAATGTAACAGTTAGTATCATTGGTAAATTATTTTTTTAATGTTGTATATGCCAAACTACACACATATAAATACAAAAAGTGTACGCATTCTGTTAAAAACATTTTCATTATTGAATGTAAATTACACTATTTTCTTCAATGGTTATTCTTCATTTTTGTACAAAGATCAAGCAAGTCCAGACTCCTTTCCCCTCTATGTATCTTTAAAATTGGATATATTTGAAATGCAGTATTTTGTACTGAAAATTGCTATACAGGACTAAATTCTGCAGGACTAAAGCATTATTTGTTTTAATTGTTGAAGAGATGGCAATAAAAGTAAGGAATCTTGCTTCTGTGAAGCAGTTCTGGCTTATTTTGTTTTAAGCTTTCCCTAAAAGCATTTCATCTGTATTAGGTATGAGTGTTCTTTCTGTGTTTCTGCATTCGTTTGCACTTTCAAAGTCCGTCAGTGCCAACTTCTATGCTACCATTCCTTCTGATGGTATACGACTCCTTAAATCCATCTGTATAGTAGCCTTTAAGTTATATTGTAGACTTATAAGTGAAACTCTGCTACATATGAAGCACAGGTATTGCAATGGGGTTTATGAACCACAAAGCTAAGGTGCTTTCTGCACCAGCCACCTCTCCTGATGTTCAGTGCCATGGAAAGCTTTGTAAAGGAATGAGACTGACTTCACAACTTTCTAGTTAGGAGCAGAAGATTTGCATGTGGGAGATATGTCAGGCAGGCTCTCTACCAGACTTAGACTTCATTTAAATTCCATTCTTTGAATCATCATGTTCGTTTGTCACAGCTATTGACAGCTGCTATCTGATCAGTCTGAGAGTGCCAGTAGTATCTTGGCAACAGCACAAAAATAGCTTTCCCCCCTTGTGAGTAAGACCAGTCTGCACTGACAAATTAGAAACGTGCTAAAGACAAAATAAACTGATATTTTGGGCCAGATTGTCAGCCTTACAACTACACTTGCAGACAATTACATTTTTCTAAGCATCTGATGGAAGATTCCTCCGGAATGAGAGAAAACAACTTTGAACTGCCGTATTGTCATATTTTTGCTCCATAGCCTCCTCATTACTTACCAGTTTGAGAGGGAGGAGTTCAGGGTGCAGGGGGGGAGGAGGGAGTGGTACCCACAGCCATTAGGGTGAGATTAAAGCCACCTTTCACACAGGCAGTCAGTATGCACAGCACAATTAGTCCATCCACCATGAACGATCTTCCCAGACCCTTGTGCTCTTGGAGTAAGGTGTGTTATGTGGGTGTTTGCTCACAGTCTTCCTTGTGACTTCTTGCCTGTGTCATCCCTTCACTCCCTCCAGTTGCACGAGTATGATATTTGCTGTGACCAGGATACTCCTTTGCTTTCCTCAGTCAAAGAACTGAGAACACTCTGAGGCTCCATCCCTATCCATGCTGGTGTAAATGATATAGTAGGCACTCAGTTATCGCTGAGTTCCTAAATTCCCCAAATTTGTCAGCAACTTTTGGATTTAATTCACTAGAATAAGAGGTGTGTTCTTGTGGGGAAACCTGCAGAAGACACTGTGAAAAACATTTTGTAGATTTCATGCAAGGTATGGCTGAGAGATAGTATGGAAGCCTGAATTTATTGTATCAATAAATTTATGTTGAAGCTACCAACCAATTAAATTAGTATTTAATTTCACATCTTAATGATTATGTGTAACATAACCCAAGAGAAAGGCCCACCTTTATTTTTCTCTTTCTCTGAAATTCTGTAGGAAAGATGAACTTACTTCATTCTTTTCTGAGACAAGAAATATCTAAAAGGTTTTCAGACATTTTTGCATATAAAACCACAACTTTTCAAAACCTGCACTCTTTGACAGATTATTTTCATTTAGACCATAGATGTCCAACATTCTGGCTTGCCTGGGCTGAACTGAGTGAAGAGGAATTTTCTTGAGCCACATACACAAAGATCATTCTGAAAGCAATGCCTCCTATTTGTTTCAATGGAAACTACAACAGATATGAAGAGTACAATCACACTGTTTGGTAGTACAAATTCTCATTTATAAAGCACTATTTTTCAACATAATTATCCCCATTAGTTCTATATTTTTATCAGCAATAAACAGGATCCTTCTTGCTGCGCTCATAAAAACCTGCACCAGTGGAGGTGATCATTGTTTCTGTTTCCATTACTGAAATGCATCATCCACCACCTCACTGTGCTCACATCTGCTGTTTGCGCTCCACCAATGTTCAGCATCGATGAATGTCAATGGGTGCCATTTTTCTACGTGGAGGAATTCAGTGTCAGCCCTTTGCTTCATATGCACTTGTGAAATGCTCATTTATCAGACTGCTTCTCTGCTGCCATCTGTCACACAGCAACAAAATGAAATGGAATATTGGCAGGAAGGTTCAACCTCTACTTCTGTACCACCAACATTCTCCTCTGATGTTGTGGGCCAATATAAAACAGGTGGCATTACTTCTGGACAAGCCCTCATAAAACATATAATATAGTCAGTGTATATCACTAAAAAAGCATTTACGTTTTAATACTTCTTTTATTAAAACATAAAGAAGAAGAAGAACAGAAACACAAAATTAGTAGGATATTTGACCTTGTTTTTGTGAAACTAATGAATCAATGTCTGGTTCAGTGGTAGGGATTTCAATTCATACTAAACTCCCAAAGTGTTTGTAAGACATTTTTAAATGAAATTTTATTTTCCTTGTGCTTCATCCTTGAAAACAGTTGCTCACAAAAGTCTGTGCTGCTGAAAATGATGACATGAATAAGGTGTGAATGGGAAGCGAGAGACATTTCTCTCTGATAAAAGAGTGCTTATAGAAGTCTAGTAAAGAGATACAATCAGATTTTTGAGTTGAATATCTGATTGTAACTCTATACATTCCATTTGAAAATTTGCAGGTCATGTGTTTCTGTTGATTGCAATTGGAGTCGAAAATATACCAAAAAACTGATAATTTTTTAGCGAACTTGAAAGTCTCAAATTCCTTTATCACAATGGAAAGCAAGGCTGTATATTTTTTGCTGTTCACAGAACTGTGTTCAGCCAATGTATCAAAATATATGTTATTTGCCATAAATTGAGCTGGCAGTGCACTGCGCCCTCCCTGTGCTGTGGTTTCAGCTCAGATAGAGTTAACAGTGCGCTGAAGTTTGGTTGGTGCTGAGTGGTGGGTGCATCTCCTAGGTGGGGCCGGGCTGCGCAAGGGCAGAGCATGGAGCAAGGGGTGGTCACATTGCAGTCTGTGGGCCACGGGTTGGGCGCACTTGAAGACTTTTCCCCAGGTCCTGAACTAGGTCTTTCCAGACTTCCTGCTGAGAGCTTACATGTACATTCATTAGATTTGGTTAATTCTCATCAAAACTGGATAACAAACCACAGCTAGATTTAACATTTTATTTAGTTTATTTTTCCTTTGAATCCAATTTTAATACCAGTGTCTGAATCACTTCTGTCCCTGACACTCACAAGAGTACTTACTTGACAGTGAAATGGTGTCCTTAGAGAGTATGTAAAAGTGGTATCAGATGACTCATTTAAAATCAAACTGGACCAAACTTTCAGGAGCATAGTGCAGGGAATTATCTAGCCTTCTGAATAGCTAAAAATTACCTCCAGATCTTTTCTACATCTACTTTCTACTACTCATTGATTTCCCATGTTCACTGTCCCAGTTTAGTTTGTCGAACACATGCAAACTTTTTTTAAAGTAAAGTACTTCTACCTTTTTTTTTTTTTTTAGAAAAAGTAATTCATCCATGCAAAGAAGATATGTTATTTGCCTCAAATGCAAATGTCTTCACATAATGAAACAATAATTCTGAAGTATGTGCTTATTCCTTTTGTCTCGCATTACAGGTTTATTCTACAGCATAATTAATGGTATAAAAATGATTTTGTACTTTGTTTTAAAAATAACAAATCCGAGATAAATATAAGAACTTTTCACTAATGGATCCTAAATCTACGGAAAATTGACTGCTAAGAAAACTAATTTCCTGATTGAGGTTGTTCATTACAAATATTGTGTAGATAAAAACAAACAAACAAACAAAATTCCAAAAAACTCTACAAAGAGGAATGATTCTGTTTGATGTATTAGTATTTCTATTTATGCGTATAAACAAGTACAAAGAAATTATTTTTCTAGAAATAAGTAGAAAAAGCTTTTCACATGGGAAGCATAATTCACAGATGAGTGATACTGCAAATATATTAATGTTTTAATATATGTTGATTGTAGCATTATCTGTAATAGCTCCCCCAGAAGGCAAAGTTTATCTCAAATGAGTTCAAATGTAAAAAAATGAAGAAAAAATCAACAAGTTATGACCTTTTTTCTATTCTTGTTGAAGTCAGGAAAAAAAAAAAAATGTAACTGTCTTTATGTTCCAAGTGTACAAAAAATAATGTAACCACTGATTTAGGCAGACCTGCACAGTTGTATCTTTATTGCCTTTCTCCTGGAGCCTGAATTCAGAATATAGAAAAAGAATAGCAAATTTCTCTATGCAAATGTACAAAGAATTTATCAAACTTTTTTATGCATGTTATATTTCTAGCTCCAATTAACACTGCTACCTTTGATATTCAAAAGAACTAACCACTTTAAGACAGGTGGTTGCTGAACATGCTTTCATTATCTTGTTTGCATGTCTTGCCAACTGGAGCATCCATTGCAAAAGCAGCCAGTCCAGTTGGAAACCAGCCAAATGGCAGTGTTATCATGGTATAGTGTGACAAGGCCTAGAGCTGTGATTCCAGGACCACATAACCACATATGCTACATGCGACCGGACCTTTTATGAAACTTTAACATGTATGGAATTTGTATACATATGCTAAGTTTTATAGGCTATTTCCACTGATGCCGCAGAATGTACTTAGAGTGTCCATGAAAGTGAACAGTCGCAGAAGTTCCTGTGCTCCAGGCAAAATGATCAGACTCTAAATGGCAAAAGCTGAGATTCAGGATTTTCCCTTCCACTACTTCAGACATTTACCACATCACTAAATCCTTATGTTGATCTTTACCCCTTTTACTTGAGTACCTATTTGATGACTTTGAAACATGCACACAAATATCATGTCATACAGTGTTTTCCCATTCTCCTTTTCATCTGCATGTATGTCTGAGGTCTGTTTACAGGCTATGTGAGGTGCCAGGAATCATTATGGAAACATCCATTACTCATCCCTAAGAACAAAGTCTACAGTGACTACTGAGTTTATGCATTTCTAGCATACTGCATCTGGTCACTAGAATGTAATGTGTGTAAAAAACTGAGTCCAGATCCTATTTGGAAAAAAATAAAATACCAGCAAGCCTTAACATATGAATCCTGAAAGTCAAACCATCAGCTTGTGTTACATCATGTCATTATTTTCTGTGATTATGAGTGTGACTGAGGAACTGAAAACAAAAATCTAGAAGCATCATAAAAATGTGTCATTTAACACTTCAGAAAATAAATATGGAATATATATATATTTTTTGCTAGATATGGAAAGAAGTTTCTTCCAGTTATGAGAAGTGTATAAGTGCATTATGGACTTCATCAGGATACTTCAAGGCTGATTTCCTTTTGGATTTTTTAGTGAGGGTGCATATGCTGGTTGCACTGTGGGTCAGCTTTACATTATTTTTTTCTGTTGTGCTGGATATGCAATTTAAGCCTGATATCTGTATGTCTAAACTACTTTTTTAGGGTAGTGAAGTATTAAACAGCCTATTTTTTCTCCCTTGCATTATGCTCTGTATCATAGAATCATAAAATCATAGAATCATAGAATGGTTTGAGTTGGAAGGGACCTTAGAGATCATCTTGTTCCAACCCTACTGCTACAGGCAGGGACACCTCCCACTAGACCAGGTTGCTCAAAGCCCAATCCAGCCTGGCCTTCAATGCTTTCAGGGAGGGGGCATTCACAACCTTACTGGGCAACCTGTTCCAGTGTCTCACGACTTTCACAGTAAAGAATTTCCTCCTAATATCTAGTCTAAATCTACCCTTCTGCAGTGTAAAGCCATTTCCCATCCTGTTGCTACATGCATCTCTGGATCAGAAGAAATGGTGATTTGATTACCTGAGGCTGTTGAAAACTGGTACAAATGATCTGCTTCAGAGCATAAGTTCTGGATCCAAATACTATCTCAAAGAATTGGAATATTTTTTATTATTATTTTTATTTTTTTCCAGGTTTATTGTTACCTCTGGATCAAAGAACTGTTAAGGTGAAACAGCTAGGGAAGAAATTCAAGACACGCCTCCATAGGAAATTTCACTGGCAGAAGTCTGTCGCACATCTGAAGGCCCCACACTCTCTGTGATGCACATAGGTTCTTCTAAGTGCATGAGCAGGACACTGAGTATGAACTGATAAGCCTTACGAGAGTCAGGGTACCTCAAGCACTAGACTGAGGAGTCTCTGGGGGCTTTTTCTTTCTATTAATTCAAACCAGGATTGGCACCTTCCCAACAAAGACAAGCTAAGGGACCTGGGCTGGTTCAGCCTGGAGAAGAGGAGGCTGTGAGGAGACCTCATTGTAGCCTTCCAGTATTTAAAAGGGGATTTTAAAAAGGAAGGGAATCAACTTATTACAAGTGTAGAAAGTGATAGGACAAGGGGGAATGGTTTTAAGCTCAAGGAGGGAAGGTTTAGACTGGATGTCAGGGAAAAGTTCTTTACAGAGAGAGTGGTGAGGTGCTGGAACAGGGTGTACAGAGAGGCTGTAGATGCTCTGTCTGGAGGTGTTCAAGACCTGGTCTAGTAACAGACCTGGAGATTGGCGGCCTTGCCTGTGGCAGGTGGTTGGAAATTGATGATCCTTGGGGTGCTTCCAATTCAAGCCATTCTATGATTCTTTCTGTGATGCACTTTCTCCAGTGTCTCATAGCATAGCAGTGTGTGTGACAAGCTGCAGGTACAGACAGAGTGTGTGCATTTTCCTGCACTGTTCTATAGATATTTCCCCAGGACCTTCTTTTGTCTGGGACTTCCTTGTATATGATTCTCAATTTATTATTTTTTCTCTGCTTTGAAAATTTGCTATAACTTGCACATGAGTAAAATCTTTTTTGTACTACCCGAAGTATCATCTGAAGAACGCCTTGATTTGTGGTGAAGGGAGCAGGCATTTTAAGAAGATAGACCCCATATTTTTGCAGCAGCTGGAAACTAGATATTGCAATATTCCTATAATGTCTTTTAGTGAAAGAGAGAGTGTTTCCTGAAGAGGAACAGAAGGAACAGGCAGTCAATCATGAACCTGGCATGATCCATGAGATGAGAAGCTGTGCAAGAGTGGGAAGACGGAAAGCTTTCTGCCGAGCTGCAGCTATGTGAACTCTCTGTAACGGATTTAGGTATTGATCTAGGAGTATTTATTCATCTTCAGGTTTTCATTGAGCTGTCAAGATTTATCTGAATTAACAAGAAAAATTTTGGACTTGCTGTGTAAATATAAAATTTCATGATAATACTCTTGCTCAAGATTTTCTTTATGCCTTGCGTCTTGCCTTGTGCAGATGAGGAAAGATTGGGGGAAATTTGTATTACTTTTCTTTTTCTTTTCAGTTTGCTAATATATTAATTCCCCCTCAAACCAGCAGAAGAATGAATATCTGAGTAAGCAATCCTGAGGACCTTGAGATGTTCTTCCCTGTGGCTGGCACATTAACAATTACAGGCCTGTGCCACTACACAGATTAAATACTAATACAGTGCTGAAGATTTGACATAAAGATTTGCTCTCAAGATTTGAGACCAAATTCTTGTTGATAGTACTCACTCTCAAAGCCAATGGTGTGAGGAAACGTAGAAATAAATGACATAAATTCCGGCTCTTTGAAGTATTACAAAGTTGTTGCTTTGCAAGCTTTTCATGTTCCTATCATGGAAGAATATTACACAGTATGAACTGAAAGAAAGAAAATAGATCTGCAAAAGTTTTTATTCATATACAGCTCTAAAATATCAGATATGTGAAATTAAAAAAAAAAAAAAAAAAAAAAAAGGAAGTGGGAAGATCAAGGACCAAAGCACATCAGGAAATGGTACTACATTTTTATTCAGTTGAGTGAATTCTGATCCTCTGTGCAGGCAGACAGTAGAGATTAACTCTCTCTTGATGCATCTGCAGTGAAACCTGTTCCTGTGTTTCAAGCTGCACTTTAAGGTACGGTAAAGCAATTGTCCATTGTCAGATAAAGCTGTCAAGACAGAAGTGAGTGGACTTTCCTCAGTGATTTAAAAGCCATCCAGATAATTCTACAAGCACACTGAGTGATCCTTGTCCTGGAAATGATTATCAAAATATTATAATTTCCTTTGTGTGACCTTCATTTGCCCAAAAAAGACATAGTATTTTAAAATGAATTTAGTCTGTTATATATATATCACTCTATTTGTAGCTATTACTAGTGAAAGGGTTTCTCTTCATTGTGTGTTAGAATGCTGGCACTAAGAATTTTTATGACAAATTATCAAGATGTTCTTAAATGATGAATGTGAGCTATATATTCATTTATTGTCAGCCCTGTTTTTATTTTCTATTTCAATTATTAATAATTGGTTTTTATTATATGTATATGTACATGCATATACCTGGAGATACACATATATGGTGTGCAATCTAATTGCTTAAGGCGTGTTACAGCCTTTTGGGTAAATTATGTAATAGTTAATTGTGTTCATTCTCTCTTCTTTCCCCATTATTATTTATTTACCAGAGAGACCATAAAAGTTCTAAACCATGTAGTCTGTTCAGTGATCTTTTACACAGTGGTGTACTTAGTCTTGGAGCTACTGTTTGATGTCAGGTAAATAGAACCCCTGATCTTCCCATAATAAATTATTTATCTGTGAGCCAAAGTACTTGAGGAAAAGATAATATGCATATAGTATACATATATACACACTAATCATACGCATATGCATGCATATGCATATTTATATCATGTAATTCCATCCTACATAGTTCTATTTTCTTGAATAGTGATAAGACTGAAGATTATAAACCTGCAAATGCAGAGAAGATTCATTTTCTATAGGTCTAGAAAATACCTCAGTATAATGTTAGATTATACTTATAGAGAATTGTTATGTTCCCTCTCAGAGACATTACTGGCATCACTGGGTTAATGATACAGTGCATATTAAAAAGTTTATAAAGGAGAAATGACGGCTGGAAGGAAGCCAGGATGTAGGAATACTTTCCAAGATGTTGTAATGTAGCCAGAAAAACACTAAAAGAAAATGTTAACTAACAAATTGCATACTCAAGTTGGGGTAAAAAAAGTTTAGGCTACTTGTAGGTTTAAGGTGAGCAATATGCTATCAAATATTGGAGATAAAATACATATCACTGAGATTTAAGTTCATTATAGCATTTTATTTTTGTATGGAACATTCCTTTATTAGAAATATCATGCAATCTGTAAGTATTCTACTAAAAATGTATATCTTCCCCTTCCTCTGACATGAAGTGCTTCATCACAGCATTACTTCTTACATATGCTGTATAAAGCTGTAAGCACACACAAATTCCAGAAAAAGATCTTGGCTTTGACATTTCCATATCACAGAAATATACTTCCTTGACACATTGAGATGTTTGCAAATTTCATACAATTTGGATTCATTTTGTCCACTGTTATGAGCAGTTTTTAATTAACTTCTTTAAGATATTCAGCTGGATCCGTCTTTAATGGCTGTAGCTCTTAAATATAAGAATAATCCTTTGGGATAAACTCATAAAAGGATCCTTTGCCTGAGTAGGGATTTCTACCTAGGCATTTCATTTGACAGTTAAAAGCTCTAATCCTCCTTAAGGTAATGGATCTATAGAGAAGGTTTATTTTCATACTTTTCTGCTAAAAGCTTCTGCTTTGCAGAAAATAAATCAATTATTTGGAAAATTGCCTACATCCAGTCTAAAAAAAAAAAGACAACTAGAAGGCTATAAATTCATTCTCCAGCATAGTCTCTTTGCAATGTATATTTAAATAACTTATTGAAAAAGAATAGCAAAGCATGCCAAAGACAGTCCACCTTGTCTGTGTGGAAGGATTGCTAGATTCAAATCTTTAGGGTATTTCATGTAGTAGAAGAGTGAGTTGGCCAAGCTGTCTTAAAATGAAAGCAAAGCTTGCATCAAAATCATTACTAATATGAATCCATGCTAATTGTATAACATCAGCAATAATCATTTTTAATTTCAGTTTCTAGTAATTTTAAATATTTCATAAGTTCTTGTGTCACCACCTAGAACAAATCAGTGAGGCTTTAGCATAAATGCTGACTCAAGGACACCACCAAGTTCCTGACATCTCAGTGGTCTAGCCAAATTCAACTAAGGCATCGTTGATCATTAATTTATTTAGTGATAACAAACTAAAGAATTACTGTGTTTAACATTTTTAGAGCAAATGTAGTGGGACTAGGATTTGAATGGAAAATATATTTTTTAAAAATACTTGACTAAACATTTTTGTAGCTAATGAATACCTCCTTGAGATATCTCTTGAAAAAAGGAGATCAAATAATTTTTTTCTACACTTGCCTTGCTGAGGGTGAAAAAATTCAGATCTTTTATATCTTTCTCTTCAATAGGTCTGAAAGGGTCAGTAAATAAAAGCTGAGTTGTAATGAATCTGTCCTTTCCATGTTAACTGTCAATGGCCAATGCCACATTTGCTTGTCAGAAGATAACTGAGTCTCAGAGTGTCTCCATGGTGGGGGGCAGTGTATCCTTCTGGGGTTATATCTGGAAAGGAAATTAAATGAAATAGCTTAAATCATAATAATACAATCAGAGAATTAACAGTGGAACAGAAACTAATAAAAGAGAAAATTACAGGCCAGCTTCCCTCCAAGTCACAAGAGAGACACACCAAGGAAGTGGTTCAGGAGGCATCCTGTTGGGCATAGATAGGGGAAATCATCTTCAATTGCAACTTTCCTTGTTTGTATTAGCTCAGGTTGAAATTGCACTATTAATTAATCACTCTTTTATGTTTTTTTGTTCTGTTTTTGAAGAAAACTTAAGAGCAAAATTTCATTCCTTCCCTCTTCAAAAAAGATGAAAATACATTTTATGATCAGTAATTCTTCATTTCATTACTCTGTTTAAAGAATATAATAAATATTTTTTATCTTGGGCAGAATAAGAATGTAAGAATTTAATACATGAAACACAGATATTTGATTGCAGTGACTTATATTCGGACTAAAAAGCGCTAACTGGAAGTCTTGCAAAAGGCCTGTTACTATAGCTGTAATAGTAGAAAAGATCTTTGACTATGTTCTCATCACGTTTGGAAAAGCAGTAGAAATACGAGAATTATAATTAAACACAACTGGTCAACCTTTGATTTTTAGCCATATCACACTATGTCTTGGGATATTACTATAGATCCAAGGGTATTTTGTCTTACAGCAGAAGTGGAAAAGGAAAGTAGAAAGACTAGAACTTGGGAGATATCAGAGAAACCTTAACTCATGTAGATCTAAACCCAAGAGATTCTTTGATATAATCTGCAGTTCCTAAAAATAATGTAATGATGTTTCATTGTGATATATCTGTGAAAATATGAAGAGAGATTAATTAAACTGATAATAATTAGTTTGCACTGGCAGTTACCTGCTCCTTGAGTTCCAGTGTTATTTTGTCAACGTAAGATCAAAATCCTGTCATGTATCTCCTTTCCAGATACAGTTATGGCATCTATTATAAGACACTATTTAAAGCTGTGTAAAATTAAAGTGAAAAAAAAAATGAAAACAACAACAACAACAAAAGAACTAAATAATAATAATAATAATAAAACCTCAAACAAACAAACAAAAATAAAATAAAACTCCAAAAGCATCCAGTTGTCGTAATCTGTGCACTGGATTTTAGCCAGAAAAGAAATAGCAAAGGAAACATTAACTATGAGTATTAACGAGATCATCCCATCCTATTCAATTTATGTTTCAGGTAGTGTATGTAAAGAACAAGTAATTTAGGGCACAGTGGCTTCTGAATATACATACATACATGAATTAATGCATAATGTTTTTGTAGCCCAGTGTACTTGATTTCTGGAACAAGCTATAACGTCTTTTATTTTTAAATCCTTTGCTAATTGTATTTTTGCTTTGATTACAAGGAAATCACTGTAATAAGAGTTTTTCAGCCCCAATATTCTTATATTTTCACAGCATGACTTAACCTCAAAGGATGCTACAGCTGAAAACACTCAAGTTTGAGAAACCAGAACCTTTTATTGATCTAATCTTACATTTCCGTATAGTCTTTGGTAGGCATTTTGTCTTTGTGTACCGTCATTAAACACAATCCTTATTTTTTTTCATGTTCTGTATATTTTGCAGTCTTGCCAATCCTGACAATTTAAATGTCTTTAAACAACTACAAAACATAACTAAAATGGCTTCAACAAAATCTTTTTTTTTTTTTTTTTTTTTTTTTTTACTTTCTTGTTTTCAATATATTTGTTGATTCCACAGAGAAAACAAACAAATCTGATATTTCAAAATTTGCGGGTTAAGACTTGGACACTAATAAGCCTGAGCTTGGTTTTGGGAAAGATGAACAATTTTCCTTACACACTTGAAGTGCTAAATAACGTTTAGTAACCTGGGCATTCCTGACTTTCAGGCGTATTTTAAACCCCATTACTGTCTGGTTTATAGCCTGTGATACTGTCTAGCTTATAGCCTGTGATAAACACAGCTTCTGTTCCTCCAGGGCTGTGACATTATTCCCCATTGACCACTAAACAATTAAATAGTAATACTATATCATAGAATATTTTTGATATCTCTTAAGCAGTTTTGAACTTATTTACTGAACAGGAATCTCCCAGTTTTCAGCCTAGTTCAGATTTCCTTCTTCCCCGCTTCCCTTTATACTACTTTCTGACTCTCTCAGCCTTGAGCTGCAAGCTCATGCCCTAATGGTGCCTCTTTTTGACACTACCTGTTTTCCCTGAACTCTTCCCTTTGAGTGGTAGCATGTGAAAAGATAGTGAAAATTTTGCCTCTGATCTCTTCCAGATGATGGTTTTCTCCTTCTTAGTTTTGAAGTATTTTTAACATTTGTTGGCATTTGTTTTCTGTCTCATGAAGGAGAGTGCAACTTACTGATGAGGGAGTTACTCTGTATGTGACTTGTAGAACCTGCTGGGTAAAATTGCCCATGGGGTAACATAAGCATTGTCATTCTTGTTCATCACTTCCATCACCTATTTTAGCATGACGAGACAGATGTCACATAGGCTTCTCTTAAACTCTTCTGAAATGTGTGAGAACGTGTGATCAGAGGAGTGTATGTACATGAATGTGCTTGAGGTCACTTACCTGCACAAAGTCCTACACTCTTTCCAGTATCCAGTGTAAAAATGTGACCCTGCTGTTCACTTCTGTAATTCATACACTCCTGGATGTCTGTTTGTAATTCTGAGGAGGATTTCCCAGACAAGTTTGCAATGCATTTAAATATTATGTGTAAATGCAATAAGCCTGAGGCTTCCAGGAAGCTGCAGACTAACTGTGCATGTGTTTCTCAGTAATTTTTACATCATATTTACAGTGCACACACAGGCCATCTGTGAAACACATGCATAGTGCATCCGTTGGCCTCATTGCAAATGCACTGCAAAGTTAATACGCGCATGTGGAGTGGATATGTCCAGATTTTCACCACTACTGCTCTGATTAGGATGCCAGACATCCAGAAATCCTGAACAAATGTCAAAAAATCTTTGATTTCCCTTTGGATATATGTTCCAGGCAGGAAAAAAAAAAAAAAAAAAAAAAAAAAAAAAAAAGATATGTTCAGGAGAACTGAAACATATGGTAGTCTATCCGGCACAGACCACACTGAATGACTTAGTCACGTCTTGATGACAGAACACAGGAGGGCTGGGTCCAGATGCACCTTCTGGCTGCATCCCAGTTTCATACTGGGTGAATACCAGGGCTTTGTGGATTTCGCAGTAAGGAAATCTAGATATAGAGATATAAGGGAGAAGGAATGTGGGGCAGGCTATGGAGGTTTTCAGAGCAGGAGTGAAGATACATCCTCACTCACATGATGTTCTGGCAAAACATTTATTACACTCAATATTTTCCCATATGTTATATAATTTTTTAAAGAAAAAGCCTAGTGCTTTCAGTGAATGTAGTTCTGACAACTGGAGGATGTTTTTGCTTGAAAAGCAAGGGGAGCAAACTTAGTGAAAAGCAAACAGTTTCTGGGCTGTTATTGATTTCTAAAGTAAACGGTGAGCAATTACAACACTACAGTTCAAGAAAGGAAAATGAAACATTTAGAAAACAGAGCGAGTTCAGACATTTGTTCTTACTACCTTTACTGAAGTGCCTGGAATTCCTGCTTTGAAGCTGACAGAAGAATAATAAATATGGAGGAACGAAAAATGTTATCTGTATTTATTTCATAAGCTATTATTTTATGTAAGTATATGGAAAATACATCTATGTTTCTTCTTAAGTTGCAACTCTTGCTCTCTTGGCAGTTTGGAAGGCAGAGAGCAAGGCAAGGCTAATAGCACAGAAGTAAAAATCTTTCATTTTAATATCAATCAGATTAAGGAAATAAATATAGATATTATAATTGTATTTATATATAATTAATGTTCATTCACTTCATAAATAATATAGACTTTAGATAAAATCTTAAACAATTGAGAGAAATCAAAATTACTGCTTTTTAATTAACCAAAAACAAACAAAAAACCAAAGCAATACACAGAACATATTTCAGTGTATTTTTCACTTACTTTTAAATATATTGTTAGATTTTCTTCAAGCGATATATGGCAGCAGAGCTATGAATTTTCCAGAACTACATGGTCACTGACCCTGCAAACTGTGTTACACACGCTTAACTTAACACCTGTGGAGATTCCTACTGAAATCAAGTGCATGAGAGTTGTCACAGGAGTAACTGTTGGCAAGACTGAAGCGAGATTAATCTAATGTATTGCATACTGCTCTGGAAAAACTCTTTGGATCGCATCCTACAAGTCTTACGCTGGCAACTCTCCAACTGATGTAAAATCGGATTCCTGCCTGATTGAGAACTGCATGAAACAGGGCTTGCTTTCTTGTTAATCCTCCCAGAGAAAATAAGCAAATCACAGCTCTACATCATTCTTGCTTTTTAGTTTCATGGTACAAAATATATATGATAGTGTGTTTGATTTGGACAAGAAGAAATAGTTCTACATTTGGCAAAGTTAATTTTACGGTAGAAGAATTATTTCCAATGCACAGCTTAGAGTGGGAAAAGCCACTGTCAAATGTCATTATTATTAGACATGAACAGAATAAGAATGATATCTTAAAGATCTAAGATAAATAGTCTTATAAATATATTTATCTGATAATGTATCTACAATCACTAGCTAAACCAGAAAACGAAATGTATCTCACTGACATTCTCAAGGCTTCAACATGATTTTTGTCTAGTTTCTACAGTCATCTGAGAAATGGAGAACAAGTCAAAATTCTGACTTCCTTGATTCTCTTATTTTTGACCAGAATTTCCACTTAAATCTTCATCAAAGTTCTTCTGTGCTTACACTTTTCCAGTATTATTTTCTTTGACAGATTTTTATAAGCAGATTTCTGTCACAAAAAAAAACTTTTGAAACATTTGTATATAGTAATGCACAAATTAATTTTGATTACTTTTTGACCTTACAAAGTCTCAGTTCTGTAATTATCTGTATTCTACAGTAAGAGAGGCAAATAAAAGAGAAAAGGCATGAAGTCCATTTGTTCTTTTCTTAGTAGTTAATTTATTATTACATTGAAAATCATTCTTACATTAAAACTAAATTTTATAAATTATTTCCCAATATCTTGAAAGAAGAAACAAAATTTAGATACCATTTGTATTATAGTTATTATATATTAGTCTTACAGAGTCAATAAAAGACAAAGAGGTTACAGCAAGACTGATAAAATGAAAGTATTAGAAATTATGTAAAAAGTCTATTTTTACACAGCAGACCCTATATGCTGATGAAACTACTACTACTGCATTGGAAAATTTCATCTGAGCTGGTACTCATTTTGATGGGGGGAGTGGTCAGAACTTTCTATGCAATTTCTCCCCTTTGTAGGTATTCTCTTCTTCTGCAGAAAAGGTGGAACAAATTCTCACTGAGATATATCCAGCCTGTAGGAAAATTGATACAGCTTGTTTTGTTTGGTGGAAAAGACACTCAGACATTTAGATATATACTAAAAACTTTGCAGGTGGCATGAGAATTCAAAATGTTTTGTTTTCAAATAAGAAAATAATCAGAGTGAAATTCATGAACACAATCCAGAGAGAAACTTCCTGCACTAGCAAGTTGAAAACTTAGTTCCAGATGTTTTGTTATGAGAACAGATTCAGAAACAAAACTTCAGGCCTGAAATTCTACACCCAAAATAAGAGAGAGAGCACATGCTCACTCTCATATCAAAAATGTATATATTTTAATTATAGAAAGGAGTTAATGTGAATGTTTGTTTGAATCTCTGTGCCAGAATATCTTGTATTTGAAGAATTATTTTTGTTGTGAATTTTTACGTATTTTTTTATTCAACTGACATAGACTTAATTTTCTTTTCTTTTCTTTTCTTTTCTTTTCTTTTCTTTTCTTTTCTTTTCTTTTCTTTTCTTTTCTTTTCTTTTCTTTTCTTTTCTTTTCTTTTCTTTTCTTTTCTTTTCTTTTCTTTTCTTTTCTTTTCTTTTCTTTTCTTTTCTTTTCTTTTCTTTTTCTGTTGTTTGTTTTGTTTTGTTTTTTTTTATTATTTTTAATATTTAAGGTATTTCTCTAGAAGCTTACCAGGTGTGCATATGCAAGAAGAGCAGGAGAAACTCCAACAAAAGTGTTTTATTCAGGAAAGTTATTTATTAATAAAGCACTGATAATATGCTGTAGTTAGGTTTAAAATGATTAAAATTATCTTGATTGAGATCACATGGCACGTGTGGGACAACCAGGCAGATCAGGCCCAGCTACCATGGGTTGTGAAATGCAGGTCCTGCTTGACTAGCCTGATCTCCTTCTGTGACTGAGTGATCCCTCTCATGGATGGGGTCAAGGCTGTTGATGAGGTCTTCCTAGACTTCAGCAAAGCCTTTGACACTGTCTCCCAGAAAAGCTGACGGTCCATGAATTGGATAGGTATGCTCTTTGCTGAATAAAGAACTGTCTGGATGGCCAGGCCCAGAGAGTGATGGTAAATGGAGTTAAATCCAGCTGATCATAATTGGTGTTCACCAGGGGTTGGTACTGGGGTCTGTCCTGTTTTATATCTTTATTGATGACCTGGAAGAGGAGACTGAGTGCTCTCTCAGTAAGTTTGCAGGTGACACCAAGTTGGGAGGAAGTGTTAATCAGTCTGGGGGTAGGAAGGCACTACAGAGGAATCTGGACAGGCTCAATTGCTGGGCTGAGGCTAATGGGATTAAGTTCAACAAGACCAAGTGCCAGGTCCATTACTTTGGCAACAACAACCCCAGGCAATGCTACAGGCTTGGAGCAAAGTGTCTGGAAGACTGTTTGGAAGAAATGGACCTGGGGATATTGGTTGACACTCAGCTGAACATGAGCAAGCAACATACTCAGGTGGCCAATGACATCCTGGCTTCTATAAGAAATAGTGTTTCCAGAAGTAACACGTAAGTGATCATCCTTTTGTACTCAGCCCTGGTGAAGCCACATCTCGAGTACTGTGTTCAGTTTTGGCCCCCTCACTGCAACAAAGACATTGGGGCCCTAGAGTGTGTCCAGGGCAACAAAGCTGGTGAGGGGTCTGGAGCATAGGCCTTATGAGGAACAGCTGAGGGAACTGAGATTATTTAGTCCAGAGAAGAGGATGCTAAGTGAAGACCTTATCACTCTCTGCAACTACCTGAAAGGAGGTTGTGGCAAGGTAGGGATTGGCCTCTTCTCCCATGTAACTAGCAATAGGACAAGAGGGAATGGCTTCAAGTTGTGTCAGGGGAGATTCAGCTTGGATGTTAGGAAAAATTTATTTTCCAAAAGAGTGATCAGGCACTGGAAGGGTCTGCCCTGAGAGGTAATGGAATCACCATCCCTGGAGGTATTCAAGAAACGTTCAGATGTACTAAGGGACATGGTTTAGCGGTGAAATATTAATGGTAGGTGGTTGGTTGGACTGGGCGATCTTGGAGGTCTTTTCCAACCTTGGTGATTCTATGATTCTGTATCACCAGGCCCCATGCCAGTAGGAAGACTGTGAAGCACGCTGCCAGCCTTGGCTGGACTGTCCTGCCACAGCCACAATATAGACTGGATATGGAACCCTTTCACTCTCATCTGTTTAGGACAATGAAGGATTGACTACATGGGCAACAGTTTCAATGCTATCATCCTAGCAACTGTGAAACAGTGGGTTATCTCCATTGGTGCAGATTTTCGTAACCATGGCATTAAGGCTCTTCAACACTGGCAAAAATGCATAGCAAAGTGTGAAGACTATGCTAAAAATTAGCACTTTTTTTAGCTGAGGATTTGCTCTATCAAAATAGCTTAGTGCTCTTTGTATCTTTGTAGTTTCATGGAAATAAATAGGAGGCATTACTTTCAGAGCAACCTATGTAGACACAGACAGCTGAATATTTTCAAATTAAAACTTAGTGAAGTATCTGAGCAGCAGTATATGACAAACAGGCTGTTCTCATGGCAGTTAGGTACTGGCAGATTTTTTTTTGTTTGTTTGTTTAATTAGAAGCTGGGTCCTGTTTGCTTTAGCTGTGCTTTAAAAGTGCAGACAGTCTGTTTAAAGTGAAATTGTGTGGTTTTAATACTAAAGCACAATTGAAAAGTGATCTTTCTGTGGTGTTACTCACTGATGGAACGTTTTGTAATTTTTGGAGTGTTTCTCACACTATATAGCATACTGGCAATTAGCACAAAAAGTACTCAGCAGAATTAAATTCAGAGTAAAAAAGTCTGAGTTTTCTCAAGACTGTAGTGTTTTCATTTTTAGACATCAATACAGAAAGCTTTGAGTGGTTAATGGCTTGCAGTGCAGAAGTCATCAGAGTAGTTCACCTAATAGACCCTCTGCCCCCGGATTCAGTAGCACTTCAATATTTAAATGACACTAAATCTCACACTAAATGAGAACTCTGGTATGAGCAATGGAAAATGGCATTTTTGTACCATCAACCGTCTACTTCTTATTCTAATCATTACAGAATGGTACAATTGAAGAGTTTATTTCCAAGGGGGAAAGATTGAAGCTTGTTATGTCATGTGCTTTATATTCTTTTTAGGAGCCTGTTAACTTGTCTTATGAAAACAAAGCTGTATGTTGTACTTCAGGTTAAAAAAACAAAATTGCTTTGTAATGGTTGTCTTGGAAAGCAATCCCTCAGTCCCCAGTGGAATGGTGAAATACTGGAAAAAAGCTACTGATTAGTCATAAACCTAAAATACAGTTTTGTCCACAATTATGATGTTCATAAATAAACAGTTTATATGTTCTATTCCAAGTTTGTATATTAACAGTAATAAAAAATGATTACAGTTTAAACAAAGCATACAACCGAGAAACATAATTTTGTCTTTGCTTTTAAAAAATAAATGTGTGTCGCTAATGGATTCAACGTCATCTACAGAAAAAACAACAGATATTACTATATGTTTATGTCCAGACTCAGCTGGAAAAATCCTTTCACCTTCTTATACAGAGAGTTCTGCTTTTTAACTAAGTATATTCATTTACTTTCATATCGGATATGAAATATATTTAAATCTGAATTCTAGTGGGACTATATATTGTTGCAAGCAATTCACAGACTTGTTAAAAAGACACACATTAAACAAACAAACAAAAAAGTTACAGCATTCCTGATTAAGATTGGCATTTTATTATGAACTCAGTGTTATATTTCTTTCTCCTTTACTATCACAGCTAAAGGACCAAGTGCCAGCTTTAACAATCAGCTTCTAGCATTTATTTATTTGTGTAGAAGACACGTTAAATTACTGCTTCTTTCTTTTCTTACAGTGCGAAAACTGTTTTATTTCTACTTTCTTAACAGTTTACAAGAAGATTGTAAAAAATGAATAGAAGCTGTATAAAGTTAACTCATGTATTTAATTATCCCTTAAATAAACAATCTACACCCTTATTGAGATTTCTGAGATGGAGAGGAAAAGTGGATTTTTTTTTAATTATTTTTTTTTTCTGAAGGTTAACATTAGGTCAGTAACTTGAGATGGCTAGTCATCAACTAGTTTGACCTGACTGGTGAGAATTTTCTTTATTGTGGGAAAGCTTCATCAAAAATCCAGATGTGTATAACCAATGATAGCATAAAGCCCGGCTCGAATGTAATAGGAAGAGGGCAATTCACTTGTACTCAGGTCAAGCAACTGGGGCTGGTTGCCATGGTTTGTAGCTAGGAAGGGATGTAATAGGAATGAATGTTTTTGAGAATAAAAGTGCTTGCTAGGGAAACAGGAGGTAAGTCAGAAATGGATGAACTTCTAAACAGCTGCAAAAATTCATAAGTATTTGGATAAGTAACTAATACGACCTATAGTTCATGGTGAAAAAGAGTCACAGCTACATGATGATCCGAAGTAAGAATCTTCAGCAAGCTACGTTCCAAGAAAATTAACATATTCAAGAAGACTGATGCTATACACAGTGCCTCTCAAGTAAAATTTCACAGAAATATTTCAGGTTCTTCCATCTCATTTGGAGTTTCCCCATGAAGTAGGATGGTGTATTTATGTTTTCTTGTCAATATTTGAAAGATAAGATTTGAAAGAAAAGAAAGGAAAAGAAAGGAAAAAAGGAAAGGAAAGGAAAGGAAAGGAAAGGAAAGGAAAGGAAAGGAAAGGAAAGGAAAGGAAAGGAAAGGAAAGGAAAGGAAAGGAAAGGAAAGGAAAGGAAAGGAAAGGAAAGGAAAGGAAAGGAAAGGAAAGGAAAGGAAAGGAAAGGAAAGGAAAGGAAAGGAAAGGAAAGGAAAGGAAAGGAAAGGAAAGGAAAGGAAAGGAAAGGAAAGGAAAGGAAAAGAAAAGAAAAGAAAGGAAAGGAAAAGAAAAGAAAAGAAAAGAAAAGAAAAGAAAAGAAAAGAAAGGAAAAGAAAGGAAAAGAAAGGAAAAGAAAGGAAAAGAAGAGGAAAGGAAAGGAAAGGAAAGGAAAGGAAAGGAAAGGAAAGGAAAGGAAAGGAAAGGAAAGGAAAGGAAAGGAAAGGAAAGGAAAGAAAAGAAAAGAAAAGAAAAGAAAAGAAAAGAAAAGAAAAGAAAAGAAAAGAAAAGAAAAGAAAAGAAAAGAAAAGAAAAGAAAAGAAAAAAAAGAGAATTCAGTAATATAAGGATGAGCCATACCAGTGGCTTCAGTACCAAAAAACAAGTTTCCAGAAACGGTCTACTAGTAAAAGACAATGCCATTCCCTGCCATTCTTGTAGATGCAGGACACCAAAATGTCACTGATATGTTCTCAGGGAACAGCAGAACACAGTGTGTAGAAATCTAGCTAAAATCTAGATTCAGTAAGTAGAGAGTCTTGTTAATATTAGTTGACTGTATGCATATCAAGTTAACGTGAATCCAGTGCTATTTAACTGCTGTGAGACTGTCTACTTATCTCATGTTGTTCCCCTTTAAAATCCTTAATATTGAACTGTGCCTGATGATATCAAGGAGACAAATTTTACTGAGCTCTCCACTTGCATGCCCCATTTTTGACAAGAGCGATATTTTTGCATGGAACATCATCACTTAAAATTTAGGGTGCAAAAATACCTCTCTGTATACCTTAGTCACCCAGGTGGAATTTGGAGTAAAGCACAGATTGTTGTTGATGCTTCCAACAACCAAAAGGGGGAACACAGGAGTCTCAGTGGTGTTGCATGTAATTTGAGAAGTATCTGGTTTTAGCCTAGGGCAAACATGTCTGAAAATTTATGCCATGCACAGGCCAGGCATTTCAGATTCTGCAACACTTTCTTCCAAGGTACACAATTCCATTTATATTTTCCAAAAAGTAGGACTCACTCTTAAGACACGTTCAGTTCTAGTTCTGCCACCAACTGTATGTAATAACCAGCACAGAACTAACTATGTGGTTTGCATGCAGCACAATAGCAGGCCCTGGGTACATCTCTGGAGATAAAACAGTTACAGTAAATAACATAGCAAATATAACTAGATTATTTGAATGCAGTTTTATGACCCTCTGTTGCTGTCACAAAGGTAGAGATGATTTGGGAATGTTTAGTAACTCAGTATCTTGTAGTGCTAACCTTCAAGGAAATTTCCATTTATTCCCCACACAGTCAAAGAGACGGATCATTCCATGTTAGTAGTGTAGTCATTCAGAAATCTACAGCTAGACTCCCAAGTCCAGCTGTTTGCCCAACGTTTAAATATATGCCTGGATGGCTGGCAAGAGGGAAGCACTCTATCTTTTCTCGTGAAGCTGATCTGCTCAGGGACATCTTCTCTCTAATTTGGAGAAGTGTGAATTTGATGGATGGACTGTTCGGTGGATTAGGAATTGGCTGTCTGGATGCAGCCAAAGGGTTGTGATCAATGGATCTGTGTCAGGGTGGAGGCTGGTCACAAGTGGTGTCCCTCAGGGGTCGGTATTGGGACCAGTGCTCTTTAACATCTTCATCAATGACATAGACGATGGCATTGAGTGCACCCTAAGCAAGCTTGCAGATGACACCAAGCTGAGCAGTGCAGATGATATGTTGGAAGGAAGGGAAGCCATCCAGAGGGACCTGGACAGTCTGGAGAAGTGGGCCCATTAAAACCTAATGAGGTTCAACAAGGCCAAGTGCAGGGTGCTGCACTTGGGTCCAGGCAGTCCCAGGTACTTATACAAACTGGGGGAAGATCTCCTTGAGAGCAGCCCTGTGGAGAAGGACTTGGAGGTCCTGGTAGATGAGAAGCTGGACATGAGCCAGCAGAGTGCGCTTACAGCCCAGAAGGCCAACTATGTTCTGGGCTGCATTAAAAAAGGGGTGGCCAGCAAGAAGAGGGAGGTGATTGTGCCCCTCTACTCAGCTCTTGTGAGGCCCCATCTAGAGTACTGCGTCCAGGCCTGGGGCCCCCAGTGCAGGAAGGACGTGGAGCTCTTGGAGTGGGTCCAGAGGAGGGCCACTAAGATGATCAGAGGGCTGGAGCACCTCTCCTATGAGGAAAGGTTGAGGGAACTGGCCTTGTTTAGTTTGGAGAAGAGAAGGCTCTGGGGAGACCTCATTGCGGCCTTCTAGTACTTGAAGGGAGCATATAAACAGGAGGGGGAGTGGCTGTTTACAAGGGTGGATAGTGATAGGACAAGGGGGAATGGTTTTACATTGGGACAGGGGAGGTTTAGGTTGGATATTAGGAGGAAGTTTTTCACACAGAGGGTGGTGACACACTGGAACAGGAGGAGGAACAGAACCGAAGGAGGTTGTGGATGCTCCTTCAAGGCCAGGCTGGATGTGGCTCTGGGCAGCCTGGTCTACTGATTGGTGACCCTTCACGTAGCAGGGGGATTGAGACTCGATGATCACTGTGGTCCTTTTCAACCCAGGCCATTCTATGATTCTATGATGTCAACTTAGTGTTATAATCATAGGAGAATAAGGAAAAAATATTCTGTCTGCAACATAACGTTCTGGTAACTTCTGTATAAACTGTTTACTGATTCATCCAAAGGATATTTGAATCTGTTCCTCTGTTTTATCCAATAACTGCTTGATCTCCTCAATGTGTATAAATACCTGAAGGAAGGATACAATGAGGACAGAGATTCTTTTCAGTGGTGCCCAGTGCCAAGATGTGACATGGTGTGTACAAACTGGAACACAGAAGGTCTTATCTAAAGATTCAGAAATACTTCTTTACACTGCAGCTGATGAAGCATTGTCACAGGTTTCCCAGAGAGGGCTCCACCTGGAAGACTTTAAAGAACCACCTGGTAATGGGCCTGGGGCAACCTGTTCTGGGTGGCCCTTCTCAGATCGTCCTTGAGAACCTCAGCCATTCTGTGATTCCTACCTTGATTTAATCAGCCTCTGACAGGAGCTACGGGCTGATTCACAGAGGTTGAAATAGGACTTGAGATAACTCAGAAATTCTGAAATGAAGCAGTGCAGTGTTCTGCAGTATATCTGTGGAGACATATTTTCTGACAAGAGATAGTGCCGGGAGGAATGAGGGTGGGAAGCTAGTAACAGCTTGCCTGTGTCCTGTCAGAGACCCGAGTCCTTTTGGCTAGCTAAAGC
Organism: Gallus gallus; assembly: GCF_016699485.2. Lineage (NCBI taxonomy): Eukaryota > Metazoa > Chordata > Aves > Galliformes > Phasianidae > Gallus > Gallus gallus. Next base: position 141,351,120 of record NC_052532.1, read on the forward strand.
TTGAGATGTCTGACTTAAAAGTAAAAGCAAGACATAAAAAACCAAGGTATGTTAAAGAGAATGGAAAAACACTGATGATAGATTACAATATTTTAAATCTCATCAAATATGAGAAAACATTGATTTAATATCAATGTTTATTAAAGATAAATATTTTCTCTTTTTTTCTGGTTTATATTCAGCCCCAAGGTATGCAGTCCATGATCCATTTTTCTCTGAATTTCAGTAAAATTTTGACACAGAATGTGAAGCCCTGGCCTTCTGAATGCTCATGACAGTGTTCCTGATGCTTTTGTCAGGACATGACTTCTGCCTCTGATACAAGAATGCTTTCCCTGGTAATTTCTCTACTTGTGTTCTTATGCAGTATGAGTTTTTTATTTTTATTTCCATCCCAATGCTCTCTGAGCAGTTCTGTTTGCCTTTCTGTTCAAGAGCCAATTTTAGATAGACATTTATGTGGAAAAAAACTTCAATGACATATGGAGAATATTTATAATATTGGCACAATTATTTGTCCTCGAAAAGGTTTAGTATGCCCTTGATAATGTTTCAAATATCAGGCTGTTTTGAGAAAGCCATCTGAGCCTCATAGATAGAATACTCTAAGACCAGAAACACTGTATACTTTAAATGAAATAAATTTCTTTTTTATTCTCCCAATAAATCCTCAATTTTCAAAAGGCTTTAAAAAAAAAGAAAAAAGAAATAAGAAAAAAGAAAAAAAATGATTATTTGTGTCCAAATCTGACTTTCTCTACATCTCAAAAAATTGGGATTTTTAAAGAAATGTCTGGATTGTGTGCCCTGACCAGAACCCCGCTGCAGAAATAATTACTACATGCACAACATTCACAGATTATTTCCACCGTTTAAACTCAGACACATTGTTCTTATTTCCACTCCTCACAAGACATTTGTTCTTTTCACTGTTCCATTCTTTGAGTGGATGAAGTTCATCTGGTCTGTTGATGTTGTAAAAATATGGAATTCTTGTATTAATGGTCATAAAATCATATGGGAATACTTTACACCATGTCTTTGTCATGATGCAGTATTAACTGGGATCATATAGAATGAGTTAACGTATTATTAAATTACTCATTTTTATGTCATTCACATTTTGTCTCTAAAGACTTTTTGTACTATGCTGTATTTATGAAGTGAGCAAATGTGATACTGAAGAAACCTCTCTTAAAGAATTTTTGACCTACATTTAACAATATTTAAATCAACTTACTAAACCTGAGGCTCCTGAAAAGCCTCTTCTCTACAACTGACTTTTAAAAATACTGTAATGGGTTACTGGTGCAAGTGGCCAACCACTAAACAACTACTAGATCAGTTCATATTATTAAAGCCCACTTTTATGGATGTACAAGTGCAGTCATCTCTTCCTTTATGGTAGAAAAGTATGGGGAAGTTAGACATTATTCTCAAATCCATGGCAGAATAGCACTTGAACTAAAGTCTGGATTCATATCTTAAATGTTTTATAAGACTGACTAAATGAGAGAAAGAAAGCTTTTTCTGAGCTGTGGCACATACCAAGCAGGTATCAAATGCCAGATCAGTAGGACAGAAATCAGAAACTTTGTGTATTATTCCAGTGAGTTAAAAAAGGTTATTTACTCATTCTAGTGATTGATTGCATATATCTGATTAGAAGCAGGAACAACTTAGTAGTGTAGATAGGTGGAATGCAGGTTATTTTCAAAATTCTGACAGTCTGTTTGAAGAGATATAAAATGCGTAAACAAATGCTGAGAGAAATCTTCAGAAAACCAGATCAATCCTTCCAGGTAAAGCCTTGATGCTGCACAGAACTGGGCTCCTTTACATGTATACTCTATTGATATTTCAGGTCTACATGATTTTGCATGCTTTTCTTTTTACAATGCAGCCTGTAGTCACTCAGGAGGAATTAATGGTGAGTTAGATACTTGTTGGTAGCTCTGTAATTGGCATAATTGCGCATGAACAGTAGTGGCAATAAGTTCATTTGTGGGTAACCTCACTCCGCAGATTGATGTCAGAGAAATTATTATTTTTTGTTTGTTTGTTTTTCCTGCATTTTAGAAATCTACCTTTCCTTTCAAAATTTCAAAATAGCAGATTATATCTGAAGCAGGTATTGATGTAATGGTAGACATAAAGTACACAGCAGGAGAAAATAAGTCAATAGGCAGCTTTAAATGTCCAACTTATTTGGAGTATGCTCCATGCCTTATTTCAACAGTCTGTGTCTGTTGTGCATGTGGAAAAACCAGTAGCACTGCTAATCCATTTGCATAGATTGACTGGCCATAGTCATCACCTAGAAAAAATGTTATCCAAGGTACCTAGTTTTACCAAAGCTCCAACTGCCAAGGTTGCTGGCCCAACTCCCCTGAAATGAGCAGAGATATGCACAGTTAGATCAAATTGCCCAGAGCCTGATCCAGCCTCACCTTGAATGTCTCCAGGAATGGGGCTTCCACCACGTCTGGTCAACCTGTTCCCGTGCCTTACCACCCTCACTGTAAAAGACTTTTTCCTTATATCCAACCTAAATCTCCCCTCTTTGAGCTTGAAGCCATTTCTCCTTGTTCAATCACCACAGACCCTGCTAAAGACACTGTTCCTATCTTTCCTGTATCCCCTTTAGATATTGGAAGGCCACTATCAGGTCACCTCACAGTCTTCTCTTCTCCAGGCTGAACAGTCCTGTCTCTTTCAACCTGTCTTCATAGGAGAGGTGTACCATTCATTGGATCATTTTTTGTGGCCCTCCTTCAGATGCACTCCAACAGGTCTATGTCTCTCCTGTATTGAGGACTACACATCTGGATGAAGTACGCCAGGTGAGAGCTCACCAGTGCAGAGCAGAGGGGCAGGATCACTTCCCTCAACCTGCTGGCCACGCTTCTTTTGAAATAATGTTCTTGAGTTCCAGTTTCATATACAGACTCAAGAGTAACCCTAGCCAAACTATCCTTCCAGAACATAAAGTAAGGAAAGCTTGAGAGGTTGCTTAAAAGCCCAATGATCTTTGTGTTTCAGATGTATACAAAATATAATTGTCAGATAAATTGAAAAAAAATGGGGTATAATTTAATTCTCCCCTGAATTGAATTTAAATTTTATGCAGTTCTATCAAAACTGCAGCTCACCATCTACTGTTGTATACATATGAAATCCTATCATGATTAACATATATGATTCTGGCTTTTCTAAAAATCCTCTCTCTAAAGAGAGAGGATTCTCTCTCTGAAGTCAAAGTGGAATTATATCTGAAAGAGAAGGATAAAGCCAAAAAGCATGCTTCTCCGCCACTAATAAGTTGAGAAAAGTCATTTATTCCACGTTTGTCCCATCCTCCTTATTTTTATTCACATAAAATATTTCTTATTCATTGAGCTCTTTGTGTGAAAGTAATTTTACAAATTAAAACAAGAAGGCTTTGAAAAAGGTTGTTGAAAGTCCACAAGGAAATAGTAAGGTTTTTTTTTTTTTAATTATTATTATTGAATGAAAATTTCTTTCCTTTCAAGTGGATAATATTTCCATGAAGTCATAGGGCAGATTCTGAGCTCTTTATTCTACACTTACAGAGGCTTCACAGAGGAAACACTCCTGAGCTCTTGTGGAATTTGCAGTTAAAATCTAACGAAGGAACCCAGGAAATGGTCAAAATCATCAAAGATTACCACACAGATATTTTAGCAGGGAAGCCAGAGGAATGTTGATTTAGGATGTTACCATTTCTCAGCATAGAGTTAATCTGCTGAAGGAAATCTTCATGCACATTGTAGTTTTATCTATTTCTAATACACAAAACACACTTCTTTCCTAAAAGCTTTCCTTTTGCTCCACTCCTGCTGTTTACTTTTTAAAAGCACCACTTCTCCCTGCTAGTTTCCAAATACCTTTCTCACTATGTGCTACTCCCATTACCATACCCTTTTCCCTGAGGCTCTGGCATATGATGCCAATTATATATTAAGAGCCCAAATAGCCAGCTGAATGACTTTGTAAAGCAAAGAATAACAGAACAATCTGCAGATCAACTAAATCTTCTAACTTGGCATCTAAAATGTTTAGGTGTTGAATCTGAGCTAATCAAAGAGGTATTTTAAAAAATAAGTGGGAAAATAAAGTTAATTCCTGAGGTAATTTATCTTTTTCCATTGAACAAGGCATAACTCAGATTAGATATAAAACAAGAAAAATAATGTCACTGCATCCAGCAGTTCCTTCCATCTGTGCAAAAGATATTTGTTTGCTTTCTCCACTGGATTTAGGGAACTGACCATTTGAGGAATTTCGGGAGTAAAGAGTAACTACTGTGAGGTTAAGCTTCTTTTGTTTAGGTGTGCTTTAAGGTCTAGAGGTTTTGACTATTCAATAATGATGTTTGGTTCTTATTTAAAAACAAATGAACTGACTATCTAAAACTAAAACAAAGAATGAAACAAAAGAAAAGACAAACACAGAACCTAGAACTTACTGTGTGGTTTTGTTAATTAGGATTATTGGCATACTGCTCCTAACAAACTCCTTCTTTTCCTTCAGTTCAATTAGGATGACTGCTGGACTGCACACAGCTAATGCTCTCAGATGTATTTTTTTTCCCCTTCTGTGGTTCTGGCAGACATGACAGAATCATCTGGATGTACAGGGTGAGCTTCTAACCTGGTGTGATTTGTTCAAGGCACATTAACCGCACCATATATTAACTTTATTTAGAATATATTAAAGCTTCAAATAAGTTAGGGAGATACAAAATAGACAGGATAAAGTGATGTCTATTATACAAAAAAAATGTTACCTTTTAAGTCTGTCAATGTTCAATTTAATTTCATTAATCTTTTCTTCATATTTAGGTGTGACACTGAAACAGTGCAGTAAGGCTATCACACTACTATTTTTTCTTATTACTTTTAGTGAAATACTGCAATATGGTCCTTCACAGTGAGGATATTATTTGCTAATGCACTGCCAGTGTGCTTGCCGCCTTGCAAAGTGAGAGTATGCAGAGATTTACTATCAGTTGTAGCATGTAAGAGAAGAGCCTCTGAATTCCAAAGCAAATGATTATTATAAACAATTTTCCCCCCAATTCTTCCTCCTTACCTTGCTTGTACAGCAAGTTCTCAAAAATGAGTGAATCCATGCCAACATACAGTGTCATGAGATCATTATTCTAAGTAGATTTTGTGACTCAAGGATGAATGTCCTTCCAGTGTTGTGAATTCTTACTGTCATCATCTGATGAATCTACTTTAGGTGTGCAGGAAAAAATAATATGGAAAAAAAAGGTTAATTATTGTACATGCTTGAAAATCAGTATATCTCTTATAGGCAAATTTTAAAAAGAATAAACACACTTTATCTTTAACATATGTCTGTTCCCCGTGACTAAGGTAAAAAGATACTCAAAATCATAATTACACTTCTATGGTTGCTTGCTTTAAGAAAATGTATTCTGGCTAAATAGGAGAAATCAGACTAATTACCTCTCTTATTTAGAAGTATCCATTCTTCCTTGTTCTTGAAAAAATGTTCCACTAGATTTATTTAAGGGATACTCCATCCTGGATTGCTGCAGACTATTTTGTTCCCTATATTTAGGTGACAAAAATAGAGCTACTGGCAGACTACATTTACTGTTATTTGTTAGGAAAAATAAAGGCAGTAAGAAGCTTTGACATACCTTGAACAGGCATCATGTAAATTGAAAGCTGTTTGAATCTATCCAACATCAAATGATTCAGATGCTCTTAACAGAATGTAAGCTATTCTTAATCCATACTTAATCTAACGGTAGCTATTTTAGCGATTTATTGCTGGTGTTTGGGCATCCCCGAAGTCTCATCTTTCAAACTTTTTTTTTTTTTTTTTTTTTTTTTTGCCTTAGAAATGTTGCATAACTATGTAATGTTTTGAATTGTTTTTCATGTAAAAGTGGTGTTTTGTAGTATGGCATGACCTCAGACCCTACTGCCACAGTGCAATCTGGATTCATGGGGACATGAAACTACAACCAGCCATGTAATTTGATCCCCAAAATCTTTTCTTACTTCTGAATCCATGACTGTGACCTACTTCTACTTAAAAGAAAAGTATTTGACATGCCTCCTCATTCTGCAGCTTTACCTGCCATTTTGTGTAATTTCCATCCTGTGGTTTTTGTCTCCATATGGTATTGTAAAACAATTGTAAGAAAACAGATGTCTGAGATTTCAAACAGCAATTAACTGCCATACTCTACTGAAATATATTCCTCATTTTGGTACTCAGAAGTTATTCTCATCATTGAAAACTTCAGAATATTAGTATAATGAAAATAGTGAAACATCAGTCAGTGAAAGGTATGAAAGAATCACAAGAAAACGAAGATAAAAAAAAGAGAAAGAAATGAAGCCCTGTCCAGACTGAATTTAAGAGAAACATATTAATTAATTTAAAATGACAAGATGTTTACTTAGTTCTATTTTAAGTTCATATGCTATCCAAAGAGTTCAGTGTGGGAGATGGTTAAGATATTTTCTAGATGTTTGTGGCAGGTGGGACTCCTCTGTGTGACTCACTTACCACATACCAGATGCAATTACATAGAGCTTATTATCTGTGGCCAGGAGGTGTGGCACCAGCTTCAGAGCACTTCTGACAAAATGAGTACTTCTGGTTGTCCCCTAACACTATTGCCTGCTGTCTATCACTGGAAGATAGTCTATCACATATTCATATTCCTGTGATATGAGCAGGCATAAAAAGTAGAGTTCAAACTACCTAATTTTAAAGGTCTATGATATGGATGACAACATCCAAGGCTTACTTTCATTTAATGCAAAGTAATGTAGTCCTACAGCATGAGTTATCCCTAAGCAGGTCAAATAATCAGTACCATAGAGACTTGTTTCTCTCCACTGACAGTGAAAGGCAACAAGACACCTAGATTAAATATCAGAGTCTGCACTATAGATCTATGTACAACAACATGAATATTATGAGCCCTGACTTGCCTGCATTATAGATATTAGATTATTGACACACTTAAGTGGTGTCACAATGTTGACCCATTTACAGTTCACCCATTTGCAGACAACTGTTAGCATACGCATAATATTCTAGGTGACTTAGATTAAAAAAACAACACCGTTTGTGGATGAGAAGCATAGAATCCACATAAGCCTACAGTATAATAGATGAATCCAAGGAGGAAAAAACAGAATGAAATGAATATATAACTTAAAATAGTAATGAAGTGTGATTACCTTGGATTTACACATTCTTTTCAATTGATTGCGGACTGAATTTTTCATTACCTAGCTTAGATAGCTTCCACTTAATAGCTATTGCTTTATGGTAGTCTTATGTCAGAATGCTAGTTTGGAGTTTGCACAAGAGAGAAGAGAGTGAGAAAAATTGTCAGAGCCTGCATTTGTTAATTTTTGTTCCGGGAAAGCAGCACTAATGTGATGCATTCTTGCAAAGTAAAAAGAATTACTGGTTTTGTTGTGGTTAATGCTGCCTCTGTGGAGTAACGCTAGGAATCCCACAGCTTTCTAAGTTTGCTTTTAAGTTCTCCTGCCTGCTCCTTCTTCAGGACAGAGAGGAAGAGACCAGAGAGTAAAATAAATTACTTAGCCTTTCAGAAATAGATTTTGTTAGGTGAAAAGACAGTTATAGCTCTGAGATTTTCTGAAACAAAGATCCTTCAAGCAATTCAGAGTGTATTCTATTTTCTATTTTTCCTTTTCTTCTTTTCTCCCCACAGTCTGCCTCCATTTGTTTGTCATGCCATGCTTCTCAACAGGGGGTTTCCACCTTATCTCCTCACTGGCATTTTTATTTTCTTTCACTCCACCTTCCTTCCCACAAACACAGTAGGTAGTATCTTACTTGCATCATGATATGCGTGCAAAAAAAAAAAGATACAGCTTTCCTCTGAGTATCTCAGCAGAGCTGTCAGCAACTGCTGAGGAGAAACAATTCATAGCAGTGGAGGCTTCTAAAACCTAACCACTGCTTTTTAAGAAGCTGTTTTTTGGAGAGGAAGAATATGTGCATTATGACAGCTATCAGGCCCACTTTCTAGTTCCGGAAAAGAACTACTGCAGAATTTTTAACATCTGAAACTGAAGGAACGAGATACTTTAGTACCTAAGCTGGGTATGATTCTATTGAATGGATTGCACCTTCCCTTAATGTTATATTACTGTGATAGTAACTGATGTGAGGTTAATTCTGTTCCTGTAATCATTACATTATTGGCAGTCACAGTGAAAGAATTTTTTAGGGGGAAGAGAATATCTTCTAATGGGTTAACAGGTACAGTTAGAAAATGTAGAAATACGAAAGCCTTTGTCAGTAATACCTCCATAGCTGCCTTGGTGCTATAACTACACAATCACTGCCCTCCAAAAATATGGATATAAATCCATAAAATTATTGTATAAGTTGAATTATTTATAACTATGTACATAAAATTAAATAGATATACAGCAGTAATCTTGTAACTGGACAGATTGCATGTTCCAGTTAATTGCAATTATTTTTGACAATGCATATTTCAAAAAGCAAACATTATTTGTAAATTTAAAGATTTTTCTGTTGATGAAACTATAACATTTTCAAAAGATCAGATAATGAATTTTTAGTACAGAAATACACTGCAGCATCTTTTCAACTGCAGAATCACTTTGCTCTACATGAACCATTGCTTCATTTGCTCTACTGGAAAGAAATATTACAATTACCTACTAATTATGTTAATGATATAGAAGGAAAAGTGTAATTTCAGCCCACCTAGAGAATTACCTGTCGTATTCTACCTACTTCTACTATGTACTTAAAACTTGTACTTGTACTCTCAAAGCCAAAAAACAAGTCTGTTCATAGTATAAAGGAAAAAAAATGAAAAATTAAAAAAAATAATTATTTGGAAACTACATAATATTTTCCATTGTGTCATCTTCTGTTGTTTATTCATAGTATCTTGAGATAATAGCTATCAAGACCAGCATAGAAGACATGGTTTGTCTTTCACATTGCTGTCATCACTGCTGAAATGCACCCCTCACCCCTCACTGTGCTCACATCTGCTGTTTGGTCTCCATCAACATTCAGCAGATATTGATGAACGTTGATGGGTGCCATTTTTCCGTATGAAGGAATTCAGTGACAGCCCTTTGCTTCGTACAATCATGTCAGATGCCACTTTTTCAGATTGCCCCTCTTCTGCCATCTATTGTGTGGCAACAAAACATAATGGAATATTGGTGGGAAGATTCAACCTCTACTGCCATACCACCATCATCCACCTCTGATGTCGCTGGCCAACATTATGAGATAGGAGGCATTATTTTAGAGCAGCATCCGTAGCTTATGTGCAGTCAGGGAGAGACAGACACAGAAACAGAAGCTATTTTCTACATATAGAAATCTAAGAGGACACGCTAAAATTTTGATTTTGCCTGTTAAATTACCCATCAGTTTTGCTTATTTGATAGTGAAACTCAGGAAAATGAATGTCTTCTTCCTTTAACATAATACAGGATAGACCTTACAAATAGCAGTCTATATGGGAGATGTTTAGGTAGGCCATTTATATTTTCACTCTAGTGATCATAAACAGTCCAGATAACATAAATGAGCAGTGTTTGATGAAATTAATCCTATACCTACTGCTTTCATCCTCTCAGCACTCTTCAAGTTTAGGGAAGGGAGAAGTATCAGCTACTGCAGCTCTTATGGCTTCCATCAAGAGGTTTCTGAGATTCACAGAGTTTTCTATTTCATATCCCTCCTTCCCTGGACAGTGAAGAAATGCTAGAAGTAGCAGGTAGAAAGAAAAGTACTGACAGGTTGTAGGAGTGAGAGATGAGTATGTGATGAAGGGGTGTGCCAGAAGTGTAATGGGAAAAAAAAAATCTGAAAAGTGGGAGTCTGTGTGAAAAAAAAATAAAGAAAAAAAAAAGAGAGAGTGAGAGGAGAGAGAGAGAGGTGAACAAAAACTGAAACTGGAGCAGAAAAATGGGAAAATGTATGCTTAAATTAGAATGGAAGCTGAAAAGATATGGGCTGAGGTATATTGAGAAGTATTATGGAGCCATGAGTCATCACAGGAAAACAGGGATTGGACAGGATGATTTAAAGAAAAGAGTTGAAGAAAGATTTTGAAAGAGGAGGAAATGCTAACTGGCATATAGACTAGCTTCCGTATGAAAAAAGAGTAAGCAAATTAGTGCATGTCAAACCCAGAGAATGAATGACTTACAGGACATATGAAAGAAGTCTGTAAGTGTTCACAACAAATTAATTAATTCTCCACTTCCAAGAAGAACAACTGAGCTTCAATTAAGTTAGTATCACTTATGTTCTGAAAGAAAAATATAGGAGACTTATGAAATTTGTTGTCAGATGGTGTCCTTGAAATTAGAAGCCTATACAGATAATACCATTTACAGCTACTAATTATATAGAAACCAGAGGCAGTTCAGCAAATCCACTGAACTGAAAATATTTGGATGCTGAAAGAATTCTGGAAGTATTGTGTGTGCATAGTTTGTTCATATTTCTTCATAGCTATTTGCTTATGGCCATTGCCAGAAAAGAAAGTATCTGAGATAAATCATCCTGACACAGCACATCTTTTTGTTGGGAAAGAAAAAAAAGGAGTACAAGAAGCTTTATGGATTTAATATTTAGAATATAGTATTTTTAGGAAAATATATTTAAGAGCTATATGTTGAGGGAATTCTTGCTAATCACATCTGTGGAAAACATTTCCAAATATATTCCTAGTCATTCTCTAAATAATTGTACAATCTATTTGAGATGGTTTGTTTTGATGGTTATCCATAGAATAAAAATAGTAGTAGTTAAAAAAAAATGACCTTCTTAATAATATTCTATGTCATGTAACCTAACTGGAAAAGATTTATCTGAAGCCTGTATTCCTGTCAGGGGAATTAGGCTTGTGCCAGTTAACTCAAGAGACTGTCATACAATGGCTTATCCCAGACAAAGACTTCCAAAACTGCCATGTTATAAAAAGGCCAAAGGCCATACAGCTCTTTTGTAATGCCTTCCATCAAACTGTAATTATGGACACCCAAAAGCTGGGATCCTAGAGAAAGCAGTGGGGGTCTTAGAAATGTGTGTTGCGCTTGTCAGTGCAATGAGAGACACATCAAACATCTGCTTCCTTTCATTTATTGATACTGATAGGTACATTTTAAATGAATTGGTACTCAGGAAAAGTGATGGATAGCTTAAGAAGTGTGATATGCACACAATAGAGGTACCGTGTTCAGGTAGTCATGCAAATAGCTGTACAGGAAGAAGCTTAATCTTCCTTATTGATGCCTGAAGGGATGGTGACATACATCAAATAAAATATAATTGTCTTTCTCTAATATAAGTGACTATTACAATTATCTTGATATAATGGATTCAGAAATATCTTTAATCTGCCCTATTAATAAACAAACAGGCTCAGCATAGTGGCCAGCCAAGAGGTCAAATCACGTTGCCCTGAGGTTAATTGGAGTTTTTCTACTGAATTAAATTAGGTAAGTGCTCAGCAGAAAATTCTTTAACTTTCCTGAATAGCTTCCTTTCAGTGAACATAAGCCTTGGTTTTGTGTTATATCCAAGGCACAGGTTTTTTTCTGGCTTTAATAAATAAATTGAACCCCAGCTCTTTCCTTATCTATATATCTCTTCTTATCTAGCATCTATTAGTTATAAACCTTAAACACATAATTTGAAAAGAAATTAGACTTCCATACTCTCTTCAAATCTAAAATGCTGCTAAATGAATATGTGTTTGCGTTAAAGAAAACAGGAAAGGAAAAAGGGAAACTTTCCATTTTCTGGAACACTATCTCTGTCACTAAAAATTTAATATATGACATGGACGAATATTGGCTTAGGAAAAAAAAAAGTTCCCTGTGAGAAAACAAGGAGTTGTGTTTTTCTTTTTTTTATTGATTTTGTTTCCTTTTAAGTAGTGACTCTTTCGCCTATTACAATTACGTCTTCAAAAACCCAGAGGCTCAGTTAAAGACCCCAAAAATCTGATCTCTGAGTCTTTATTTGATTGGCTTTCATCTAGACCTGAGCAGACTGGAATTTTTCTTTTATTTTTCTTCCATTCTAGATATGACAGCTTATTAAAAACATAACGTTTCATGAAATCAGATAATCTTTTCTAAAAACAAACAAAACAACCCCAGAGACTGCTGTTAAAGACATCTTTCAGCAATATGATAGCATACTGACAAATTGTATTTTTGAAGTGACATCCCTTTTCCCCTTAAGTAACACAACGTTTTAGGGGTTTTTTTTATAACTCCTTTTCCTTTGAGTTCTCCCCTTCCCCTTTTCGCTCTCCTCTCCTCTCCTCTCCTCTCCTCTCCTCTCCTCTCCTCTCCTCTCCTCTCCTCTCCTCTCCTCTCCTCTCCTCTCCTCTCCTCTCCTCTCCTCTCCTCTCCTCTCCTCTCCTCTCCTCTCCTCTCCTCTCCTCTCCTCTCCTCTCCTCTCCTCTCCTCTCCTCTCCTCTCCTCTTCTCTCCTCTCCTCTCTTCTCCTTTGTTTCCTCACATTTCCTTTCCTCACATTTCCTCACATTTCATTTTCTCACATTTCCTCACATTTCCTCACATTTCCTCACATTTCCTCACATTTCTTCACATTTTCTTATCTTTCTTTACCTTTTTCCTCTCATTTCCTCTCCTTTCCCCTCCTTTTCTTCTTTTTTCCTTTTGCTTTTCCTGAAATAGATGGTCCAGGCTCATTCTAATTTATTTCTAATTTATACTGCTAAGATTTAACTTGACCCTTTAAATAACATAAACACCGAGGATTTTGGGGATTAGGATGTTTTCTTTTAATTATTTCTGTATATAATAAATAAACTGGAAAAAAAGAAAAACAACCCCTTTTCTCTTAAGTTCATCAAAACATTAAACAGAAAACAGATAAAGAAACTTCTACCTCAGAAAAAGGAGGAAGACAAAAGGAAAGAAAAGCTGGTAGAAATGATTCAAATGAACATAGGAGTATGTATAAATATAGTGATAGTTATATAACTACATGCAGAAATATATTTTTAATACATATATTTTAAATTTTCATAAATACACAGGGATTGTTTTGAAAGTAATGCCCCTTATTTTATTATATTGGCCCATGACTTCAGAGATGGATGTTGGCAGTATGGCAGTAGAAGCTGAACCTCTACACCAATTTTCTGCTACATTTTGTTGCCATGTGACAGATGGCAGCAGAGGAGCAGTCGGACAAAATGGCATCTGACATGGAAGTGCGTATGAAGGAAAGGGATGTCATTGAATTCCTCCATGTGGAAAAGTGGTACCCACTGACATTCGTTGTTGCTTGCTGGGTGTTGATGGAGACCAAACAGTGGATGTGAGCACAGTGAGGTGGTGGGTGGTGCATTTCAACAGTAAAAACTACGATGTTAAAGACAAACCATGGTCTGGATGGCCATGCACAGCTGTCACACTCTGAAATGAAGATCATTTTGTTCAGTTCATCCGTACGAATTGGTGGATTATGACCAGGGAACTGCATACAGAGATGAATATTGGCTTCACTATGTTGAAGACAGTGGTGTCAGTGTTGGAGTATCCAAAGTTTGTGCTGGGTGGGTCCCACAAATGTTTACAGAGTAACATAAAGAATGTTGTAGGGAAGTTTGTCATGATCTACTGAACCAATACAAGGCTGAAAGTGACAGTTTTCTCTATCACACCATTACCAGTAATGAGATGTGGTGTCACCTCTACACACCAGAGTTAAAATAGCAATACCTGGGGTGATGACGTGTGAATTCCCCATCGAAGAACAGTTCAAGACACAGCCCTCAGCTGATAAAGTGATGTGCACTCTCTTTTGGGATGGGAAAGAAGTGATCATTCCAGATTTTCCAGAACTCAACTCTAACCACTGCATCATGATGCTGACTAAGCTGAAGGCTTGAACTTCTAGAACCATGCCAGAGGAAAAGACAGCCTTTCTTTTACAGCACAATAACTCAAGCTGTCATACCTCGTGGAAGACTGTGGAGCACACTGCCTGTCTTGGTTGGACTGTCCTACCAAGCCTGGATGTGTCCTACCTACCTGGATGTGTCCACAGTATAGCCTGAATTTGGCTCCTTCAGACTTCCATCTGTTTGAACCAATGAAAGATTTACTGCATGGACATTTCCTAGCAACAGTACCCTCATAGCAGCTGTGAAACAGTGGTTCAGCTCGACTGGTGCAGTTTTTCATGAGTGGCAAGGTCTTGTTGATCACTTGTGAAAACTCATAGCTAGTGAAAAATAGTATCTTGTAGCTGAGAATTTGTTCTATCACCATATAGTGTTACTGTGCTCTTTGTAACTGTTGTAGTCTCCTTGGAAATAAGTAGGAGACATTACTTTCAGAGACTTGCATACATGTATATGCCACACTAATTTTAAGGCCAGTGATACAGAAGTTAGAAAAAAATTGAAAACTACTCAGTGCAGCAGTGAGACATTTTTATCACTTCTGTTGCCTCTGTTTCCCTTCTCTCTCCCCCTGCACTCCCTCCCTCCACATTCACTAGTGACTTCCACTCACTTCCAAAGAAGCTGTGGTTTCTCTTCTTGGGTGAAGGGACTAGAGGAATTGAGGACTCATAAAATCATTTGACAATGTTTTGCCTAGTCCTAACCTTAGCGCTGTGCAGTGCTCTTCTTCTGAGTCTGTGAAGAAAAGACTAGTGGAGCTCTCCCTCTCTAGATGGAAAGGGAGAAAAGGTAGAACAACAGGGGTTTAAGAAATATGTGGCAATTCAAAAAAAAAAAAAAAAAAAATGGTGTTCCTGTTTTTCTCATATGATGAGCAGTTTTCTGTATTTTTTGGTTAGGAATATTGCAACAATCAAAACTGTTGAAGTGAGGACTTCTCTTACAATCCTCCTTTTTCTTCCTTATCTGTGTAGCAGCAAGAGTACCACAGATTCAGTATAAGATGTGACCTAGAAAGCTGGGAGAAAGGAAGGGAATTTTCTGCAGTTATAAACATACTTGCAGTGCCTTGTTCATAGCATGAAAAAGATGGTTAAGAAGAGAATGAAATGTGTAATTATGTGCAGCAAACTTAAACTACTATGTGCAGTGGTGATCTATGAGTAGCTCTGTAGCTACTAATAGCTATTTCAGTGGCAATCTAAGCACTATTAACGCACTTCTCTAAACAGCCACATTGCGAGGTTGCACAGCATCTTCAAAGGAGATGAACTTTCCATGTTCCTAAAGAGACCACTGCTCAGGAGAGTTTTTGGGCAAAAGGGGAGAAAGACATTTTATGTTACAGTTAGAAGGAGAGAGGTCCACTCTATAAAAATTGTTATTTTACTTGTTGAGTGAATACTGCATTTGAAGCTGTAAAAAAATTTTGTTAGATGTAACAGCATTCACTGTGTACATCATTACAATTAAAAGAAACTCTTCTTCCTGGTCTCCATCTCTCTAGTACAGTATAAATGGCTGCCATTTCCTTATTTGTTTTTTCTTTTTCATGCTTGTGTGCTTCATAAACACCTTTAATTATGCTGTCTGTGCTAGTCTTTCACTGCATCTTCTATTCACCTGGTTTTTCTACTCACTCTGTCCATCTCTCACACAGTTGTCATCGTCTTCAAACCTCCCAAGATACTCCACTGCTGACATGTTTGCATCCTTTGCTTATAAGAACTCGGGCTTAATGGGTTGATCAGCTGACAGACAACTCAGTTCAGCATATAATTTTCAAGTGCTTATACAATACAAAAGAGCAGCTCAACTTTCAGCTTCTAAGACCTCAACTGTTGCCTGTTGTAGTAGGTGTCTTGCGGGGATACAGGATGTATGGGACAGGCTTCTCCCTAAGCATAGTGAGACGGTGCTATCGTGCTGACCTTGCTGCCAAAAAAACAAGAAAGAGGAAGGATGCGAAGGAATGAGGAAGCAACCAAATAAGGCACAATGTTATCTAGTGCGAACCAATCAGGGCAGAACATGACAGCACGATTGCTTAAGTAAAAATATATAAGCTGTGTTTAGTAGTGAATAAATGCCATTTTGCTGCTCATCATATTGGTGTGCATTTGCAGTCATTTGGTCCTGACCATGTAGTTGGCCAGTTCGCGCTAGGGCTAACACAGGTGGCTAACATCATAGTTGCTGAAGGCTACAAATGGTACCCTGTGTGAGGAGCGCTGTGTTTTGATGCCTTCTGCACGACCACGAGC
The DNA here is from genome assembly GCF_016699485.2 of Gallus gallus. Taxonomy (NCBI): domain Eukaryota; kingdom Metazoa; phylum Chordata; class Aves; order Galliformes; family Phasianidae; genus Gallus; species Gallus gallus. The sequence continues at coordinate 141,367,397 of NC_052532.1, forward strand.
TTTGGGGTGATGCCGTAGCACAAGATTTGGGGTGACGCCACAGCCCGAGTACCCTAAGGAGAGGGGGAGCCTGCAGATGATTGTGGTGACGCCCTGCAGAAGATTGTGGTGACGATGATAGTGCCGGCCAGCAAGTAGAACCTGTGTTGCAGGGGGGTCCAGGGGGGACAACAGGATGCCCACAGAGACCCGTGCTGATGGCGGTGTTGAGTGTGAATTCGCGGTGACGGTGACGGGCTGACCATGGAACATGTTCTTAGTTGCCCTTCTTAGGGTGACTGACAGGTGAGGTGTTAGTGGTAAAGTAAGTCTCCATCTTATTAAAGTTTTCTGCATTTAGAGGAGGGTTGGAAGAGTCAGGCATTTCTTTCTATTGTTCTATTTTTTTTTCTCTTTTCAGGGAGATACCACTCATCTACCTGGAGTCATAGCAATTTACAGTAGAGAAACCAGGAGCCTGGTGATTTTCCTGCAAAATTCTCATTGTTCTTAAATATCTTTGTATCTAGTTTTCTCCTCAGTAAATGCATGGCAAAGAGTGATGTTTCTTTATTTTAATAAAGGTCTGAAAAAAGGTACAAAACTGTAACTACTAATGCTGTAGCTAGTTCTTGTCTTACACTAACATCTAATCTGACAGAGAGAATCACAATCTGTCCTTTCTGGGAAAGACTGGAGACTGAAGAAGTCAGCATTCTTTCTGATCACTCTTCCCAACTAGAAAAATTCATGAGCTGTTGCAGTTCACTTTGAAGAGGCATTGTGGAGCCAATGGCCTTTCTTTTAATCTACTCTTTGAAAACCTTTGACAGTTTATACTAGATGAAGAACAGAAGCAGCATGCTGCAGCTATGTGTGACTCATCTCCAGCAGTTTGAGAAAACATGTTGAAAACAGTTTTGAGTTTGTTTGCTAAAATATACATGTACACAAAAAAGGCAAGTGAAAGTTCAAAGAGTCCACCTATTCAAAAAAAAGTCCACGTATTCAAGATGCTATTACAACATACTACTCTCAGTTAGCTGTTTCACTAGCTTATCATAGAATCATAAAATCATAAAATCATAAAATGGCTTGGGTTGGAAGGGACTTTAAAGGTTGTATAGTTTCAATCCTCTCCAGGGTCAGGTTTGCCAACTGTCCAGAGCCCAATCCAACCTGACCTCCAACACCTTCAGAGATGGGGCATCCACAGCTTATCTGGACAGCCTGTTCCAGTGTGTCACCAACCTTTGAGTAAAGAATTTCCTCCTAATATCTAATCTAAATCTCCCCTCTTTTCATTTTAAACCATTCCTCCTGTTCTAATACTATCAGACCATGTAAAAAGTAAGTAAAGATAAGAAAAAAAGTCTCTCCAGTCATGTTTGTGTGCTGGATTATCTCTTTCCTGAGATACATTGCTCTTCAGAACATATTCTTATTTCTTTAACAGAAGAATAAAGCCCAACATTTGGCACTTCGACCACAAAATAAATAAATAAAACAGAGCAAAAGAGTCTTTATAATTTTGCATATAAACTTTTGAATTCTATTCATGTGCATAATTCTAAGCAATAATTTAAAATATGAATTGATAATATATTTTAAATTTGAATGGTAATTAAAATATAAGGAAAGCTCACAAATGAAACTTACAGTACAATTTAAACCTCTAACTATATTAAAATATCTTTTAAATGTTTTATGATACTTCTGGGCTTGTATGTAGAATCAAATATTTGAGAATAAAATTATATCTGTGAGTTAATGAGATAAGCTGCATAATTGCAAAATATTTGCCAATTCCAATCTAAATTTTCATTTAAATTATTTAAATTGCATTTGTATTTTGGTAAAATACAATTAAGAAAGATCAGCTTGTATAGTTTATGCTGAATGTGTAGTGTAATTTTTGAAGACTATCCTTTTTTTTTATTTTGGGACTGGATTCCCTTGTGGAATTCCCACAACAATATTTTTTGAAGCATCAAAGGACTGAAGACGATTTTCAAAAGTAGGCTGTTAGGGTACTGTCAGTATGGTAGCATTCCTGGTGTAAAACAACTTCCTCTGTTCCACCTTCTTTGGAAGAACCAAATGATTACCTGGAAATAGCCCTCCTTTACCTGTTTGTTTATAATATGGTGAAGAGGGCTGGCAGATGCTAAGAACAGTGCCAGGCAAAAGCTTGTGTGGACTTTAAGATCTTTCCGTACCACTTTTTTTTATGCTGGTAGCTACTTAATAGATACTGTCTGGAGATTAGATTATTTTCACAAGTGCATAGTCAACACTGAGATAAAATCACATCAAACAAAATAAAAAAGAAAAAAAGAAAAAAAAAATACAGGAGTGGAAGGACACCAAATGTCTCTGAGCCCAGTAAATGCTGCTGAAATTATACATTTTTGTTTTCAGAATACAAGTAGAAGAAATGTGCTGAAGTATTGGCAAACCTGAGGCTGTGCCTTTCTCAGCAGTGTAACACAGCTCAATTTCTGTTAAGACTTCTTGAGGATAATAGCATTCCTCCAAGTTTTCTGTGGGAGATTCTTCAACCACTGCTGTGGACCAATGCAATGCATTTCCCTGCCTAGCATCTTTAGCAGTTTGTTCCCTTCTATTAGGAAATTCATTAACTTGTGAAATATGAACAAAAGGACATGACATATTTTAGCTGCTGAAACAGGCCTTCTTTATTTGTACATTTATGAGTAGCTCAGACTTGGTATGTAAAATGTAGTTACTAGCAAAGAAGGTAATGAAAATTCAATTTCTTCAGCTGTTTTTACAGCAAGCTTTAAAATGTTGACGTGTACATTTTATCTCAGTAATTATTTTTCAGTTTCTCTTTTTGGAATGGCTTTGTGGACAGATACCTGGTTCAGTTTAAGTTTTAATGAGGTGTGAACTCCCACATATGTACTAAGTTGTCTTATAGCCTTTTGATCTATAAGCATAAAATAAAATAAATAGAAAATGCCATTTTGTATAATTTTCTAATCTACTCACTACTTCACATGAAGTAAGTGTAAATATTTGCTATCAAATATTTTTAAAAGTACATTTCAAAACAAACAAACAAACAAAAAAACAGAAAAAGAATTGAGATGAGTCTCTGGTATGACTTAACCAAACTGCTGACTTAACTGCTTACTTATGACTTAACTGCTGACTTTCCACAGCTTTGCATCAATCATCTCATGTGGAATATCAGCAAGAAAGAGAACTCATCCCTTCCTGGATCAGTAATTTTATGATGACTGCTCTTCAGAACATGATGTGTACTGAGCAAGGAAGTAAATGCAAAAGCCTACAAATTAGATGCATAACATTTTGTTTACTCCCATAATGAGTAACAACCAAAGATCATGCTAGATCTGAAAATGTGCAGGCTTTGTGTGAGCAGGGCTTTCCATGATTGTCAAAGAAATCATATCACTTGATGCATTGTTTCTTGCATCAAATATTACAGTTGCATATATATTCCTATGTAGCCTTAAGGAATTTAATTTAAAACTTCTCCAGGGAGTCTCAAAATCTAAATAGTAGAATAAAAATCCCTCCTGTCTTGGACCATTATTTATTTATTTATTTGCTTTTTAAATTCTTCCTCTAAAATAAACCTCAGTGTTTTGAAGTTTAGCAAGGATTTTATTTTTTATTTTTTACATTAATCATTTTTTCTTTCTTTTTCTTTTTACAAATTTCTTTCTCTTCAAAGTTAATTATGAATTTTCTTTCTGTAATTTTTCTTTACATCTGAACAATTATAGGAAATATAATTCTCTGTTTATGATATAACATCTGTACTTGTGAAAATAAAATATATGTATATATTTTAAAAGAGAAGGAAACCATTAATCAAAGGTGCAAAAGAGTAACCCTTGATACATATTCTCGGGGTATACATATACCCATTAGCCTCCTTTTTTTTTTTTTTATAAATGAAGTTGAAATATACACCCACTAAAACTACTGAAAGGTAAAGATACATACTTTTAAAACAGAAAAAATATATATTAAGAAAACATTAGTGTTCTGACATATATTAATATTATGCACAGCCTTAAAATTGTTTTTTTTTTTTTTTTTTGTTGTTGTTGTTTTTTCAGTGTTGCTATCACATGAAGATTTAGAATGTATACATTTGAAGACCATATTAGCCTCTGGTAACATAATTATGTTGACAAGGAAAGCTATAGTTTTTACGTTTGACATATTTGAAGCAAGCTAAAAAATTGTCATTTTAATCTCTGATGTGCTACTGTTCAGTAATTTGGATTTTAGCATATGCCACTGAAAGAATTTTGGGTAAAATAATATCCTCTTTCCATTCTACTCATTCTACCTCCCCATTAGCACTGTCATGTCCTTTCAGCTCCAATGTAGACATAATGATTATTTTTGGATTTAAAATTAGGCACTCAGATAAATACTGCTCTGAAGTGGTGTTTATTTTAACCCTGTTGTTAAATGAACCTCTTTGTGATTTTGAATTAAAAGGGTTTATTGCTGTTTGCATTCTGTTAAAATGTCTTATTTCAATGTGTTTTACTAAATTGCATCACAGACTTTCCATTTAATAAAACTGTCATATACACAGCTGGGATAAATGGGCACAGGTTTACAGAACTGAATCATGTTGATTCACATCAGATGAAATACTCAGATGAGGCTTTATTCATTTTCTTTAATCTGCTCAGCTTTTGGAGAATGAGATAAAAAGAAAAAAAAGAATCAGTGTAAAATCATTGCTAGATAGAGGGGCCATATACGTTCATTGAATAACACCAGTCTAAAACTGCCAGGTAGCTTCATGTAGCGCTAATCACCTCTGTTTTTCATTCTTTCCAGTAGGGATCTGAACCACAACTTTATTTCCCAGAAATTGCCAAGAAGGCTTGACAAGTAGTTACACATTGGTTTCAGAGGTGAAGCTGGAGAAAAATGATTTAGTCAGTGTGGAGAATGTTCCTGACCATTTATAGCTACTGTCAATGATGCAACGCTGTAGTTCAATAAAATTATCTGACTAAAAACCATCAGAAGGGGATATGCCATTGTCATTTCTTGGTAGTTCTTAATACTCACTCTCTCAGTGATTGGTTATAACGGTGAACTGATGAAATGTTTTTAGTTACAAAAGGAGATTTCACCTCAAAAGGGGATTTCACCTCATTTTAAAGCTTTTAACAAAAAAGAAAAGTAAAAAATAAAGAATTAATAAGAAAGAAAGATAAGCTCCTTCTTTAAGTTCTATCAAGCACTTAATTATTTCCATTTGTTTATTTTCTTTTGCTGATCTCAACCACAGGATTTTAAATGTCTTGGAAACTACTTTGAAATAGAATACAGTAGAATGCTGCTTATCATGAGATTTCAAACCAAGGGAATGTCATATAACACATTTAAAGAGGAATGAAGACTGGGAATGATGGCAGCTGTACAGGTGAAGATAAAGCACTTGGCCAGTAGAAGACGTACTGTTGGTGTTTTTCACTCAGACCAGAAGAAACTGAAGTTATCAGTAAGGTTCTGGACTGAGAATGCAGAGAGTTTGCTTGTCAAGCCTATCTTCTAAATCAGGAAAAAATAACAAAACAAAACAATCAAACAAATAAATCCCCTGGAACTCAATACCTATATCTGACTATCATCACTGGCAGTTTTGAGCATGCTGACAATTCTTTAACTTAAAAATATGAGGAAAAGTAAAAAAAAAGTACAGACATTTGTTTTTCATAAATAGTCTTCTGTTAGCTAAATACTGAACTAATACACCTCTGGGATTTTGGCTTTCCTATTGTAATATATATATATTTTTCATTTTCCAGAGGTATTTATATCAATGTTTAAATTCTAGTGAGTGGTTTCAGTCAATTCCATGTTAACATTCACTATACATAAAGTCAAATAGGAAGTCAGACCAATCTGGATTTGGAATTTGAATTACATCAGTTGAATACACTCCTATAAAGCAGTGAGACTGTTTATAAAGAAGCAAACAAAGGTAGCTGAAGATAAAAAGAAGCATGTAGCAAATGTGATATATTTTGTCATTTTGTCATTTTCCCCATGTCCTTCCCAGTTACTTGTTTTTTATAATAATGGGATTTTCTATGAAGATTATAATCTATTAGGGAAGGATGAGATCCACCTGTCTAGAACAGGCAGGGCAATCTTTGCCAGAAGACCAGTGTCATGGTTTTATGATTTTTGGTTATCAGTATTCCACATCACAACATCATGAAGTGTATTGGGAGTTAAAGAGCAAATGCTTTAGTTCCGGGTACCTGTCTGGAAGAGAAGAAGAACTACATTCCCCAAGAGCCTTTTCGAGTACTGTTATCATTCCTGCTCAAGGGAACAGATATAAGGGCGCAGGTCATCTGATTTGCCTCTCTTCTCATCTCGCCGTGTTCCCTGTCGGATCGGCTTGCTACTGCTGCTCCTGACTGCACGCAAGGCTTCAGTATTAGCGTAAGGCCTTTGGCTCTCGGACAATCTTTCTCTCAATTATTGTTGATTTATATTGTATTATAATGTGTTATCTTACATTCCGATACTATATTTAGTAAATTTGTTTCTCCTCAGATTGTTGCCGCTGTTTTTAATTACTTTGGGGTCCCCTGTTTCCCTTCCTGGAGGCGCGGATTTTGCGAAATCCCTCTGCCCCACTAGTCGCGGAACTGGGCCGGACCAGCCCTTAAACCGTTGACAACCGGCCAGCGTAGAAAGTCAGACTTTGAACTGCAGGACCTGAGGTGTGGGATCCAAAATGGCAATACACCACAACAACCAAATGTGTAATAAGCGAGGCCAACCAGAACAGAGACAAATGTTCCTTTGCTGCCTCTCATTACATGAGCCATGCTAGATCTTGTCCTTACAAATAGAATCATAGAATCATAGAATTGCTCAGGTTGAAAAAGACCTTAAAGATCATCAAGTCCAACCACAGCCTAACCAGACTACCCTAACTCTAGCAACCCTCCACTAAATCATGTATCTGAGCACCATATCCAAACAGTTTTTAAACACATTTATGGATGTTGAGTTGACCTCTATGGAGAGCTTAACAACACTTTCTGTAAAGAAGCTTTTCCTGATATCCAACCTAAACTTACCCTGGTGCAACCTGAGGCCATTTCCCCTCATCCTGTCACCTGTCATCTGTGAGAACAGGGAAGGATTGGTTGGGAATATGAAGGTTATGAAGGTGGGAACTGGAAGAGCAATGTCTCTCCTGCTGTAAATGAAGATCACGTTCATTCACATTTTTAAGAAGGGTAGAGACACATGACCTAGGGAACTACCAACCTGTTAGTCTCACCTCTGGTCTGGGGAAGATCATGGCGCACTCCCTATCATCTTTGAAAGGTCATGGAAAACAGGAATGGTGCCTAATAACTGAAGGAAAGCCAATGCCACTCCAGTCTTCAAAAAGGGCAAGGAGGAGGAGCCAGGAAGCTACAGGTTTGTCAGCCTCATCTCCAGTCCTGGGAAGGTGATACAGCATCTTATTCTGGATGTCATCTACAAGCAAGAGAAAGAAAAGGAGGTTATCAGGAGTGGATGGATTCATCAAGAGGAAATCATTCTTGACCAATGTGATAGCCTTCTATGATGTCAGGACAGGCTGAATAGATGAGGGAAGAGCAATGGATGTTGTGTACTTCAACTTCAGTAAGGTTTTTGACACCCTCTTCCATAACTTCCTCATAGGTAAGCTTTGAAGTGTGGGGTAGAAGTGTGGACAGTGTAGTGGATTCAGAAATGTTTGGCTGGCAGAGATCAGAGGGTTGTGATCAGCAGCACAGAGTCTAGTTGGAGGCCTGTAACCAAGGGTGTATGTAAGTGTCACTACTGGGTCCAGACTTGTTCAATATCTTCAGTGATCTAACTGAAGGAATAGAATGTACATTCAGCAAGTTTGGTAACGATACAAAGGTACGAGGAGTGGTTGACACACAAGAAGACTGTGCTACTATTCAGTGAGGCCAGAACAGGATGGAGAGTTGAGCAGAGAGCAGAAATTTATGAGATTCAAGAAGGGCAAATGCATAGTCCTGAACCTGAAGAGGAATAACCACATTCATCAGTATAGCTTAGAAGCTTACCTGCTGGAAAGGAGCTCTGCAGTGAATGACCTGGGTGTCCTGATGGATATGTTGGCCATGAGCCAGCAGTGTTCCCTTGTGGCCAAGAAGGCCAATGGTAGCCTGTGGTGCATCAAAAAGACTGTGGCCAGTGGATCAAGAGCGCTGAATCTCCCCCTCTACTTTGCCCTGGTGAGATCACATATGGAGAACTCTGTCCAGTTCTGGGCTCCCCCAGCTCAAAAGGCAGGGGACTTCTAGAGTCCAGCAAAGGCCCACAAAGATGATTAAGGGCCTAGAACACAGGAAGTTGTCATGAGGGAGATCATGCAGCATGTGCCGGACAAATGGGGGATCAGGCCTAGCCAGCATGGGTTCACAAAGGGCAGGTCCTGCTTGACCAACCTGATCTCCTTCTATGATCCAGTGACCTGTCTGGTGGATGAGGGAAAGGCTGTTGATGTAGTCTACCTAGACTTCAGTAAAGCCTTTGGCACTGTCTCCCACAGTAAACTCCTGCAGAAGCTGGCAGTCTGTGGCTTGGACAGGTACACTCTTGGCTGGGTAAGGAACTGGCTGGAGGGCCAGGCCCAGAGAGTGGTGGTGAATGGAGTTAAATCCAGCTGGTGACTGGTCAAGAAGGCCAATGACATCCTGGCTTGTATCAGGAATAGCGTGGCCAGCAGGAACAGGGAAGTAATTATCCCCCTGTACTCAGCACTGGTGAGGTCGCACCTCGAGTACTGTGTCCAGTTTTGGGCCCCTCACTGTAAGAAAGACATCGAGGCCCTGGAGTGTGTCCAGAGAACGGGCAACAAAACTGGTGAGGGGTCTGGAGCACAGGCCTTATGAAGAGCAGCTGAAGGAGCTGGGGTTGTTCAGTCTAGAGAAGAGGAGGCTCAGGGGAGACCTTATTGCTCTCTATAACTAGGGAGGAAGGGAGGTTGTGGTGAGCTGGGGGTCGGCCTCTTCTCTCGTGTGACTAGTGATAGGACTAGAGGGAATGGCTTCAAGCTGCGCCAGGGAAGATTCAGACTGGACGTTAGGAAATACTACTTCTCTGAAAGAGTGGTCAGGCACTGGGATGTGCTGCCCAGAGAGGTGGTGGAGTCACCGACCCTGGAGGTGTTCAAAGAGCGTTTGGATGTTGTGTTGAGAGACATGGTTTAGCGGGAACCATTGGTGAAGGGCGAATGGTTGGACTGGATGATCCTGTGGGTCTTTTCCAACCTTGGTGATTCTATGATTCTATGATTCTAAGTTCCATATGAACAAGAAGGAACAATTCTTTACTTTGGGGGATACAGAACAGTGAAACAGACTGCCTAGAGTGGCTGTGGAATCTCCTCTGGAAATATTCAAGACCCGCCTAGACACTTTCCTGTTCAACCTACTCCAGGGAACCCTCTATAGCAATGAGGTGGGACTAGATGATCTCCAAAGGTCCCTTCCCCTACAATTCCATGTTTCTATGAAATCTACAAAGAATACTGGAGTGGTTAATACTTGCAGTAGTGCTCAGTGTGATTCTCTGATCTTTCCTTGCAATAAGAAGCAGCCTTGTAGGCACCATTCACCCTGATCTCTCCAAAATGAGAAGGTGACAACTGTGTGAAATGTTTATGTGTGTTTTAGGTGGGTGACTGAATTTATATTATTTGTTGTGTGATTACCACATTCACCACTTCATTCTTAAAACAGCCAGTGCTGCCTAAATGTCCTGCTACCAAAGCCAAACTGACCTAATTTGAGTTTATACTGTCAAGATTATTTTTTTTAAGATGAAGATATCTATCAGATTTAACTAGAGGTGAGTAAATGATTCTCTAGGAATGATTTATCTTAAATTTAGACTCTTTTTTTCCCCCTCCCCCCTCACAAGATATCCATTGGGACATCATTTTCCACATTGTTTTTAACTTGCTGTACTGTCACAAGCAGAGTTCCCAGTGATTCCTTCAGATGTGAAAAGGCTGAACTCATGTAGGCCTTTTGGTTAGTCAGATAAATTATGTGGGAATGTCTCTGTTTTCTGAAGAGTACAAAGAACCCAAATGGTTTTGAAATATTTACAGTAGAAAAATTTGCCACATAAATATTCCAGACCTGTCATGATCTCTTGTTACACACACGAGACTTGCATGTTTAACCCCCCAGTTTCTCTTTCCTCAGTGCTGACACTGTAGGGGGTGTGGAGACCTGGAGCAGGGAGGGAGCCATGGGCTTGTCTGACGTCTCCTTTTCCTACCACACAATTTGAAATACTGCTCATCCTTACCATATGTGGTGATGATAGCACTCATGACCCACTGTTCACAGACACGTGTCACCTTTGGTTCATGTCTGGCTGAGAGAGGGACCAAACTGCCTTCTCTGGTGAGGTGACACAGTACATAGGAATCTGAATTCAGCTGAAGCCGGATGACATCATATGTATGAAGGGAGTACAAAATAGTATTTTAAAAAAAAAAACAACCCTAAAAGATGTCATCAGATATTTACAGACTATATTTGGAAGTATTTGTCAAACAGTTGGAAATTTTGGTCACTCCTACAGACATTGATTACAAAATGGAAGATCCACCAGGCAACACTAAGATCCAAACCATCCCAATTCAAAATTAATGGTCAACCAATGGTCAATTAATGGTCAATCAATGCTCAGGTTTTTAAGAATGAATTCAGGAAAGTGAATGAAGTTTTTAACAACAAAATGCATTTACATGTAGTTGCTTTTCAAGCACTTACATCAGATAATGTTCTTTCCCTTCAAATAAAGTCTGCAGGATTAAGGATATTCATTATCATTATCGGGTGATTTATGGCATTTACCCGAGTGAAATCGAGTACTAGTGTGACTCATCTTTGCTGAGCTATATTTTCCATGTTTAATCTTATTAAACTTTTCACTTTATTGATAAGTGTGTTTCTCTGATCTTTCTACTCTGTTTACCTCCTTCCTTTTCCTCTTTGCCTTTGTTATCTTCATTTCCTCTTCTCCATACTTTTCTTCCCTACTATTTTCACATATGTATTGCTCTATCTGCTACCATCAGTAAAGAGGCAAAGAGTTGTTGGCTTGCATCACTTATTCAGGAAGAAGAAAAATAATTGATCCTAACTTTACTTTGTTTCATTTTTTAAATTCATTACATAAATAATTGATGTAGTTATTAGGTGCCTATCATTTTAATACAAGTTTGCTCACTGTGACAGAAATTCTAAATGGGTAATTTTTCTTAAATTAAAATTTCTTGCAGCAAGTATAACTTTGTTTCTGTAAATTATAATCCACAGACTTCCATAACAAAGTGCTAATTGTAACTTGGCTTTTTAATGTTACATTCTGTATGCAAATTGGTCTGTGGGGAGTTATTATTTAGTGTAACATTATTAAGACTACTAACATTAGTTTGCAATTTGTTTGAAGGGGAATACTGTTATTGCTAACACATTACATATGTCTTAGAGAAACAACATTGCTTTCTCATGTAAGATAAAAATCTTTTATCAGTCAAATTTGTTGAATGTTGTTTTTGTGCTCCATGGGAAAACAAACGGTGACCTGGGTCATAAAAGAATGCATTGTATTGTAGGTTATTTGAACAGAAGGAAAGTCAAAAGGACATGACGTAATTCTTCAGGCACTGAGAGCAACACACAGAGTCTGATCCTGCAAATGTTTGTGCAAATAAGATATTGTTTGCTGGTGAAATCACAATGGCATAGTGGGATTGCTCTTTTTTTAATTCCACAAATGAAACTCTAGAGTAACTTTCTCTTCCTCCAAAAACCAAACCAAACAAAAAGATCTAGTAGTGTTTATTCAAAGTTTGTCAAGTGTCTCAGTGATTTCCTTGTCATATATATTATTTCCTACTTCAATTGTCTAAGAATTAGAACTCTGATCTCACTGAAGGCAGGTGTAAAATCCTGGACACTAAAACTCTAAAGCTTATATTTAAAAGAGTTTCAGTTAAATTAATGTCAAGTGTTAAGTATGTTTTGACATGGTATTGTTTTTTAGGTGTAAGTGCAATAAGTTTGGCCCTTGAAAAACAAATGATATCTACCATTCTATCTATGTGTGCAGGAAGAGAACAGCAATAGAACTGCATCTACCACTCTGGTTCTCAAAGGTAGTATTACAGTCCAGAGAGTCCAGGGAAGACTGTGTGCTGGTCACTGAGCTCAGACTGGTGCACCCTCATAGCAGAACCAAGATCCTCAAAGCACTGATTTGAGGAGGGGGAATCCACACAAACAGAGCCCACTCCTGACTGCTACCAGTACAGATACTGAATAGAACTGATTTCCAACAGAAAATGTAAATGTTTATGTTAATTCAAAAGGATTAACTGCATTGTGCTTATGCATGAGAAAATTCTAACTAGTATAAGTATCTGTCTACAGTAGAGGTCACTACTTTGAAAAACTGAATTTATAGGTCTCAGCTAATGTTATCTGTGTCTGTCACTGTAGAGCATTGGATCCTTTCTGCCAAAGATAGGAGATATAAAGAGTTCAGAAGGGTAATTGATTTAAAATATAAATCAGGAAATTCACACCAGGTTTAGGAAGAAAAACCTCCTTCTACATTTCAGAAGATATGAGTTCCATTAATTTAACTGAAAATTATGAGCACACTCATAACATTTCAGCAGCTGATGATTAATTGCTGGAGAGAAATAATGGGAGCCTGAGAGAATTTTGTTGATAGGAAGTTCACCTAGGTCAGCAAATTTATTTGGAACACAGGTGGCCCTAGTAACCTCCTCCAAGACTACAAGAACAGATATGTCTAACAAACTCACTTATTTGTGCTAATCCACTCAAATAGTGTCTCTTTCACTTTAGAAATATAAATGGATTGTTTATACATGTGTTTAAAGCTTGAGGTTCCTTTTAAAAGTAATTTCATCCAATATTTACAGAGTGGAAAACAGAGGTGAGACTTAGGAATGTAGATGAAAATAATAGATATATCAATTCCTGTATATGACAGTGATAATACAAACATTTAGATGACTGTAGATTGTGAAAGAAAGAATTTCAAAGTTATTTTTATTGATGTGTAGTATCTGACACTCATAGTATGATAAACTCCTTTATTTTTTCACTAACGAGAGCCTTTCAGAATACTGAGATTTGATTTCAGAATACTGAGTTCAAATACAGAGATTTGATGTCTCTCTCTGCAGCTGCCTTTGACAGATAGTGCTGATGTGAATGGCAGAGATCTCTGGCTTGCACCAAGCTGTAGATTCAGTTTAAATAGGAAGTTGGGAATTACATATTTCTCTAATGTTTTTAGGCAGTTGATGGTCCCGAATGGATCACTCCAATCTTCTAGGATAGACTCCAAGGACATTTGTCAGGTAGGTAATCTGTATTTTCCTCCATCATGTTTCTGGTTTCAACACAGAACACTAACACAGACAGTGTCTATGATATAATGATAGTACATATCCCTGTATCCAGTGTGCACTGAACAGAAAGATGTATATATTCATAAATATCCCTTTAAAATCAAACCAAGGATATGCACATTGGTCAACATAAAATGCACAATGTGTTCTCAATCCACATCAGCCTGACACTTGCACACATATGCATATATTGACATGTGAGAGGGGATGCTTAAAATTATTTCAGGTGATTTGGCATTTTTTCTTCCTCATAAACATGCTTCCTTTTTCTTATGCTGTGGGGCTTTTCAAAGTTTATATGTAGTTTGGGTTTGTTCCTTGCTTTTATCGAAAAATGGAAAAGTTGGGGCAAAAAAAGTTGGTCTTCAGGCAGCTGGCTCAGCATCCCTGATCCAGGAGATCTGTATTTCAGTCAGTGCTCTGACAGAGCTTCAGTTAGTACTCTGTCAAATGTAAACTAATGTATGTGGAAAGACACCAGAACACCAGGCTAGAATAAGCTAAGAGAGGGTAGATTTAGTTTGGATATAAGGAAAAAGTCTTTTATACTTGGAGGTGGTGAGACACTGGGACAGGTTGCCCAAAATTGGTGGTGGAAGCTCCTTCCCTGGAGACATTCAAGGACAGGCTGGATAGGGCTCTGAGCAACTTGATCTAGCTGTAGGTGTCCCTGTTCATTGCAGGCCTTTAAAGGTCCCTTCCAACTCTGAAGTTTCTATGATTCCAATAGGGAAGGATCTTCTTTTTCACTGACCATGCAGTGACTGTCACTGTTCTCTGAAGCAATAGGAACTTACTTGTCCTTTGCCTTGTTTCATAGAAACACTGAATGGCTCAGACATCAGGAATGCCCGCATACACATTTTAATAGCTACAAGCTGAAGTAGCAGGCTGTTAATTCTGTGGTTTTTTTTTTTTTCCCCTGCTTCCATTGTTCTTGCTGTGGTCTTGTTAAAATAGATGGCTAGCCCCTTAGGGACTACAAAGTGATCCATACCACGACTATAAATATAAACTATGCAGAACCTTCCTAAATGGTAAAACAGCAAGGAAAATTAGTGAGATATGAGAAGTGATAAAATAACAACAGGATAAAGACTAAGATCACAAAGAAAAGCGGTTGTAGGTTAGAACCAAGCAGGGCATCAGGAAACAATATAAGCAGTTCCTAGAAATGAAAAACAAAAGAATGGAGAAATGATGCAAATTGTCATGAACCCTTCATAGATAGCTCACCAATGACAACTTGGAAATCAATAGATAAAAGGCCAACAATTATCTAGAATTCTTCATTCCTGTTAGAGTCAGCATCTCTTCATCGCCATTAAGCAGAGCTATCACCTTTCAATCTATGTGGGTATGTAGAAACATATAAAACTCTCTGAGACATAATTTTTCTCCCACTGAAGAGAGCAGCCAGTTCTTAGTCTCTTCAATAGGTTCTAAACAGTGATAGGATAATGAAAGCTATGGTAAAATATACACGTGCATGAGGAAAGACATTCTTGACAGAAACTGTACTTCATTTCACAAGATGAGTTCATAATAGATCAGAATTCTTATTAGATCAGAATGTTATCCTTCATATTTGGATAGGTCACATTTGATTAGTCTAGTAATGAACAGTGTCCGCCAGGGGTCTGTCTTGGGACCAATCATCTTTAACATCTTTATCAATGACGTTGATGATGGAATTGAGTGCACCCTCAGCAAGTTTGATGATGACACCAAGCTGAGTGATGCAGATAGCACAATGAAAGGAAGGGATGCCATTCAGAGGGACCTCAACAGACTCAAAAGGTGGGCCCGGGTGAATCTAATGAGGTTCAACACAGCAAAGTGCAAGGTTTTGCAATTGGGCCAGAGGAATCCCAGGCATATATACAGACTGGAAGGAGCAGTCCTTGAGAGTAGGCCTGCAGAGAAGGACCTGGGGGTCCTGGTGAATGAAAAGCTTGAGCGAGGATTGTGCTCTTGCAGTTCGGAAAGCAAATGGTATCCTGGTCTTCATTGAAAGAGGAGTGGCCAGCACGGAGGGGGAGATGATTGTCCCTCTCTACTCTGCACTCGTGAGGCCCCATCTGGAGTACTGTGTCCAGGTCTGGGACCCTCAATGCAAGAAAGACAGGGAGCTGTTGGAGAGGGTCCAGAGGAGAACCACAAAGATGATCAGAGGGCTGAGGCATCTCACATAAAAAGACAGGCTGAGGGAGATGAGCTTGTTCAGCCTGGAGAAGAGAAGGCTGCAGTGTAACCTCATTGCATCTTTCCAGTACCTAAAGGGAGCCTATAAACAGCAGGGGAGTCAACTCTTTGAAAGGGTTGATAATAGCAGGACAAGGGGAAATGGTTTTAAGATGAAGGAGGGAAGGTTTAGGTTGGATGACAGAGGGAAGTTCTTTACTATGAGAGTGGTGAGGTGCTGGAACAGGCTGCTCAGAGAGGTGTGGATGCCCCGTCCCCGGAGGTGCTCAAAACCAGGTAGGATATGGCCTTGGGCAGCCTGGTCTAGTATTTAAACGTGGAGGTTGGTGGCTCTGCCTGTGGCAGGTGGATTGGAGCTTCATGATCCTTGAGGTCCCTTCCTACCCAAGCCATTCTATGATTCTATGATTTGACTGATATTACTATTTGTACAAAGAGTAGAAATCTTCAAAGCTTAACAATCAAGAGCATGATCTTCTTTTGGAGTTCATTTGTAACACTAAATGAATGTACATCATATATTTCTTTTATAAAACATCTTTATCTCTTTAATCTGTTTACTTGGTCAAGCAAGACAACAGCGGATAAGTTCCCACCAACTCCCATTATCTGGACTACAAATCCTTCAACTTTTCATACAAAATCCTCTCTGAAGTGCAGGTAAAGCATTCTCTTGAACACTAGCTCAGTCTATCTCCTCCAGAACATAGCATAATAGGATGAAAATTGTCTCTTACCTGTTGACTAACTGAAAATTGCAGCCTTAGCTGGTTTCTCATGGAAATTTCAGTAGCTTCCTTTTCTTTAGCAGCTAATTTAAATTCCCAGAGGAAAGAAAACCCTCTCAACTAGTCTGCAGAATGCCTAGTAAGTTATTATACACCATCTCCTTTCAACATTCAATCATCAGATCTACCTAGATTTATACAGTAATCAGACTTTGTAGAATGAAGTTGTAGGACACAAGTGAGCATAGTGAGGGAGCTTTGGTAATTTGGAAGAGACTGCTCAGTTTATTCTTGTGAGATGTTTATTCTGTACTGGACCTTTAGTGAATAAACTTCTGTTAAGTAAAAAGGCATATACTTGTCATTTATCTGTTGAAAAATGAAAGTCTCTTTTCAAATAGTTTATGAGAAAATGTAAAAAACTTAGATCTAGTTTATAGCTTTTGTCAAAAATAGACCTTTTCTTTTCCTTTCTTTTCTTTTCTTTTCTTTTCTTTTCTTTTCTTTTCTTTTCTTTTCTTTTCTTTTCTTTTCTTTTCTTTTCTTTTCTTTTCTTTTCTTTTCTTTTCTTTTCTTTTCTTTTCTTTTCT